>NW_020955266.1:996314-1014455 GCF_003031625.1 Empidonax traillii
GTGAGGGAGCAGCTGCTGGCTGGGGTTAAACCATGCAGGATGCCACATGCCATGTAGCAGCGACCCTGCTATGAATTATTGGTATTACTTTTAAATCTGGGAATCTGGAAGTTGTGTTTCTTACCAAGCTGGATCTGCTTTCATGGAGCTGGCAGTTCCACTTTGTGGCTCTATAAATCACCACACTGAGAGCATATATTCCAACATCCACTCCAACTCTAAACAACTCATTTTGAGTCAGAATATGACACAAAGCCTCAATACAATCTATCCTGACCAAGCCAACATTGTTAAATATTGCTAAATACCCTTCAATTCAGCAGTAAAGTTACAGAACTCCACCCTGGAGAACAAACACAAGAAGCAACGGCTGGAGGGACACACCAGCTCTGACTCTTGTCTTTGTGGTTCCTGCTTTAATCTGGCTTTGCCTTTCCATATTCTGAACTCCATCCTGGGACACAGAGCAAGTTGAAATTCTTCTTGTGTCATAACTGAGGACGTGTCCTGTTCTGTTCTGATGGAGGATGAAACACCCACCTTGGACTGTCTGGGTGTGAGGGTTTTCTTTGGCCCTGCCAATGAAAGAGGTCTGATATGCTGATGTTGGATAGCACACACATTCCTTGGCTCCAGGATCTCCTGAGAGCCACTCACCTTCCTCTGGCCAGCACAGCTCTGCCTCAGGGTGCCCTTCAGTGAAAGCCCTCTGAAAACACCCTGCAGCAGCTCTGTGACCCAGGGCTGGGTGACCCATCAACAGGCACCTCACCAGGGGAAATACTCAGCAGTAAACGTTGAGAAACACAACTTCCTCCCAGAAACTCATCCCAGGGAAACTGTGAGAGCCAGCATGTCCATCTCAGCTAACATCACTGTCATCCCACTTCCCCACAAGCGAGTCTTAAGGGCACTAACCTGTGACCTTTCACCAACCCAAACTCCCACTGTGCTCTGTGGCTCCTCCTGTCTACCAGAGCTCTGGGTCAACTGTCTGTATGGAGCACCATTTCCTTGGATTCAGGATCCTTGGCTGCTGGAGGCTCTGCTGGTGAGATACAGCCTTGCAGAAATTACCAGCCCACTGCACAGAACTCCCTGGGCACACGATTTACTTAATCCTGTAATACTCAAATACAATGCCAACACCCATGGGAAGAGATTAGAGATGCTTGTTAGAGCTTCACAGCAGAAAAGGAGTCCCTTGGAGTCTAAAACTTACAAATTAGTGGGGCTATCTATTGATCAGTAAAGGGTATCACTGACACTGGCCCTTGCAGCAGCTTTCACTCACACCCATCACTCCAGTCAGTCTCTGGATAAACACGACCCTCCTATTAAAGGCAGCAGGACTTGCATTTAAATGAGCAGTTTTAAATACATGATCTTCATTTAAGGGAAGGTGTTCAACAGGGGGAAGCTCTGAGCAACAGCAAATCTGCTCTAATACTCAGTATTTTCTACTACACTTTCCCCTCTGGGAAAGAACACTGCTACTGAAATAACCATCCTTAAAACTCATAAAGCTTTTAAAAAGAAATAGAAGTTCAATGCCACATATCTTGGGTTTCCTGTACATCATCCCTTACAGCTTTAAAAGAAAAGGGAACAAATAGAAAGCCTAAAGCTAGGCTCAAAAACAGCAACAGGGAAATTCCTGTCTGTTCTTTTCCCAAAACTCTCAGATGATGTTAATGGAGCCTGCTGAAAAAGACCATCTGGGGTTCTGGTCTTGAGTTTAAGTCTAAATCAACTCCTACTCCACTAGAGAGGCTGAAAATAAAACTGTCTCACCCTGGCTTTACCCAGCACACAGCTGATGCTGCAGCAACGCTCCTCTCACAGCCAGTGATGGAGAGATTCCAAGCCCTAGAGAAGACTAACAGTGTCCCTGCAGTCTCAAGCAGTTATCTCCCCTAAATGGATAAATTAATACATGTTTCTCTCTAGATTTTTACAGCTCAAAGAGACTCATGGAAAGCACAGGAAACACAAATCCAATCTTTATCTGCTGGAAGGTGAAGGCCATTGCGCTGACGTCATTCACACTCTACCCAAGGCTAATACAAGCCCTGTTGCTGATTTGGTGTCAGTTATCACTAGTTTGCATGTTATGTAACATTAAAAATCAAATTAGAAGGCTGACCAGGAAGGTGCACATGAAGAATAAAAGATAGGGAAGTGAAAAACTGACAGTAACAATGTTTCCGTGCTGTCCATAAGCATGGAAAGGGTTTTTCTCCTGTGAAACAAATTGTCAGTGGGAATTAAATGCAGAGCAGAATCTTCCTGCCCTTCTTTTACCCCTAGATCTGGTAAATACTCTCATAGCGAGTTTCACTTGCACAGCCTGTCAATAAAAAAAAAAAAAAAAAAAAAAAAAAAAAAAAAAAAAAAAAAAAAAAAAAAAAAAAAAAAAAAAAAAAAAAAAAAAAAAAAAAAAAAAAAAAAAAAAAAAAAAAAAGAAAACAAGAAAAAAAAAGGAATAAAACAAAATAAAAAGGATGGTTTTCTCTTGGCTCTACCACACTGTCTCCTCTCAAGAGCAAGGGTGGCTCTGCAGTGGCTCTGAACTGCAACACTAAAAACTATCAGGGCCCAATCTTAGCTACAGCACAGGCTTCACCTCAGCTTCTCCATATCTCACCTCCCACTTCTGCCTGTTGTCCATCTCCTCTGCCTGGTCCCTGTTGATAAACTCTTCGGGGCCAACCCTAATAATCATTTCAGTGCACAGATACAAACAAGCACTGCTCCAGGCCTCCAGAAGGCTGCCAGTTTCAAATGGCCTTTTCAGAGCAAGATCTCTCATTCACATCTCCAAAAGAAGAATGTCACCTTACACACAGGAGGAGTTTTAAAATCCCCGGGTGGCTGCTGCACAACTCGGTTCCTTCTCTTGATTACACGAACATTTCCCCCGCACCTCTTGAGGGCAAGAGGTAACAACGTTCTCCACTGCAACACCACAGCAAAACTGCTCAGAAAAAAGGTGTGGTTGGAGGACATAAGCATTTGTAGTCCTGCATGAACCTCACAGTCAATAAACAGAAACAGCACTTTTCTGTTTACAAAGCACACTGCACCAGTTCTCCACGTAAGTGAAGGACACCGTGCAGGACGCCCAACTTTCTTTTCCTGCAGTCAGAGGATCTTTAGTGCTTTGTTTTAATGGATCAAATAGGTCTGGCACACGTCTAGAGCCTATGTGAGCCAGCTTATGGTCATGGAGTAACTAGTTCCAGGTTTTTGACCCAGCTGAAACATCGTTATACAAATGGTACCAACCACGTCACGCACTTGAGAACTGTGGACTAGACACGCAAAAATCAAGGAATGGGTTTAGTGATAGGTGTTATGCAAAACAGTAATTTCCTTTTCTATTCTCCCTTGAGTTTTGAGATTAGAAGTTAAGAGCTTCTCTGCTGTCATGAGGAAAAATAAGACAGGATGAAAAAAGGCAGGTTCATAATCTCGAGAGTCATGTGACCCCAGGTAACAGGGCCTTCAGAAAAGCTCCTGTAGCTGCAGAGAGAGTGAAATAGAAGTGAACCACACTAAATATATGGGCTGAAGACAACACAAACCCAAAGCAAAATCCACTTACTCCAACTGTTTCAGTAGCAATCAGTGCTCCTTCTCAAACAGAGGGACCTTCATGTACTTGCAGAGGGGAAGGCAGAGTGCAACCAGAGAGGTACAAGAATCAAAAGCAGGATTGGGAGGAAAATGAAACAGGATCGCTCCTTCGGAAGAAAGTTCCCAATTTCTTTCAAAATTGACCAAATCTATATACTGTTGTAGAGAAAACTTGCTGCTAATGACATCATCAAAGGTATCTTTCCCTGTGGCCTTGTGCAAGTACAAATAAAGGAGTGGAGAGCCCTGTTTCAGACCATTGTGATAATGGATGTGGGGGGAATGTCTTTAATTTGAGCCATCCCATCTCTTTTCAGTTAAAGGAATTGGGTTAAATCAAGGTTCATCATGAATGTAACTCAATTAAGAAGAGACAGGGACAGCTAAAACAGCTGCAAATGAGACAGTCCCACTGTGACTCCAGTTTAAGCTCATCCAGTTGGGCAGTTGTACAGTAACAATAAAAGGGATTGTCACAAAAACATCAGTGCTGCTCTGAGAGCAGGTGGGGGAGAATCTGGAATAAAATTCATTCAACTGGGGGGAAGAGGAGAGATTTTTCTTTTAATTGCACAAATGTTAAATGCCAGAAACTTTCAGAAAGAAAAAAAGAAGTTATTACTTCTGAAACTAAATGACTTTAACTTTTGAAACAACTCCCATGAAAGAGTTTTTCTTCTCCATCTCCTCCATTTCTCACTCTATTCTAATTCAAGGCTTTATGACACTGGCACGTGACATTACTGTAAATGACCTCAATTTTATTACATTGACTTCACCTCTCACGCTGCCACAAGATTAGCACAGGGACAACGTGCCAGCTCACACAGGCCCAGCACGGAATCAAGGCTGTTGGTTGTACAAAAGCCTGGACACATTCCTGGGAAGATCTCTGGCTGCTTGCTGCTGTGCTCTCCCTCCAGCTCAGCCAAATAACGTGTGACTGGATAATGGCCCATCACAGTCACAGCGGGATCAAGAGACAAATCGAGCATTAGCTTACTGGGAAAAAATCAAAGATCTCATTTAATAGGTTTTTTCAAAAGAATTTTTTTTAAATTAAATTTTAAACACTAATAGTCTTCTCATTTTAATACATTACAAATTTGCACATGTTGAAAGGAAAGGATTATCTCTCCCATGGCACAGCGATTTGCCTACCAGGTAGGTGAGGCCCCATCTCAAAACACTTTATATTCTTAACCATAGCCATTAAATTTTAGCTCCATTTGAAGGAGCTCCTCATGCAAGTCAGATTTAGTTTCAGTATTATTTCTTTTCAGCAGGCAAACTTTACAGAATGCCTAGGCCCCAGTCACTCCATCTACCAGCTGTGTCACATAAGCTCAAGTGGTCCAGGGAGGAACAGTTGTGTTGAAAGCTGAAGAGCTTTATTAATTGACATCATCGTGGAAGGACTCCCCTGATACTGGCAGCTTCCAGTGGTATGAATTTTTGCTCACAGCTCTCAAATCCAGACTTTGTCTTCCTAAAGAGAGTCAAACACAGGCTATTTGACTATACAGCCTGTGCCTTTTACACACAAATGAACGATAACAGGTCCTGGCTAATACTCCAGATCCAGTGCTAAATATTTATACTGCTCTTGACACTGAGAATCTGTGGCCCAAACCCATTAGCAACAGCTTCCATTCAAGTCATTTCAAGAATCTGAAAATCTTGAAGGATTTGAGCTTAAGTACTTAATTGTTTTTAAGTTCAGGTCGTTGCCAACACAGCTACCCTTTGAGAGAGCATAGCTTCATGGATGTGATGTCTGGAGGGATCATTAAAGTCATCTATTTTGATCTCCTGCCTTACATGAGAAAGAACACTGATACCTGATCCAATTATTTGTGAAGAGATTTATAGGAGTGGGACTCAGTTGAAGTTGGATGCAGTTAACAAAGATTATGTGGAGGTCTGTATCACATTTAAATATCTATAAACACTGAACATTCTGTGTTTATCATGGGGTGGCAGAAGGGGAAGCTAATTTATAAACAAGAGCCAGTCTGGACCATAACACTCTACTGCAGGATCCTTCCTTTGCAGTCATCTCCTACCACCTTTTGCTTCATTCATCCTCTGGAACTGATTTAGTGGAAAATATAATGGAATAATTAAAATTCAATGTTTTATTATTACTTTAGGGCCAAATCATGTAAGTTGGAGGGGTTTTTTAAATGTACACGTTTCAAGTAGTACATTATTTGTCATTTCCCTTGAAAGAAACATTTCTTCTTACTACAGCTATCCTAAGTCATCTTGAACCACAAACAATTTAAGCATGATGCAGCAAAAGGGGAAATTATGCAGAGGGGAGACTGGTGGAATTTTGAACCAGCAGAGCAGGAAGATGCATTTCCAGATAGCAGCGTGACTTTTAGCCTAAATCTACCAAACTGTGACAGAATGACTCAAGGTGAAGAAATACCCACAAACCTAAAGGTGAAAAGGGTTCTTGTACGGGACTTTCTCAGAGCCAAGACTGAGGTATTGTTTACTCTTGAGAGTTGCAGCAACTTCCTGCTGGATTACTCAAGAGCCTCTGAATGAAGAAGGAGCCAGCACTCCACGTGGGACAGGAAAAAAAAAAGACATCTGTCAGGAGACCAAGACACAGGGTAGGCAAGGAAACTGTGAGCTAAGCAGAATCGAAAGGAACTGAGAAGTTGTGGTGTCCCCTTTGAAGTGTTGTATCACTTGTTCTCCCATTTCCTATTTATGCTGATAAAGAAACCAAACCATGCCACTCGAAACACAAACTGCTGCTTAAGCCCAGGCACTTTGCCTGTCTGTAGACTGAGGTGTCCAAATGACCCCTCATCCCAACCTTACCCAACAGCACTGCTGAGCACTTGATGCTTTACCCTCACAGCACCCACTGTGCCATTTCTTACCCAGACAGCCTGAGCTGCAGTAAGACAAGGCTTCTTTCCACTGAAAAAGAATTTGATTTTCTAAGCCTGTGCTGTTTAGCCAGGAGGCCAAAACACTTCTGCAGCAAACACTCCCTGGGAGATCACTTTGCTCTCCTCGCAGAGGAGCTGCTCACGTTTTACTACAGCGAAGGACAAAAGCAACAAATAAGTGATGATTCAAATAGGAGAACTGGTATCTGCTCATCAAAACAGAGACTGTGGGCCACGTTGATTGGCACACCTCTCTAGCACTCTTACTATCACACAGAAAATATGTGACAGAATAAATAGGAGGTAATTGTGGGCAGTGGTAAAGAACACACCTAAGGACTGCCTTGTGTGGGTATGTGCTATTGCACTCATCTCCTCCCAAAAGGCATTTAGCATGGGAACACAGCTAGGAGATATTAACAACTGAAGCAGACAGCATGATTCTAAGTGTTTAGATGAAGAGATTGTTCATGCTGCATTTTCAAATCATAATATTCCACTTGTTCCTCTTTTATATATAAATAACCTACATTTGTGTTAGCAATTTGCTGGTTCCATGTTCAACAGGTAAAGCAGTAGGTGGAAGCTAAAAGCTTTTATAGATTTCTAATGCGATCTACAGCGTTTCCTTTCACTTCTTATTTCTCAAATGGCTTGAACAGGAAATTATCTTGCCTCTGCACAAACACAAGAAACCCCACCAGTTGACATTTCCAGCAAAATTCCCCACCCTGCACCAGGGTGAAGAGCTTAAACCTTAACACTTCCAATGAGCCAAAAAAAAATCCAAGATAAATCAATCATCTGTTAAAGCTGATAAATTTCAATGTAAACATTTTCATGAGCTAATTCTGAACTGTTTTGTTTTGATTCTGGTCTGCTTTTCACAGAAAAGTATTGTAGTTGGTTTAAACTCCAAAACAAAGAACCAATTAAATTGGAACAGCATGTTTCCTTCTGCTCTAAACACTTTTAAAACTGACATCAGTATGAAATTTAGCTTCCAAAAATGTCTGGATTTTCTTTGACAAAAAATGGGGAGTCTAAGTACATGAGCTACAAAAAAGTGAACGTTAATACTGGCTCACATTTCATCAAGTTCTAGTTTTAAACTGCAAAGCTGAACACCCACCATTCATTAGTTTGGTGCACAGGCTGGGAACTGCCCTTCACCTTGTTCTCCCTTCTTCAAGAGCAGCAGGAGACACCCCAGCTTTTGTGGGCATAGTTCGAAACATATGAAAAGCATATTTGCACAGCAAATCATTTCATGGTGACTGTCATCTATCTAATCATCACTTAAAATATCTCATAAAATCAGTGAACTGCACACACTTGTGCTTAAGAGAAAATAACCACCAGCTGCTGAAAATAGGGTGGTCATTCAATCTGTTGGTCATTGGGTCAGAGCTTCATTTCACACAGTTATTGAGTACCACTTTTTAAAATCAACTAAACAGATGGGAAGTTGTTCTGACTCCTAACAACTCTGAAAGAAGACACAAAACAGGTCCACACAGAACCCAGGTAGCAGTGTACAGGGCATTGTGATGGAGTGTAACAGTACAGCATAAAGGACAGAATGATGCACTAAATTAAAAAAAAAAAAATCAGCAAAACTTCCTAGGTATTTTACATTAATGTATCAATAAGCTGTTAAAAAAGGCTTTGGGCACGAAGAGTTGTTGCACTACAACCCTTCCTTGAGAAACTAAAGACATGCTTCTGGAGGCAGTCAATAGCCAGTGAGCAGTTTCGATCTGTTGGTGCTTGTTCCTGCTCTAGAAGTGTTTATAGTAGAAATAACATACGAAAATACTTGTTTGAGCAAGCTTATCTGCCAACTGTTGTGGTAGAGAGAGTGCAGCATGCTTGGAAATGAAATGTGAACAAAGAAATGTAACCAAGGGGCTTAGGAGCCAAAGTCGGTTTTTAAGGAGTAATGCTGGGATAGTCATTGAAAGATAATTAGTGATCTGAGGATGGAGCTCAGCACAAAGTGCTGCCCTGTAAAAGCTTTCCAGCAGTGATGCAACTGCAGACATTCCTTCTCATTCCTGCTCCTCATTTAACAAAAAAAAAACAGCCTCCTTTGAGCTAAATCAGTATAAAAGAAAGGGACAGATTAAAACTAATTTACCAGGAGGTAGTTCCAGAGTCACCATAGATGCTCAAATCCCTACGGTTTCATGCTGCGTCTGCCTACACAGCACAGAGAGGGAAACAGCGAGGTCCGCCCTGGGGAAACCCAGCACTTGAAACAGCACTTACACACTTTCACCATCAGAGCAGACCATGGCAGCAATTTCCAAACTTTTCTGCTTACAAACCCATTGCCTGCTGCTATCAGCCTTTCCCAAGTGCTGAGGGCTCCGAATACTGACAGAAGCCACTGCAATCCTCCGAGGCTAGTGACCATCCTCGGCTGGTACGAACCCATCCTCCTTTAGCAGTAACAAAGCACTGAACAGGGAGCACTTCGCCACTCATGGGAGTGACTCTGAAGAGCAAAACACACGCTAAAACAGGACTCTCAGAAAAAGGGCCACGTTCATTGTTGAGGTGGACTATGCTGGGAGAGCTGCATCCCCCGTGGGACGGTCTCTGCGGTCCCCTGGGATCTTGGCTCTGCTCTGGAGATGCTGAACCGCGAACAGAACGGACCGGCCCTTCCGCTGCTCCCGCCCGAGCTGGGAGCGGGCGGAGGCACCGCTGGCTCTGGGACGGCCCCCGAGAGCCACGGCGACCGAGGGCAGGGTAGGATCAGCCCCTCGGGACCGAGCTCCCCGGCCCGGGGGAGCCCCAGGGGGGGAGCGGAGCCGAGCGGGACACGGAGCTGCCCCCCCGCCCCGGAGCTGGACCCGCTCCGCACAGAAACCGCCCCGGCGGGGCAGACAGGCAGGGCAGGGCAGGGAGAAGCTTACCCAGAAGCGGGACCCGCAGAAAGCCTCCATGTCCGCGGCAGGGGCTCAGAGCCTGCTCCCGGCGCACGCCGGGCACCGGGCGGGGGTAGGAGCCGGTGCCGGCCCCGCTGGGCGGGCCGGGGGCGGGGAGCGGAGGGGCCGGCGCGCCCCGTCCCACCCGCCCCGCCGCGCCCCTCGGGCCGGGAGGCGCCCGGCGGGCGCTCCGAGCTCTCCCCGGGGCGGCGGCGAACCCGCAGCCCTCCCTCTGCTCCCGGAGCCGGCCCCGCACCCCGCGGGTGACCTCCCTGCGAAAGGAGCGGAGCCTTTCGGAGCTGCTGGGACAGCATCAGCCCTGCTCACGGACGGGGGCTTTGGTGGTTGCCCGCATGTCAAGAAGCAGCTGGGGATGCCCCGTCCCTGGCAGTGTTCAAGGCCGGGTTGGATGGGGCTCTGAGGAACCCGGTCTAGTGAGTGGCATCTCTGCCCGTGTCAGGAGATTGGAACGAGATGATTTTTAAGACCCTTTCCAACCCAAACCATTCTGTCATTCAAGCGAAAGGTGGTCTGAGGGATGGTTACTCAGGGAGGATGCACAGAGCTGGGACACCCTCTAGGTTTGTGCTGACCACATCCATCCGTCCAGATCGCTCAGGCTAATGTTGCTATCATGGAGACAATTTGATGTCTCCCATTCAGAGGGGTGTGGAGTGTAGTTGCCCCTGCAGGACTTAAGCGAGCACTTCATTGCTTCTCCATCAGTCTGCAGCCTCTTCCTCCGTGCTGATTGCTTCTGCTGTAGACATGTGGTTAAACCCGTGGCACGGATCTATTTTGATAAGCCCTCAGTCAATAAATTTTCACGTCTATATGTAACTAATAGGTTTTGTAGTGTAGCACCTTGGACACAATCTGGATTTCACCTCCCTGTGATGCAGAAACATTGTTTGCTTTCCTCTTCGTCAGGACTTCTACAGCATTATTGATCTTCCAGCACCTGCTGTTTGTCCACCCACTTGCTGCAGCATCTGGTTCAATTAACATCATCTCATGCAAAGCACCCTGCTGCCATAAATCTGCTTCAGTATTTTAAGAGTTTGAGTTTCCTTCCTTGATGAAAGGTGAGGAACCATCAGGCAGAAAGGTGTTATCAAAAATGTTCACCAGAACAGAAAAAGAGAGATCACAGAATCATAAAACCATAGAATGGGTTAGAAGGGATTTTAAAGATCATCTAATTCCAACCTCCTGCCACGGGCAGGGATGCCACCCACTTGATGAGGTTGCTCTGGGCCCCATCCAACCTGGCTTTCAACAATTCTAGGCATCCACAACTTCTCTGGGCAACCTGTGCCAGTGCCTCAGAGAGGCATGATTACTTCTGTGTCCCAAAAATATGACATCCCCAAAGAAAAAAATACTCTGCTAAACTTTTAACAAGATGCTGGGCCTGTTTCCCACTCAGAGTCCTACCAGAGGAATCCATGGTCCTCCCATGAATGCTGCTGAGACATTTACTATAATCTGGCTAAAGGTACACCATTCCCACTAGTGTGGGAAGACAAAACCTTGCCCAAGATAAGGTTCTCAGGTGATTGCCTACAAGGTCTGAAATCTCAGACTGGTCCAGATTAATCGATGCAATCACATTGCAACCCTCTCAAGGAAATACAAGAGAGGCTCTTGCCAACTGGGTGAACAAGATCTTCTGAGGAAATCGTGGGTTGGCTTTGCAAGTCTTGCGGTGGAACTTTTGTTCTGTGGAACTGCACCGCAATAAAAGTTTTAATAAAACTCGGCAATAGCTGAGAGTTGTTCCTTTATGGCTCTTTAAATATGCTCTTCTGCAGTAATCTGTGAGAGCAGCTGCTCCAAGAGAAATGCTGAGAATCTGATACCTCTTGACACATGAATATGCACCGCTGTTCCTTGCGCTGAGCTGCAGGGTTTGGTGTAGTTTGAGAATGCAGTTTTGAACCCAAAAATAAGACCAGCTCTGACACTATAAGATGTCCCAGGTACAGAGCTACCTCACAAACAGCAAGTGTAAGCCATGTGTACAGGAGGGGAAAGGTTTCATTTATCAGTGTTCTGCACAGTTCCATTGACATGTGAATTAATCCCTGATTAAATTATTGACTTTGGTGGTTCTATGGAACCTTGTGGCTTTTCCACTATATCCATAGAGGAAGGTCCTGTATAAGGGTATTTCCCTTGGTTTCACAAGAGTCTAAAGACTAGGGAGCCCTAAATAATTCTACCTCTTGCTTCATGTTGCTAATTAATGATGAGCAGCTTCTGCCTTCATTAGCAGCTCATACCATTAAAGGGATGGTAGTGATAAATAGGTGTTAAGCTCTTCCAGCTCCTCCTGTGTGCCCCCCTGAGCTTGAGGAGAGCCACCAGGCAGCCCTGCATGGACCTCACAGCAGATGCTGCAACTTGAACTGGCTTTGCATTGTAATTACTGACTTAGAGGTGCTGTCTGGCAAAACAGACAAGCACAGAGGGAAAAATCAAGGGCAGGAATTAAGGAAATAATAATGTTTCAGACAGACACCCATTACAAGATGGAGGAGAAAGCTTAAAAGCTCCTGGGAAGGGCCATGGTAAAGGATTCTGCTGAAACTGGTGCAAAGCAGAGCCTGAAGCACCATCTCAGGCAGCCCAGGACGGTCCTGCTTTCCTTTTAATGATGGGAAGGGAGATGGAGGTACCTAGAACATATCATTACCCTTGTGATGTTCCCCCAAACTCAGGCTGGGTCTGCAGGAAAATGAAATGGCACCTTTGGTGAAAATGTCAGGGAGGTCACGAACTCACCTCTCACCGGACGTTTATTCTTTATTCCGGGGAGTGGCGAGATCTGATCTGGATTCATTCAGCAATAATGTATTTAAATCTTCTTTTTCATGCCAGCTGCACAGTAAGAGACTTTTCACCTGCTAACACACAGAGAGGTCAGGCCAGTGCAATCAGGAAGCACCTCAGGGGCACACCCAGGCCGTGCAGCAGAGGCTGGCTATCAACTGGAGCTATTGACTGGGGCAGGACAGGAGGTAACGTGAGGGAGAAGCTGTTTGTGTAAGCACGGTGCCAGGTAGGAGGCAGGATGCTTTTCATATCTCACCTCAGGCTGATTTGCAGAGCACTAACAGCAGGATGGAGTGTGGCCGACTCCCAGGGAGACCTGTATAAAGAAGCACATTCAGAGTTGAGGTTTTGGGGATGGCTTGAGCATGTTCAGCTCTGGAAGTCACAGTTTTATGGTTAGTTGACTATAAATATCACCTTCTTTCTCTGCTTGGAACAGCAAAGGCTCAGCTTCCTTTCCAAGACCCACAGAAGTGTCACATTTTACAGATGGTAAGAAAAAGAGGCTGCCAAAGAGGCTGCATTCACAGCAAGGCCCTACACATTTACTTCATAAAAAAGGGGCTGACACCTTGTTTTAACACACATAAGATGGGAACTTGTAACAAACTCTGCTTAAAGTCAACACTGCATGAGTAGCAGCAGACTTGGGGTTTCTCCTTCTCAAACAGGCAATGCTGTTGCAAACGTGCATCTCCCTTCTTGCAGGAAAGGATTTAATTTCCTAATTTCCAGAAAGCACAACGAGCAATTCAGAAGTCCCATGATAAAACAGATGAGGGAGTGGGCTGGGAATTCGCAGCCCCAGTTTTAAGTCACAGCTCTGCTTTTGGGCATGTAGCAGCTACGTGGCTTTATAGGCAAGGAGTGGAAGGCAAGAGACCCTGAGAGGAAGAAGAGAGGCAGCAGTTCCCTGGGAAGCCAGCACAGGAAAGCTGGGACCACACTGCAATTGGCCTGGAGCTGCACTGTAAGGTCGTTCGTGCTGTGGGGTGAGGTGGGGTCCACTTAGTACATCAGGTCTCTGTGAAAGAAGAAAATTGTGTTCCCATGACTCCTCCAGGACACAGTGTGTAACACCAGCTTCCCCTGCTCCATGAGTGCTCTTACAGTTCATAGTGAGAGCGATGAGCAGGAGACGAATCTGAATATGCTGAGAACTGCCTGGATGACCCCAAAGTGATCCTGGAGCTGTTCCAGCCGTGAGCAGCCGAATTCTTAACGCACTGGGTGCCTCTCTCACCTGCTAGAAAATTCCACAGACGTGCTCTCAGGTGCCTGCAGAGGTTGGCAGAGGACATGGCAGGTGTAACACACCCCACCTTGTGGGTGACTTGGCTGCAGAAGGAGCTCAGAGTGATGGACAAACAGTCCCAGCCAAGCAGCACATGGCACTTAGACTATCCCAGTTCAGCCCCTGACACAATTGTCATGGCTTATCCTCTGCCCCTGCCAACCTGGCCACACCACAAACCCCTCCTACTTTTAATTGACTGAAGCTGTTTGGGATTTCACCACAGAATGGGCAGAGTGGTTGAAGGAATTCAAACACCAGGCCCTGCTTTATTTGAACAAACATGAAGTTGTCACCCTTGGCCACACTGAGCTGGTGGCACGTGGCAGAGGTGTTCTGTTCTTCCTTTGCAGGTGTCAGCCCAGCATGTGCTGTCCACTTCAATATATTTTGATTGTAGAATGATTACAATATTAACTTCTTCCTGATTTTCCCCAAAACAGCTGGATTCTGCTTTTGGTTTCCGTAAAATAACTGTTAGCACAGTAACTAATTAAGTGGTTTAACCATCCTTTCCATTTCCCAGCTGGAGCTGCAGGGGTCTTTGGCTGCATTATTTAGAGTATTAAATAGATATGAAAAGACAATCTATTCAGGAGCTCTGAAAGCTTGCCAATTATAGCATCCAGGGACTCAAACAATAACAGAAAATGCCAGAGGATGCTGCAGGACCATAACAGTGTGTTGTAAACATATCTGAAGTACTGAACTCAACATGTAAAAATCAAGTTAAGGTCCAATCACCCTCAAACGTGAAAATGCCAGCCAGGCTTTCGCTGGTGGCCACGCCAAAGCAAACAGGAACAGCAGGTTTTGGGGACCTGAGGTGCAGCCTGAGCTCACAGATCTCCCAGCTGAACCACTTCATGGCAATGCCACCTAGTGACAGGCACACAGTGAACACCCAACCTCTGCACCTCCCCACAGGCAGCGTAAGATGGCACAAGGCTGGCTCGATGCTCCCCCTCCTCCTCCAGCGCCGGGCCGAGCTCACAGACCGGGGGTGTATCGGAGCTGCTGTGATGGCACAGCCCCTGCGGGACAGGCAGGGACGGTACAGAGGGACTGTGCTGTCCGTGTGTGTGTAAGGAGGCATAAGGATGTGCAGGGACAAAGACATCTCTCAGGTGCCTCCCAGACTGTTCCTGGATGGATCACTGTCTCCTTGGGTTTTGCACTTTGAGCGGCCCCCACAGCAGCAGGAGCAAGGGGCTCTGTCACAGTGAGCCTGGATCTGGGAGAAATCCTTCCTCTTTCCTCCCTTAGTAGCAATTGCTATAAATTTAGTGGCTGAAAGTCCCCGTTGAAGTAGAAATTATTTAGCCAAGAAGGCCAAAGACATCCTGGCTTGTGTCAGCATTAGTGTGGCCAGCAGGATGAGGTCGGTGACTGTCTCCCTGTACTGAGCACTGATTAGGCAGCAGCTCGAACCCTGGGCTCAGTTTTGTGCCCCTCACTACGAAAAAGAGATTGAGGTGTTGGGGGTGTCCAGAGAAAGACAACAGAGCTGGGGAAGGGTCTAGAGACAAGTCTGATAAGGAGCCACAGGGGGAGCTGGGGGGCTCAGCCTGGAGAAAAGGAGGCTCAGGGGGGACTTCGTCACTCTCTCCAACTACCTGAAAGGAGGTTGGAGCCAGGTGAGGGTTGGTCTCTTCTCCCCGGTTACAAGCAATAGGATGAGAGAAAATGGCCTCAAGTTGTGCCACGGAGGTTTAAATTGGAGATTAGGTAAAACATCTTCACTGAAAGGGTGGTCAGGCATTGGAACAGACTGCCCAGGGAAGTGGTAGAATCACAGAATCAATTAGGTTGGGGAAGACCTCTGAGATCATTGAGTCCAACCTGTGACCCAACACTACCTTGTCAATAGACCAGGGCGCTGAGTGCCACATCCAGGCTTTCCTTGAACACCTCCAGGGACAGGGACTCCACCATCTCTCTGGAAGCCCATTCTAAAGTGAAATCACCCTTCCTGTGAAGAAATAATTCCTATTGTTCAAACTAAACCTCCTCTGGTGCAGCTTATGACCATATCCTCTCATCCTGTCACTGGTTGCCTGGGAGAAGAGGTGGAGTCACCATCCCTGGAGATATGTGAGAGACATGTAGATGTGGCACTTGGTTACACGGTTCAGTGGTGGCCTTGGCAGTGCTGGGTTACCTCGATGATTGTTACAGGGCTTTTCCAACCTAAACGATTCCGCCATCCTAAACACAGGCACTGCCCTCCCTGCCCCTCTCCAATCCTGCCCCGTCTTCTGCAGCATCGGGCAGGGAACACAGCGCACCGCGGGGTCCTGCTGACCTACTTGCCCGATACAAAGGGGTCACAGCCCCCGGTAACGGGGGGCAGCCCGCCAGACCCCCTCGCCCCTCGCCCACTAGGTGGAAGCAGAACTCTGCGCTCGGGGCGCTCCCGCCGCGGCCGCGGGACTCAGCTGCCCACCGACCCCCGCCCGACCCCGGCCTGCTGGGCACGGACCCTCCAAAACTTCCCTGGCATTAACCCTTTAATCTGCGGGATCCTCACTCCTGACAGCTGGCCACAGCGGGTCCCTTACACCGTGCTGGTGGGCCGTGAAGAGAGCCAGGCACGTCTGTTTAAATTGCTTGTTCCTGCCTTATTTTTGGGGATTCTAGTACAGGTCACATCTAAGACGTGTTGCTGTGTCTCAGCTTGTATCGTGGAACACCTGAAATACAGAAGGCACAAAGAGGCCTTTTCTGTTTCCCATCCTGCAGGGTTTAGCAGAGCTCTGGCTGAGGGATGTGCTGTGCACACACCTTTTCCAGTGGGACACTGTTCTCATGAAGCAGGACAGTTAGCTGTGTTCTTCTTTCTGTCTCAACTAAGCCAGAAACAAATTAAATTTAAAGTGCTGCTTCCCTAGATGCAGGTACCATTACATAGAAAACAACCTGGTTCCATGTGGCATCCCAATGACTTACCAAAAGGAGTAACTAGGTGCCATGCCTGAGCCTGGGGAGTTGAAAACATATCCACAAGCAGCCAGCCTGGGTTGGAGCCTTCAAAAAACCACATCAAAACTCAGCAGGAGAGCTTCATACAGGAACATTCACAAAACAGAGCAGAAAAAAAAGCCCTCTCCCGAGGTTCTCTGAAATTCACTGCTGAAAGTGATTTCCTGTGGCCTGTAAGGAACTGAACTCACCTGTGAGCAGAGAGGTGTGAAGTGCTGGAGCCTGTGAGCAGCTCCTTGGCTCAGCCTGGCTTATCTTAATACCCGGGGATCCTCCAGCCTTGCAGGGATGCGGAGGTATTTCAGTGGTTCCAGCTGGTGGGGTTGGCTCTGCAGCCTGGACAACACAGGCACGTCACAGAGCTCACCTGGAGTCCTGCTCTGCGTGGATTTGCATGGGATTTTGCACAGACCCGCATTTTTTTTCTCTGTTTAAGGTCTAATATCCTTCCTGCTCTTTCCTTCTGGGAGATGACTTTATCAAAACACCCTCTAAACAACATAACTGCACTGGGTATCTATTTAGAGTCCCTCCTGTTGCAGAGCAATTGGGTCATTCCAGCCATAGAAGAACAGGGCTGCAGAGTGCCCCGTGCCTGGTTCCTCCTTCCAGTGGCTGCTCCCCAGGGGAGAGGAGATTTCATGTCAGAAGCTACATAATTCATTCCCTAAAGACCCCTAAGAGCCTTTTAACAAGGGCATGGGGGAAGGGCTTCAAACAGAAGGCGGGCAGATTTAGGTTAGATAACAGGGAGAAATTTCTCTGTGTGAGGGTGGTGAGGTCCTGGCACAGGTTGCACAGAGAAGTTGTGGATGCCCCATCCATCCTGCCCTGGATGGGGCTCTGAACAACCTGATCTAGTGAAAGGTGTCCCTGCCCATGGCACGGGGTTGGAACCAGATGGTCTTTAAGGTCCCTTTCAACTCAAAACATTCTGAGATTCCATGAAATGCTTCTAATGATACCAAAGCAGCACCTGAGCTCTGAGGCCCTGCTGCCCCTCAGCCCACAGGGCAGAGCCACCCCCACCAACTCCTGCTTTGCAAGAGTTAAATGACTGCAGGAGTCATGGGTGAGAGGCTGCTGGACTTCAGGCTGGAAATCCCAAAGCTGTGAATGCCTGGAAAAGCCCAGCATCTTCCTCTTCACAGCAACACGTTTTCTCAAATCTGCCCTTTCTCCTGACTCCTTTCTCCCCACTGGCTGCATCTCTCCCTGGTGCAGTCCTGACATCCTTAAGCATCTTCTGAGCTGTTCCCTGCCAGTGCAGTGCAACCCACAGGAGCACAGCCCGTGGTCTCCCAGGTCCCACAGCACACCCTGGGCGATGCACTGCGGGACCAGATTCACTCTCAGCAGTCAGACTGAATTGCTTCACAAAGACCCAACATTTCCCAATCTTCCTTTCAACCTCCCGGCCGCTGCTGCTACCCGATACCTCCCCCAACTGTTCTCAATTAAAACATGACCGAAGACTTGACCACTTGGAATGATACAGATTATCATCATCAGCAGCAGCAACAACAACCACCAAAAA
>NW_020955266.1:1014981-1240828 GCF_003031625.1 Empidonax traillii
TTTTTTTTTTTTTTTTTTTTTTTTTTTTTTTTTTTTTTTTTTTAAAAAGGAACATTTTAACCCAATTTTCCCCCATGAATACCACCTTTTGTTGCCCTGGCCAAAAGACCTTGTTTTGGCCTATATACCTGATACAGTATAACAATATATTAACTATTAAATACAAAGTTCTATCATATATACTAGGTTGTTACGGACATTGCAATGGTACTGTGCCTATTCTAGTCACCTTGTGTAATAGTGTACATGGGTTATTATAGCCAAAGGGGCAGAAAAGGGGAGACTGGGGCATAGCCTAATTTACAATGGTAACACTTTTGTTTTCTTTTTATTTTTGTTGTTTTCTTTTTTTTTTTTTTCCTCCTTGAACACACCTGGTGCTGAGTGCAATCCACAGAAGTCAAAAACAGTGTTTTCTTTGCCCTCCTCCAAAATATCTACAGTACAAACGGCCCGCAACCAAGTTATGAAAAATCAGTTCTGTGCACGAGGGGCTGCAAGAATGGAATTTACGTTTTCCCAGACGTGTCTGCAATCTCTTTTTTCCCCATGTGTCAGACTGGCAATAGCAAAATATTCTCCTCCTACCTGTATACAGTAAATCCACAGTAGTAAAGTGCTGGTGTGCTTGAATGAGCTGGATAGCCATGCGACTACTTCACCATCGACAGGGGCTGGGTTCTGGGGGTGGGTGTTTTGTGTGGGTACAGTTCTCAAACAGTAAATAGCACTGCAATATCGTAGAACTTGAGCTTAGCTGCTTACTTCTGAACACGACCTGGATGCAGGCTCTAAAACTAGGCTCTACGTGTCGTAATACAGTAGGTCTGGCTCCAGGTTATGAAAAGAAACTTGTAGATAAGAGCTGCTTCTGTTGCCAAGATGCTACGCAGACTTTTAACAATTTCTCTATAGATTTCTACAAAAATATAAAAAATTCTATCAACATAACCATTCTACAGAATTCCTGTGGATTTTGTACATTTTGTTTAAAAAAGTCAAATTCTATAAAACCCCCCCGAAGGTATTTAAAATCATTGTAAGATTATTGCACACGCTGCAGTACATTTGTATTTGTCTTTCAAAAGGGCATCTAGAAAAAACTTATCTGGTTTAGAAAACAATCTATTTTACATGGATTTATTTTCCTGAATGCATCACCATAGAGTATCTTTTATTGGATAGTCTTTACTGAATATTCATGTATGATGTAAACTTTTTGTTACTTCCACAAACCTTGTCAGTGGGGAAACCCCCAAAGTATTGAAAATAGAAGAGCCTTTAGGCTTTCTGTTACATTTGGAGTTGAGCATCTGGATTAACTTCACATCACTGTTTTGTGCCATGATTTCATGCTAAAATGTTCAGTGGATTTTTTGTAAGGAAGGATGCGTAGAGTACCATCATTCCAACTGTATGAACACAATCCTAATCACGAAGGAACCAGGGCTGGCAATTTTAGTGGCCTAGCTGGTTTCCCAAATTATTTAGTACATGTGAAAGGAAAAGCTAAGGCTCATTATGAGCATAAAACCAAAAAAGGGATTAGGAATATTTCTCAGGCTTAATACACTGTAATTTTATTATTTCCTTAAATATGATCTGGGGGAAGAACTGATGAAAGGTTTGTTTGAAATCATTGCTTTAGACAGGCTTAACTCTGAATTTGGGCTGGCATATCAAAGAGAGTGGCCCCTGTAAGGGCCCGTGTTGAAGAGGGGAAAAATGTCCCAGCCAAGAATTAATCTAACTGCAGCAAATAGTACAGAATGTTAATCCTTCTACTTCAAATACACTGATTGCCTGACTTCCTGCTGAAAGCCCTTACATTTCTCCAGGACATGCAAATCAATAGGGATTGTTTACAGAGTAAGCGTCCTCGAGTGAAAAGAAAGGGGCTTAGGACCTCACATAGGCTGTTGGGTAGAAACAGCATCTTCTTCTTGTGTGTACACTTGAAGCTCATGCAGATACACGTGGTGGAGACAGCTTAATCTCTGAATGGATAAAAGGCTGTACATCAACATGTTGTAGTGATTTAAAAAGATCAGTAGTTCTCAAAAAAAGTTACAAACTCCCGACTGACGGAATTAGCACAAATCCTCCTCTTGCCTGTGCTGGTTCAGAGACACGATTCAGCAAAGCCTTATCCATGGGTGCAGTGTGCTACTACTGGCACACTTCAAAGCATGCCCACAGTCTAATTTAGCCTACATGTTAATGTGATTTTCATGGAAGTTGAGTGGAGTTAATGTCTGGTTTGCATCACTCAATGCGAGGAGGGGGCCAACCTCTCGTGGGTTTCGGGCTGTGCAGTCCAGTTTTACAGATTGGTTTTTGCAGAGGGCATTAGCACTGGAGTAAACTGAGATGATGGATGAGGACATGTTATAAAGTAAGGACATGAATTCTGGTTTTATCTACTTTGTATCATGATGTTGCTGCTTAAGGCTCTTGATAGATTGGAAATAAAATTACAGTCAGGGTCATGTAAATTAACTCTAGCAGGGATAGCTAGAATACCTGGCTGTTTTACTTAAAATCAGAAGTCCTTTTGGTACCTGCAGACTTTCTTCTAGGTGATCTTTAAAATAAGTTACAGTAGGCCTTGATTCTATAGAACATAAACACATGATTTTAATTTTCAAGAATTACTTAAATATGGTCAACCTCAAGGCATTTTAGGCAAGAACTTAACTTTAAACATGTGCTTAAGCCCACAGCTATGCCATGTCTGCACCGAGTTCACCCACTGCAAGTCCTAAACTTGGCCTCACTCCTTTCCACACGGTGCAGAGAGGAGGAGCTCCACTGCAAACGGAGGTGTAAAACTCAGCAAAATAAACAGTCCATCTTCGAGACACTGGAAAAACATTTCAGAAGTGACCACAGACTTTTGTTGCCCATTTCCTAGGCACATATGAAAATGAACCATTGATATGACTCTGTGAGTTGCCAGTGGATGATCTATAACATCCTCTCATAATTCAACATCACGTACCATTAAATGGTTCTGCCTTCACCATCCTCAGACATCTGTCAGCATGTTGTACCTTCCTGGGCCTGAGCACTTGCTTTCGCTCTGAATGTCAATTTTATGCAAGATTGGAATATTTTGTTAAAAAATTGCCACTGCATTTCTATACTACTCAAACAATCTTTTTCCCAGAATATCACTGAAGTCCAAGGGGAAAAATAAATTACATTAAATAATCCTTTTTTACTGCTGACTGTGGGATACATTTCCTCTGTAATGCACTAATTGGCTACATTTTGTGCTTTGCAAAACAAAATGAAACCCAAACAAAACAAAACAAAAAAAAAAGAAGGGATTAAATATATATATTTTTTAGGTTAAAATATTCATAAAAACCAACTTTATCTCAGAAATATTCTGAGATACATAAAATAGAAGAAAATTAAATGTCTTTAGTCACAAAATGTACTACATCCCGCAATACTAGATTCAATTAATTTAATAAAATATAATATACATATAGATTTTGCACATTGTATTGCTTTTACCTAAGCAGAACATATGCTTAAGTAAGCGTGATATAGGTCAACCCCTCTTTTAACCAGCTGGTTCTTTAATCTTTCTTTGGAAATTTTTTTACCCAGTGCCATTTTGGAGTACAGAGTTTTTAAAATTTTTTTTCTTTTTTCTCCTATTCCATGAAAGGAAGAAAACATTTGGCACCAACAGAAAAAGTAACTCAGGGGTCCATTTCCGTTTGATCAAAGGAAAAGCTAGGAAGTGACAACAAGTCTTTCTTTGGGGTAGGAGATGTTGACATACTGTCTGGAAGCAGCGAATCCCCTATATCCATCGAATCCTTGGACTCGCAGGATGGAGCACGCCGCCTCAAGCAAACGTCTCCACTGGCAGGTGAGATGCTGTGAGGTCCTCTGGGTACCAAACTCTGCCCATCAGGTGGATCTATAGATATACAGGGAGGGCTCAGTTTTTTCTTCTGCCGCGTTCCTTGCAAGCCTTCCATTTCACTGACCACCTGACTTATGAAGCCAGAGGAGCTGGACGTGGAATGGTGCTGAGGGCTGTTTTCCATGGAACAAATTTCTATTGAGTGTCTCCTTTGATCATCTAACCAGGAGGGCGGTTTTTTTAGAAGACCTTGGGTGTCTACACTGTGGTATTTCTTCAGGTCCTTCAGTGTCACACTGCCGGTATTGCCTACGTTCCTCTTAGGAGTGAGAGGCTGACCCTCTGAACAGGCACTCGAGGCTGTGCAAGTTTCTGAAGTGAAAGGCTCCGAGGAGCTGTTTATTTCAGATACTTCTTGGTCCATTGAATCTCCAGGGGTCTCCTGATACGAGTCTGCACAAGCACAGGATGCTGGTGCCTGCTTTGAAATATTATATTGATTGTGGGAATGCTGCTGCGTGTGAACGCTCACCCGACTCCATGCAGCCAACTCATTCGCTCCTGAGGGCGTCAGAGCCACTGGTGACTCCTCCTTGGGCACAGCAGGGACATTTGGGTCAGAGAGTTCACTCACCTCAGTCTGGAGATTCTCCTTGCTATCCAGAGAGTCGTTCCTTATAGCCATCTGTGTCAGAGCGCAGAGGGATTGGGGAGGAGTTGCCAGATGAGAGAGACAGACCAAACAAAGGTTAGTACAGGCAAGGCACAGCGTTTACAGGGCACTCAGCTCTGCTGAGATACCTCAGCACAGACCCACTGACTCCTACAAGGACCTGTGTTGTGGGTTCTACCAATTCCCATCTTTACAGACCTGTGGGTTTGTCCCCTGTGTAAGTGACAGCAGAATTTGGCCCTTCACTCTTTGTAAATGGTTGACCTTGAGCTTTCTCCTCTAAGGATGGAGGGCTGCAAAACCAGAATGCCCCCACCCGAAGTCAGACATGTTCTTGTTATGAAAAGGATGAAGGTCTACAGCAAAGCCCTTGATAGTTTTCGCCGCCCAGGTGTGAGCAGGAGAGGGAAGATGTGCAAGTGAGCCTGTGTGTATTCCCTTCGCTAGCTCAGGTGTCTCTGAGGACATGGAACAGGATCCCCAGAGCCAGCACACCAGAGCAATCACGCTCTGTGCCAGCGTCAGGGTGACAGCCTGTCCCTGGCTTTGGTCCCTGCTGGAGCCAAACTCTGCACCATCTTACGGCAGGAGCTGGAAAAACTGGAGTCCAAAGCTGGACTAATAATAATAATCTGCAAATATTTCAACCTATTCTGATGCTTAAGTTCAGGCTTCCTAAGGCACATTTTGCCTTGGCTGTCTGGAGCCCTACACAGAATCACTGCCTGCTGGCAGAGAGAACCTTGGGCATGTTTTGAAGGCTTTGTCTTTTCACTGCACTGCGTTCCTTGTCAAAAGGCTTTATAAATCAGCCACATTAACTGGCCCTTAAAGGCAGAGCCTCAGTTTGAGAAGACTCCTAAATGATCCTAAAGATTAAGAACTTCACACAGAAATTTGGAGGAAATGCATACAGCTGGTCTCGGTTCTTTAGAAAAACTGTAAGTAGATGAAATTCCTCATACTAAGGAATACTTTTGTGACAAATCACCCCAAAATGATCATAGAATTTATATAAAAATTGTCCCGCAAGGATCGTTTGAGCCAAATGATCTCTATTCAGCAAAGCTCTTGTCAGCTGCAGTGTGTTCATGTGTGCACAGAAACACCAGAGTCTATTGCTGCATCTGCACATCCCCTTTGTCAACCGAGAGAGCTGAGAGAATATTTAATATGGCAAACAATTTTGCCCAGTGTTGGTGAATCCCTTCTAGTTAAAATTTCACAGCATAGCACTGGCAGCTAATCAGTCAAGAGTGAAGTCATTCTGGTCTCCTCAGCACCAATAGCTTTAGTGAGTGTTTGGGAGAACGAATCCCGTTCATATCCTGAGAACAGACACAGACCACACAAAAGCTGAATACAGAAGCAAAGAGTAATTAATACAATTACTTTTGCTTGCGCACCAACCTGTGTTGCACACCACGACAGTATTAGTCACCACCAGCTCTTTCTCTGCCTATGATACAGGCATCTGTGGTTGTTGTTAGCAGTAACTGTTTGTACAAATGTTTTACTGGTTTGTTTGAAAATAAAAGGACCCTCTGCCATCCCAGTGGGGCGCACACCTGTAGTAGCCACAGCTTGGCGCGGGCTACACCTTGGATACACAGTCCTGGAACTACAAAATCAATATAGGTTTAACTTCAGGTAGAATTCCTCTGGAGAAAAGCTTTTGTGCAATGCCCTGCCAAGGAGCATAATCCTCAGCAGGAATGTTCTCTCAAAGCATCCGATCCACTCATCTCTTCATCTGCGAGTGCATCGCTAATTGTCAAACACTCCGGAGTCTAAACTGGACGTTACTGTGGGGGCTGTGTTCGCTCTCCAGCACTCTGGAGGGAAAGGGAGGTTAAACACACAGGTTTTAATGCTCAGGGAAAGTGCACGGACCAGGTATGTGGTGGACAAGATTTATCTATTACGGGTTTAGGAGACGAGAGGGCACGAGGCGGGGAAGGGAAAAAAAGAAAAGAAAGAAAAGAAAACAAATCAGAATCCCATGCAGCATATGTAACAATAAGGAAAAATGGGTACTGCTAACTAAAGTGCTTTGCTAGTTTGGGCTATTTAATGTGCTGGTGGAGGAATTAGTGGTGGCAATAAAAAGGAGGCAAGCAGAGAGCAACTGAGCAAGCAGAAGAGCTGGGGCTGTAAAGGGAATTTTGCCTCTTTAAGGACTAAGTTTCCCAGTGGCTGGCCATCTACAATGCAATTAACAGCAACAGCAATATCACCAGGAACAACCTTACTGCTCCCATTAGCCACACCAAGAGCTCCTTTCTGCTCAGGAGCATGCCCAAGGCAACCCCTCGTGGGTCTGCCCATGGAAGGCATCTGCTCACTGCCCCAAAGCTTTTTGCTCTCTGAACTGTCACTCCAAGGCCATGCTCATGAGCAGGGTGAGGAGGGAGGACAATAAATTAACCTAAACATATGAAAAGGTTTAGAAAAATAAGCCGTCAAAGATATGAACAAAATTAAACTGGAGAAGATGGCCAACATGGTAATTTATTCTGGGTAGATCAGTTCAAAAGGATGGGTCTGTTATTCATTAGAAAGCAAGAGAGAGTGGTTATGAACTGGAATCATGACATCAATTAGTTTCCCCATTAGTGGTGATTGGGGTAGCTGGCCAGCCCCGTGCAAATGAATACATGCAAGGAATTTCTTATGTCAATTTAGTATTACAGACTAATGTAATTGTTAACCTTGGTACTTCACATTCATTTTTAGAGCTTAATGAATCAACTGTCTAATTTGTCAATGTTGATTAAAAGATGAAAGAAATGGGACTATTTTCATGCAGGAAAGAAATTGCTTTTGAAAAAATAGAACCGATCCACTTTGTGTATGTAAAATCAGGCATGAAACTACTGAAGAAAGCAGAGGTTTTGAATCAGACGTGCTTCTGGTCCCAGTCCAGCTGCACAATCAATGAAATATGCTTAAAAATGTGAGAGTGAAGCACAAGTTTAAGTATTTTACTAAAAAAAGATAAATTTAAACGTATGCTTCCAATCAACCAGACTGGAATCTTTGATTAGATCTCTTAGATCTTTGATTGAATCAGGATTTAAATCAATTCCAGGCAAAAACCAGAGATAAAACCAGTTGCAAAATAAAAAGGGGTTCTGTTCTGCATATACCCGAACTTTTCAAAAGCTCACAGCTGATGGAAAAAGATTTTAATTTTCAATTCTCACTGGAAAGCCAGTATGCTTTCCATGATGGTTTTGCATATGAGATAACCAGCTTCCATTAAACACTTCTTCCTTCCTGAGAAACCAGAGGAGTCAGAGGGAGGGTGGCCTGGGATGGAGCCTGCAGTCCCTGTGTCCTTTCAAGCACCGAAAAAATCACAGCAGTTAAGAATTAGTTCCTCAACCCCAACGAGGCCCTGGGGAGCATTTGGCTGCATTTATGAAGAGGATTGAAAAAAATGAAGTGCTAACAATGTGGAGAACATTTAGGCAAGTTGCCAAAGGAGATGATACTCATCACGCACATTCTTTGGAGACTCCTGGATGGCTTTCAGATCAAAATCCATCAACCTTTTTGTTATTTCTGTGGGAGAATTACAGTTCTCAGGAGGTTCCTCTGTGAATCCCTCCCTGAATTTAGAGCACAGCTAACAGGGAAATGCACCAACATAAAACCTCAGCAGGTTCATGATCAAGAGTCTGCTTACCTGTCTGCGGAGCAGCCTTTCAGCAGAAGGAGAGTGCACCTGCTGGGAAACCTGGGGCTTGCTCTCCCCCACCAAATGGTCATGAGCTCTTATGTGGTGGAAATGGTCTTTTGGAATCTGCAGGAGGGAGCTCGTGTCCGCCGGCTGCGACTGCACCGATGCCTTTGAACCTTGCGAGGGGGAGAACAGACAGAAATGGGACATGTTCATCCGGGGGTTGTGCCTCAGCCTCAGTGACCTCCCTGAGAAAACTGCTCTGTTGTACCTTGGATCAGACAGGCACAGCAAAACCACTGAATTCAGCAGCTGACTCTCCACGACTGGGAAA
This sequence comes from Empidonax traillii, assembly GCF_003031625.1. Taxonomy (NCBI): domain Eukaryota; kingdom Metazoa; phylum Chordata; class Aves; order Passeriformes; family Tyrannidae; genus Empidonax; species Empidonax traillii. The sequence goes on from NW_020955266.1 coordinate 1,023,560, forward strand.
AAACTCCTGCCTATCAATAAATTACTCCAGAATTGTCTATTATTTCATTTTTCTTGGCATTTTCCCCTGATGCAACTGGGACTAGCTCCTGTTAAGAACAGAAGATCAGGAACTAGAAGTTCATCTGAACTGGCAATTCCTACATCCCTGCTTTAGGGCCAATAACTTTGCAGGCAGCTTCACCTCCGAGCACCACAAGTATCTGAGTTTGAAAGGCTCTAGGAGGTGTCTCCATGCCTGAGCCTACATGGAGACCAACTGCTGGGATCTCCAAACCAGCAGGCACACTGGAAATGAACTGAAAGGGAACGGCACCTGGCAGCTTTCAAGGCTGGTTTTACAAAGCCTCCCAGGAGAAGGAAACACATACTCTCCAGCCTCTTCTTGACCCTTTGTGGTTGCTGGCTACTTCTTCTGAAAGGTTTGAAATGCTGCGTGCTCCCCCCACACACAGGCTCAACATTTTTCAAAACAATTCATTTAACCTGGACTGCATCCCAGAGAATCTCATTTGTCCTGGAATCTTTCCCAGAACAACAGCCCCATTACGAAGGAGTATTCAAACAAATACCTCCTGCAAGTGCCAGTGTTTCTGACAACAAAACCTTCTCAGCTTGAAATATTATGCCTTGGTTGCAGTGATTTATTAGAGGCGCCTGGCACCTTTTGCTATCTTCACAGCACTTTATAATATTACAAACTGTAAACAGGTGGGGGTGACTTTCGCCACCCTGAAAAGAAGTGACATTGCAGGTGGAACAGGACAATGATGCATACGTCAAAATTTGGGCACCCTACCCACCTCCCAGCACTTTGGCTTGCTTAAAACGATTGGAATTTCACCAGAAAGAGAAAAACACAGAAGGTTTAATTGCTTAATGTGGTTATAAGACATCAGCTTTACCTTTCCAAAATCCTGCATCTCAGTGGAATGGTTTTTTCCTGTGGATTTACAAGGGTGCAATGCCTGCCCCGCCCAGCCAGACCTGTCAGATGAGGCTATTCAGTTTTCCAGGCTGGAACTGGGAAGTGAAATCTTGAAAAAGAAGGGACTCAGAAATTACCCATCTTCTGGTCAAGCTGACGTTATTCTTCTTCAAGACAGGACAAACACCTCCCAATTAAGGGTGAAAAATGAAGCACTGGAAACTCCCTCTGTAGCAAACAGGATTCTTTTGTATGGTCTGGAATTTCTTGACTATTACAGAGAACCATAAATTCTGGCTTAGCTGAAGGTAACGGGAGATTTGCTATTGATTTCAGTGGGATTTGACCAGGATTTCAGATGCACTGTTTGCATTAGGTGCAAACAGTTGCTTCAAAGCAAAGCTCTTGACCTTGAAAACTGTGTATTGTGGCAGAGATTTCTCACAACTCCAGATTCATCTTCCTCCCTTGTGCCCACATTTTATTTTTTTTTTCTGCTGTTCAACAGTCCCTATTCATCCAAATTCTTATTACTATGCAAATTTCAACATCTTATTTCTAATCTGTTCAAATCTCCTACCATTCTGAACGGCGCTGAAATTACGTTCTGCATAAAGGCTTTCAAATGACAATGCTTGTAAAAACTTCTCTGTCTTATCTGTGACAAATGTCTAAAATGATGGCATGCACAGGGGGAATTAAAGGTGGTTCCATTGCCTTACCAGCTGCAGGTAACCCTTGGCAGACAGAGTAAATGGGGGCACAGTGATAAGCACTGGGAGGCAGCTGGAAGCACAGGTACAGTAAGAGAGAGCCCTCTGTACCTTCAACATGCTGTACCTAAGAATATCTCTGAATTTAGCTCTAAGATGTATATCCCAGCCAAGCACACTGGGAAGAACAATTCTACACTCTCTCATTTTTCCATTCATCTCATCGAGATCTCTCCAATTCAGCACATTTTACAGGCATTTAGAGACACCATTTTTCCATCTTTCACAGATGTTCCTAGATAGAGCTTCCAAGACCTGCCAGAACAGGTACTGATGCAAAAAAAAATCAGACTGGAGGAAATATTTTTCTGCTAGGATTTCTGCTCTGGGGCCACAGATTGCTCAGGTGGGACAGAGGGAGTCCAGGCTGTAGGGGCTGTCACCTTAGGGAACCAGGAAGGGGGACAACCAGCGTTGAGCTGGGCCACTGTCACACTGCCAAAACGTTCTGGGGAAAGGAGTTATCTTTAATATAGCCTGGACTTTGTAAATTGTGGAGGGACTTTGTACATTGTGGAGGGTCTTTTCAAAGCCAGGAAGGACACCAGGTCTGCACACTCACACTTCCCTGGAAACCAATGGCAATTTGCTGGCCTGGAAAATCCCAACTCCTGCTATAGTGGAAAATCCTGCTGTGCCCCAAGCTGACAGGTAGATACCTGACTGGGACTTGTGATGTGCTGGTTTCCTCTCTCCCAGGGAGGCAGGGCAGGGGCTGGAATAGGGCGGCTGGAACATGTAGCTGTCGTTCGGCAGGGAGTGGGTGCGTCCCACCGAAGGCTTTCTCACGCTCAGCAAGTCCTTGCTGGGAGACAGGGTCAGTGTGTCGTCTTTGGAGCGGAGATCGGCCTGAGGGGGAGAGAAACAGTGAGGGAGGAGGACAGGACGGGGTGGGAGAGAGGAGAAGTGCCCAGAAACGCTAGCGACAGCCACTGCAATCAGTATGGCACGATGGGCATGCACATCGTCGGGATGCACAGGATTGCACGAATGGATCTACCAGGGCTATCCCCCTCCTCGGGAATTGTCATTAAACTGTCACACAATGAAAACCACAGAAACAGAGGAAGCAACACTGTAGGGATAAACCATGACTATTTCAGGGATATGTAAAGAAGGCATCATGCCTCAAGGCCAGCAAAGGTCACATGCTTGGCATAACTTTGATCCTCTGCTCCCTAGGTGCTCTCATCAGCAAGGCAGACTTTTGCAAAGGTGAGTAGTTTCCTCTTCTAACAATAAAAGAAAGGAAAACAAACAAATAAAACCCAAGCACAAAAACTAGTTTACAAAAAATATTCTCCATTCTGGCTCCCAGCACAATTTTATTGGTTTTTCTTCTCACAAAATGAATAACTAACCCCATTTTATTGAAAGGGATATCTAAAACTACTGCTTCAGGGTGAAAGTCATTCTCTAATTAGAAGGGATCTAATGCAAGTGAGGGTTATTGTATATATGTTGACTGTGGAGTTTTTACAGCTAAAGAGTCCCTTGGAATGGGCAGTCCCAGAGGCAATATTGAATGGATTCAGGTCTGATTTCATAAGAAAATATCTCCGTCCCAGAAATGTTCTTGGGTGTTATTGTGTTGGACAATATTAGCAAAAGCGGAAGCACAGTCATCTTCCCCATGTACTTCTAATGAAAGAATTATTTTATCTTTAAAAGGTCTCACTTGAAAAACACAGGAATAAGATTGTCCCACTGTAGGCTGATACAATATTTTGCTGATCATTTTTGGAAAACTTTAGATCATATTTTCTCACAAATTTTCCCTTCACTCAGTGCATTACAGGTTTTCTGAAATCAACACTGAGATTTTTTTTGTCCCGATTTTTATCCTTCTGTCATAAAAAGAAAATTTCACTATGGCATTTCGTTTGCACAAGAAACATGATGAGATTAAAAGGAATTTACAAAAAAAGGAAAAAAAATGAGGGGAAAGAGAAGAAAAGGAAAAAAAAAAAAGGAAGACCACTGTTGTAAATTTAATGAAGGAAACGGATCTGCACGGTCATGCAGCATTTGTTTCAGTCCTTGGGAACCTGCTGATTTGGATATAGCTTGGATACAGCCTAGAATAGAGAGACTGCAGTCTCCTGATACAGCTCAAGGAAGGAGAGCAAAATCTGTTCTGGTAAAGCTGAGACTTTGGGTTTGGGAACTTCTCTGTCCCTCCCTGCCTTCCCCTGCTGAACAGTTTATGTTATTTAGCTGTCATTGCTTAGCTTAAAGCAGAAAAGATGGCCTGAAACCTGAGATCTCAAACCCAAACCCCTTTGGATCTGAACACGACGACGTGGAATCGAGATCCCATCCAAACCCAACCTTTAATGAACCCTGGGGTTCATTGACAGGATCCAATACCACACTGGGCTCGTTTCCACTTTCGGATCATCTCGGGGGAAATCTCATGATTGAACTTCATGAAAAGCATTTAGAATGGCTGCAAAATGGGCTTCCCAGTCCAGCTCACAGAGCTGCGGGAGCACATGACTTTTTGGTTCACTGGTAGTTTTGAAAAACATGTTGTTTTGGCTTGACTGAAAATCAAATCCAATTTTATCTTGAACCAAAAAAAAAAAAAATAAATTAATCTCAATCCAAATCTATTTTGAGTCAAACAAAATATCTGGAGATATTTTTCAACTAAAGCCACTTCTAAATGAAGTGTAAAAATACTGCATTTAGAAGAGATTTCAATGAAAGTTTGTAGTTTTTCAGGAGTCTGGGCAAATGTTTTGACCAAACACTTTGTTGGTATTGACGCAAATTCACAAAATCTTTTGTTCAAGTTGGTTTTGCTTTTTTTGGAGGGGGGAGAAAAACAATCTCTCCTGGCTACACCCTTGAGACTTTGCAACGCTCTCAAACAGGTTTATCTAATCTGATTCAAAACTAGAAGGGTTTCTCCTCTGACAACTCTCCAGACTAATTTAGAAATGAAAAGTCTCATACAAGAAGTTAAATGTAGTTCACAAAATCTTTTGCACATGATGCCATGAAGCATGATGGGAAATATTGTCACGGTTTAAGAGATGTTTCCCAAATAAGTGCTAATTAGGACGGCAGTCAACTAGTATGGCAGAAAATCTATGAACAACACAAACATCCAAAGGCAGGTACATGAACAACAACAAAGGAAACAAGAATGATCCAAAAATGTTGGGAAAGGAGTTATGTCTATTGTACAGCAGAAAAAAAAAAAGCACTCGACTGCTACACAGCTAAAAATGTCTAATGTTTCAGAGAGGAGATGGTTAAGGCAGGGTTCAAAATACTGGCTATTTCAGTCAAAAAGACACAAAGTAGTCTGAACTTTTTTTTTTTTTCCAGCGGGGTGGCTGCTAGAAAGAATTCCCAAAACAAGCATCATCTCGGAGAGATCCCCATCTGATATTTGTAAAATAAACAGTCTGGCACCAATCATGCAAAAAGCCTTGTGGTGCCTGTGTTCATAAAGACAAAAATCCATTACAAACCAAGGGGTTGGAGCTGACCCCTCAGCAGAGGACACGAGTCATTAGCTCATGGGTGTCTCTTCATGCAGCACCACTGATTTGTTTCAGATGGGGAGGAAATTTCAACCTTGATGCTTTCCAAAGCATTTTTTTCCCCTGTTTATTTTACTTGTAGAAAACACACTGTTTATACATAAGACATCAAAGGAAAAATAGCAATAACTACTCATTCCTTACAAGGAGCCAAGTCTGTGGACAAGAGTGATAAAACCCAGGACCTAATGGCATTAAGGACAACGTCCTGTTCAGGGGGAAAGGTTGGTGCTACTTGGGAAAGGGCTTGAACTGAAAATGCCATTAGGCAGGTGTAGAGAAGTGGGAGCAGTATTTCGAACCCTGTAAACATCAGACTACACAGCGACCAGTGTATGTACATTGCTTTCCAGAGCATTAAGTAAGTGTGTGTTAATATCATCAGGAAAAGAGTCATCCGTCAGAGCTAAGGACCAGGACTTTTCAGAGAGAATATCTGACGTCAGAGACAGAGCCTCCATCTCAGCTAGAGGGATCTAAAGGGAGAGATGATTAAACATAAGAAACCAGGACACAAATCTTTTGGAAAAGAAAATTAAAAAAGAAGTATCATCATCTAAATATTTCTAGACACTAAAGCAATATCCCTGCAGTGGGAAAAGGTACATCATGCACATTGTTACCGGGGCCAGAACATTAAAGAAATGAAATATAATATAGAAATTAAAAAAAAAGGAGTGGGAAATTCATACTTCAGTGCTTACCAGTGATCTGGGACGGGGTTTAAAACCATACACTAATGCTAGCATTGTATTTTGCTGTTCTCCTGTCTACACGAAGAAGCAAAAGTAATATTACTTTCATATTAGAGAGATTTATCCTCTTGGCTGTGATCAAAATACAAGAGGCTTCAAGATCTGAAGTTGTTTCCCCACAAGAACCGTTCTGCTTTCTTGGCCTCTAAGCTGAACTTGTTAAGTCTGCAAAGATTCCCCAACAGCAAAACCATTTTGCAGGTGGGATATGGAGTGTGCCCTTCCCTGTGCCCTGGGGAGGGTGCAGCGACCTCCCCCTCCCTGAGAGGTAGGAGGGACTACAATCAACTTCCTAATGGCTTAATGGGGACAGAGAGAAACTTAAGGCTTGACTTTGGTCAGCAAATGCCTTCCTAGTACCTTCAGTGGGTTTTGGCTGGATAGAGGGCCTCCAGTGCCTGGATAAGCACCAATAATTGTCCTACTAAAATAATCCCTGCATCTTTCACTCCCCAAATACCCCCCAGCCCTGGCCCCAGCCACCTCCTCCAGCACTGAGCAAACCCAAATTGGGAATAGGCGCTGCACGGCTGCACTGACTCTGTACCAATGCATCTTGCACAAACACATCCCCACTGAAGGCACTCAAGCAATCAATAAAAATCTTTACCCAAATATTGATGAATCTCTCTCCCTCGACATAGTGGCCTTTTTATAAGAAATGTGAAATGTCACCTCAGACTCTGGAGAAAACAGGGGAAAAAGGGGACTGCTGCATCTCCCCCAGAGAGGCATCTCTGCTGCCCGGCACTGTAAGAGGGGATGTCTGCCCTGCCACAGGCTCAGCCCTCCCCAGATCCCCTCCCTAGGTGCGTGTCTGAGGCTGGTGCTCATGGCACTGGGGATGGCATTTCTTCAGGTAACCTACAGACCTGGCTCATGTTCGCAGGGGCTGCCTGCTCTGGGCAAGTCCCAGGTGCTTCCTTTTCATTTCTAGCTGTGCCTTTTTTTATTTTTTTTCTTCCATCCTCTATGCTTGAAAAATCTTTCAGCAGCAATATATCTTCCAAGAGAAACCACAGAGACCCAGATCTGCTGCATTGAAGTTGTCAAAGGGCTGGGTTTTCTCACTCTTAGAAATGGCATCCGTGGGGCGAAACAAACCCAGCGATGAGTGAGCCTGGAGAGGCTCAAAATTCAGCTGAGATAAGTAAGAGGGTCGGGCTCCTCTCATCTAACCTTGGCTTTGATATCTCCTGTAACACAGTCATCTGCTGGCAATGGATGAGAGAGGTGCTTTGGAGGAGCTCCTGATTTCATACGAGGCTCCCCAAAAAAGCATCACTGCAAAGGCTGCCAGCCTGAGGACAGTGATCCCTCACAGGGACCCACTGACTGGAGCCAGGAAAAGGCTGTGCAGGAACGTGGTGGACACCAGCAGCTCCTGCCCACTGGAGCTTCCCTGCTGGGAGCTGCTATTAATCAGGTTGCTTTCAGCAAGTCCCAGCCCTGCTCTAAATTCCTGACTTGCCTGAGAACATGACAAATGGTGTGAATAGAAAAGCCAAAATGTAAACAAAACATCACCCCCTTTCAGCCTCCCCAAACCCAAAATTGAGTTCGAAGCCGTCAAAACATTTCATTGCAAACATTCAACTGATTTATATGGGTTTTAATTACAGAGGGGGGAAAAAAAAAAGCTTAAATTTTAAAAGAAAAAGCCATTGCAAAATGGAATGTTATATTTTTTCATTATGGAAATGCCAAAACAAAACCTTTTTTTTTTTTTTTTTGCTGCAGCAGCACTTTCCAGTGAAAAATGTTGTGACAAAAAATTTTCAACCAGCTCTTGCTGAGCTTCCTACTGACCCTCTGCCTTCCCTGCCAAAGCTACTGTCTCTATTCCTCTGGCAATTCTTAGAGGCAACCACTTCCTATAGCTTAATAGACTCTGGAATTCGATACAGAGCAATCAGAGGGAGACATGTTATCCTTCTATATAAAGATCTGCAGTAGGATTTCATTTTACCTAAGCTTGTTCCTTTCCTCTAATGAACCACAGGGTTGGGTAATTTAGAGTGTCAGTGAGCTCATAAATAAGCACACTGATTTAACAAGAAAACTTCTGCTATTTTTAGCCAGAAAGGGGGGGAAAAATAGATCAAGAAATATGGAATTTGCTCAATTCCAACTGCAGGAAAAAATAGGTAGGCTTGAATTATTATTATGGTCACTGCTGTGATTTAGGGAAAATATTTGCTCCAAAGAATAACACACTTGAGGAAAGCAGGTATTTTATTCTAGGAAGTAAATGCACTAATTTTAAACAAGTATTTAAACAGTTTCTGTTCAAGAAAGCACTGGAGCACACGATTACTTTAGTGCCTCATTAGGGGCTGCCTCCCCTCCTAAATTCGATCTAGATCAGAGATGAGGATCTAGTTTACAGTGACCCATTTGCAAGAATTCCTCTTTAGGAAAATCATTCAAAACTGGATTTTCATGCAGTATAAGTAGGCACAAAAGAGAGATCATTTGATGATCCCCAGCAGCTCTGCTCTGGGAAAACCTCACGCTGTGCCCCAGGCTCTGCAGATGTGCCCTGACATTGCTGTGGAGCCCTGCTTAAGGCAAGAAGCCAAATACAAGACCCCACTGAAGGATGAAGATGGGATTTTGTACATTTTCCCTCCAACACCCATGAATTGTAAATCCCAATGAAAAACTTCTTACTGTGTTGACAAGGGAAACTCTGAGCCTATACTCTTGCTCTTGCATTGACATACAACATCATAAACCAAGATATTATCTCAACTCCCACAGAAAAATCCAAACCAACTTATGCTTCAAAATCCCTGTGACTGCATTACACAAAGAACTTTAACTCGTCAGTCAAATTGAGTTTGGATGGAGACTTTGCAGGAAATTAGGAATATTAACCTGGTTCTCAGAGTTGTAATACTCGGGAGCTGGGAGGGCATAATGATGGCACACAGAGCCTGACAGGTTGTCCATCAGCTTCAGCTCTCCTTCCAGAGATTCCTGGATCAGCAGTGATATGGTATCAAACAAGTGCCTTTCCTAGGAGGGGTGGTGTGTAGCATGCAGAGAGAGAGAGAGCAAGCCAGAAGGAGAGAGGAGGAAAAAGGCAAGGGACAGAGACAGAGAGAAAAAAAGGACAGTGTATCAAACCCAATGAACAAAAGGGGGAAAAAACAGAACAGAAGCAGGGAAAAAGGGTGGAAATGTTCAGGGACAATGGCAGCAATAGAAACAATGGGACAGGAGAGGTGAGGCGGGAGAGGAGAGAGAACAGTGCAGTAATATCACGGTGAGCAGAGACAGCTTCCTCAGACGTTACTAGAGACGGGGTGACGGCGGCTGCTCCCGCTCAGGGCCCTCCTCGGGGACAATCTTGCTCTCAGCAAACACGGCCGGTCACTCCTGGGATCTGAGCAGCACAATGGGGCCAGCAGAGCAGCATCTTCGTACTCGGTGCTGTGAACTCCTACAGGACACTACTGCTGTGAGGCTTCTACACACACGGTCCACGTTTTTGAGCCAGAGGACCTAATACTTGACACCTAAATCCATATCCAGAGGGCACATCAATTAAAATAACCTGACTAGAAGAGGTGCTGAGCATCCTGCCCATGAAAGCTGCAGCTGACCAGGACGGACACACGTCAGGTCACTAATTCATGTGCCAGACATGGGTTGAGGTGCCTCAGCTGTCCTGGCCAACGTCAAACCAGCTGGCCACAGCACAGACAAGGGGAGGCTGTACAGAGCAGGGTCTGGCTTTTGCAGGCAGCATGGGAGCGATTTAAGGGTGCACCTTCCACGTGGGGAATGCCTACCACATAAAATGAGATGAGGACCATCGCTACAGTCAAACAGCACACACTGCAAAAATCCCAGGGAATAGGCAAGCAAAAGAGCATGCTGACCACATGTCCTTGCAGCGTCATGTCCTGGGAATTGTATTCCTCTGCTATCGTGCTCAAGCATCAGATTTGTCCTGAAGATTTTGGCTGGGAGAATAAATAGTCAGAATAAAATCTGCTGGAGCTTTTTGAGGCTTCTCTTTGAGGGAAAGAGCAAGAAACACATTCTTGAGGTTATGACTAGAATAAGCCCTTTCCCAGGCCACCTTCACAGAAAGCAGGTCTAACAGAGTGCCAAGTGAGGGTATTCTCATTGATTTGTCTTGCAATTCTACATTTTTTCTTTTTTGCCAGTGTCAGTACTGGTGCAGGACAACAGGGCTGAGGACAGACTGCCAGTACTCTGTTCAACATGTACCACAACAGTTGGGATGTGTTGTTTCTTCCTAGAGGACGTAGTAAATCTGGATTTCCCCATATTGCCCTGAACTCCTTTTTCCTGTGCCAAAGAGCAGCTTGGGACTCTCTCTCAGACATCAGAGACACTAATGGCACCAGAAATTTCCAGTAGCTTAGGAACTGAAACAAAGCTAAAGCAGGGATTTACTCTTTTTCACCCTTGGACTAAAGATCACAAATGAGTTTTTCATGCATTAGAATACTCATTAGTCCACCCCAGGCTGAGGCCAAGATATGCTGTTGTGAAATCATGATGTAATAAAAACTAATGAGGTCTGTGTAGAGTTTAACCCAATTTGCAATCAGCTAAGACTAAAAAAAGGCTGGGCCATATTTCTTGTGTAATTCCAGTTCAGTGCCCTCCCAAAGGACTCGTCTGGGGCTTGACCTCACCTCTCATTCCTCAAACTGAATCTTCATCCAAAAACTGTGCTTTAGGGAGACTTGGTGCAGCTCATAGCAGCTCCCACATTACAGCCCTGTTCCAGCCCTGCTCCAGCTGGTGGGAGTTCTGCCACCAGCTCTGGTGAGCTCAGGTTTGAGTCTCTTCTGGATTATTCTATTGTTAAAAGAATCTTTTCTTATGAGACTGACTGTGGGGATGGATTTTAAATTGAGGTTACATTAAACAAATTTAATACTGAAGCAAAGATTAGCCAAGTTTTATTCCTCTTTTATGTTGTGGTTCATGGTCTGTATTAGTAAAGCAAACACATTATGCTCATGATTTTGCTATCACAAAGGACCCAGTCAAAACTCTGGATTAGAGCAAATTTGGAGCTAGCTTTGAATTTGGTGGCTTGGGCACACCTCCAAAACAAATTGCAAAGCTCTCTACCTCTGAACAAATGCGTCAAGGTGGTCTGGAGACCTGCTGGGGTCTTTTCCCCGCAGAATCATCTCCCACACCACGCAACACTGAGTCAGCAGACAGCGAGGAACACAAGCCCAGGACACACAGTACACCCCCCCTTCATTACCAACTCATGCATGTCTTCCCCCAGCAAATATGCAGGTCAAGCCCTCTTCACCCTCCAGCCGAGGTTCTCACCATGTGGTAAGCTAATGAGAGCTGAGAATCCACCTTGATTTGCATGGGGTTGGTACACTCTCGGGGGCTCTCGGGTCTCTCTCCTCCGGTGCTGCCTGTCCACGCAAAGATGTCCGAGGGGCTGTGTTGGCCAGGGCTGATTGTCTTCATTTCCATCTCCAGTTCTGCCTCCAGCTCTGCCTCCTCCTTCGCCTCCTTGTTGCTCTCCTCCAAGTGCTTCATGAGCACAGCGATCACCACGTTCACCAGGACAAACTGGGCCGTCAGCACGAAGGACACGAAGTAGATGGGGGAAATGACGGTGTTGTAACAGGTGGACTCCTGGTCACAGTCACGCAGTGTGTCCTGGAAACAGGAGGGGAAATGGTGGAGGGATGTGAAGAGGTTCCAGCATGGACCTTGGTCTGCTGTCTGGCCACCTGGCTGCAATGGGTTCTTTCCTTTCATGAAGGAAACTGAGAAGATTTGGCAAATTTCATGTCTAGAATAGCAATATACTTGCCGATGGCACCTTAACATTTACCTTCATTATCCCGTTCCAGTTGTCTCCTGTGGATACTCGGAAGAGAGTCAGAAAGGCCATCCCAAAGTTCCTGAACGTGGCGTGTCGTCCCAGCCCCTCGCAGGGGTGTGTGTCGTCACATTCTGTGGGACCAAACACAGCCATGAGACCCCCACTCACACACCACTCCCACCCCTTCCACCAGCACGGCAAGACTCACCAAGGTCTCCAAACAGCTCCACTCCAAGAGCTGCAAATATGAAAAACAACAACATGAAGAGAAGACCCAGATTCCCCACCTGAAAAGAGAAAAAGAAATGGGGGGGAAAAAAAACACAAAAAAAGAACATTCATTGATTTTTTTGTTCCAGACCTGTTTCCTGCTGTATTCTTTAATCCAAAACTTAAACTGCTTCAGGGGAAAAATGACCTCAGTGTGAGGACTGTATCTCAGACTGTGCTTCGGAAGGGAAATGTGATTCTCTAATGACAGTAAAGATAAAATGATTAGCATTCCTCTGCAATAGGAAATTAGCTGTGGGCCAGAGATCTGGTTTGATATGGCAGTGGGTTACCTGCGGCAGCGCTTGCATCACGGTGTCCAAGAGGGCTCTCATCCCTACAGCCATCTTCAGCAACTTCAGCACTGCGGAAAACACGTTTGCAATATGGTAACGGCAGCGTTAGCACAGAGGCACAAACCCAGCCCCTCTCCTGGGAGCCACAAATTAGAGGAGGAGAAACGTGAAATCATGTCAAGTGTTCTCCATTAGCTGCTACAGTCCCTGGCCTTTTTACATCGCTCCTTGTTGCTTGGATACTATCAAAATCCCGTGAATAGCAGCATCACCTATCCTGAGACTTGGAGAAAGTGTTATCTTTCTGCCTGGCGCTTCCTTTCCCCACTTTATCTGTGTTGGACTCATCTCCTTCCTCTGGTTATCGTGAGCAGTTACTTTCCCAGCCCTGGGGCTACTTTCCCACTTCCATAGGCTACCCATTTTCATACGTGACTCACAGAAGAACTGATTTACACATCTCTTCCAGAAGGTTGCATTTCCAACTGGAAACCGCATGTATTTTTAATTCTGAAAGGGATCCAATGCACAGAGAAACCACTTTCCCCCTGCCCCCCCCCACCCTTGTGACACAGAAGCATTTAATTTCTCCTCCAGCTCCTCCTTTGCTTAGATGAGGGCTGCAATCAGAACAGTTTTCCTCAGAGCACAATACCCTTCAGGATGGCCTGGCAGTACTTCATTAAGGGCCTGAGCACTTACATTTTACATCTTCATCACTCGGTCCTGAGACTTCCCTGCTCTGAAAAAATCAGGCCCTGCAGAAGCTGGCTCCCTGACTCGGGTACGTGCTGTTACACGTCTGAGGGGACAGATGGATGCAGAGTGACAAGGCAAGCTTTGTCACCAAGTGGTGTGATGTAAAGCCTCATGGGAAATCAAATTTATTAGATGCTTGTCTTTTAAAGCCAACATACTCAAGCTTGTGTTCTCTAATCCCTGTTTAGAGATGACTTTGATTTGACTGGCACAATTTTCCCAGGTACATCTCTGGGAGTTACAGCCACAGTAACTTCTCCTTTATTCCTAAGCTCTCAGCCTTTCAAGTCCTCTTAGGACAGAAACACATGGTCAGCTGGCTCAGCTTTTTGGCTCCTTGCAAGTATTTTCCCCCATTGTTCTTTTATTTGTTTACAGCCTGTTGGTGCCAGAACTATGCACATCATGATGGGGATATGCCCCAGGACTGTTTCCCAATAGCTTAACTCTCTCCTGGTGGAGATCCCACACCTCAAACAGAAGTAATTTCTGTTTTATTCCTCTCACCTCGAGCAATCCTGAGAACCCTCATGATTCGGATAATAGTGGGGTTAATTGGTAGCGAAGCGTTCACCTCGATCTCTTCCAGAGTGATGCCCATGATAGACAGCAGCACGATTGCCAGATCTAATTGGTTCCATCTGGAGACAACATAAAATGAAGTTTAACATCTACTAAGAAGCTGGCAAGGGGAGGTAGCTTGCTTCACACGAATTCCAGTCATTTCAATGGCTCGAGCACTCAAATGAATCTGCAGCATTTTTCTGAGGGTATTATACAAAAGCAGTTATGTTATGAAATCATTATAACTAATGCATCTCATTAGAAAACCAGCCAATTCCAAAGATATCCTTGACTGAGGGGAAAGAAACAAAAGCTGGGCAGTTTTCTACCCAGAGGCTGCAGACCTCAGGGGAGAGGCTGTGGTATCTGTCCAGCTACTTCTAGACATGACACTCGTGGACCTCAGCATGAGATCTGCCCCAGAAAGAACAGGCCCCCGTGTCCAGTCCTTGCAATAAAAATCATGTTGGATAAAGGAAAGACCCCAAGGATTTGTGCCAGGCCGGAGAGAGGTGTAATCCCAGCACGGACACACAGAATGTGGGGAGAGGGGTGGAACAACACACTGGCTGCTGAAGGGCTCATGTCAAATCCTGCTCAGTTTTGTGCTCTTGGTGCTAAAATTGAAGAAGGCAAAAATGGGAGGAGAAAGATTCATCAAGGACATAAAATTCATATTTGTGAGGCAAGAGAGTGAAAATCTAGATAAAGACACAATTTCATCCACTGCTCCACATCTTCAAAAGAAAGGGTCCCTTTTCTCTTTCATTTCCACTCAGGGCAAGATTCTGTCTCTTGGCATAAATTTTGTCACTTCACCAGGTCCTCTTGATTATATGGACATGCAACTGGTGTGAGAAAAGAACCAGCGGGTCAGTGTGAGACGTGTCTCTGTTTCATCCACTCCCAAGGGCCAAAGATGTACAATCCCTCTCCTTGGCCTGCACAAACCCTTCTCCGCCTCACATCCCAAGCCTCCACCTACCCAGCTTTCAACCAGTCACACCACAAAGCGTTCACACATATCAGACTGACACCATGGGGCAGACCATGGGAATTCAGGATGTTAAATGTGGGCAGCTGTCTCCAGAACCTGCTGCTGCCCCCGTGGCCACCACAGAGCTTTTGTTACCTGTCTTGGAAGAAGCGACGAAACCCAAAGGCAATAAGCTTGAAAACAGACTCCAGGACAAAGATAACAGTGAAGATGTAATTGCAAATCTTCAGGGCTTCATCAAGAACCTAGATGTGGGCACAGGATTGGGGTTAGACATTAGCTCCGCAGAGGGGCTTTGCTGCCTGCAAACCTGACTCTTCTGTCACCAGTTATTTCCAAACTATAGACAAAAGTCTCCAAATGTGGGCTCTCTCTAACGATAAAAGTCCCAGGGACAGAATCCCAGGAGGGGCTGACACAGACCCAAGGCACAACCCCAGCTGGGATTGCTGGGGTGAGCAGTAAGAGCTGCTGCATTTGCAGGTGTCAGCAGCACAAAACCTCTTGTGCTTTCCGCAGAAAGCTGAATTTCATCCCACTTGCTCGTTCATGCAAGCACTGGCCAAATGACTCCTTTGTGACAGCCTGCCATTACTCCTCACCTTGAGCTTTTGGCAAGGAGCAGAAGAGAGGGATGGCATGCCAGGAGGAGCAAGTGCCTTGCATTTTCCTCTGCCTCCCTTCCTCTGCAGAAGTCAAAGCCTGGCCATTAATCCAGCTGCACCCTGGCTGGGACAACTCTTGCACAGTCAGGCATTAAAGACTCCTGAGAGATGATTTTATCCCCAAAAGCCCTGCTCATGAAGGAGCACTGTGGTCACAGCATCCTCCCCGGCCTCTTAAGTGACGTGCACTGAATTTCTCACAGCTGGCAAATGGAACAGTAATAACTGTCCAGGACACTGTTAGGGAATGCGGGAGATGGGAACAGAGTGCTCTCAGACCAAAACCAACACTTGCTGATCCCTGCATGGGAGAAATCACAGCAGGAGGGGTTTAAGCCATGTGCTCTGCCCTCATGTTGCAGTTTAGTTTCAAGTATGCATGGATGAAAATCACCTCACCTGCCCGAGAAACACAAGCCCAAAGGATGCCCTGGCTCTGAATGAGCCTCCCCCTCATACTGCAGAGCACCTGGGCTCTGCTGCAAATAAGAAAATTTATCTGACAAAAGCAGATAAATGTGCTTGAACCACGTCTATGCACTGTGCAACCCCCTCTCTATGAGCAGCTGCAGCGTCGCTGGCTGGGGTTTCATCCCCAGTGCATCCCACCACCAAACCCTTTCAACACCAAGACACCAAGCAATCACTAGTTTGGATATGAAGTTCTCTGCTAAATTTAGCCTTTAAGTGTCTTCAGGATCCCAGCCATCCATCACCCAGACCAGAGTGATTTTGGGGCCCCGACTCAGCAAGACTCATGCATGTGGCTTGAACCATGCTGTCACCCCAGCACAGCCCAAGCTTGGAGTTATTACCCAGACTCTGCATACCAGAGGCTTAGAGACAAAATGTTTTTTTTTTTTTTTTTCCTTAAGAAAATTAAAAACAAAGTCCTGCCCAACATTTTTATAATACAAAAGAAAATGTAGCTGCAGAACGACTGTGGTAAGACGCACGCTCTAGTGCGACTCCAATCCAGGCTCCTTCGCCAACAACCTTTTTCATCACCAAATGACTGAATCATGAAATGAGCCTTCCAGGGTATTTAAAGGTGACCTGAACAGAAAAAATAAATTGGGCTTGTTTCCTTTCACTTTTGGCTTCTTTATGATAGGTTGGAGGATATTTCCCCCTGTTGTTTGTATGTTTTAGTTGTTTGGGGTGCTTTTTTATATTAAGTATTCAAGCCCTGTCTAGTCTTAGAGAATATTTCCTCCTATTGTGTGTTATATTTATTCATCCTGAAAGTGGCTAATAAAAGTAAGTACAAGTTATATGGCAAAGGCAGCTATTTCCATTTCATTCTTATGCACAAGAGACTTGACATCCCAGGACAGGCTGTTTTTATTTTCACAGTATGACAAAGACCCAGGAACTTAGCACACTAATATATTAAAATGTACTTAAAAGACCAGTGTGGAATGCAATGCCTGTGAAAATCAGGTCCTAAGGGACACTGGGGATTTAGAAGAAACTTTGCAAAAAGAAACAATTCACAGATTCTTCTATTCTTTTTCCTTTTTTTTTTTTTTTTTTTAGGGGAAAGACCTAAGTAAAATGGAAGATATCAACAATGATCTAATCTAGCAAAGCAAACAAACCTGCTCCCATCCTCATTTTCAAAGCAGCTTGCTTGCACCTAACTAGAAGGGAGAGGTGCAATGGGATCCATGTACCAAAAGCCATGGATTCAGCTGGAAGCCAGTTGTAGGATGGGTACACTCCATGGGCAAAGGGACAGGTCAGGCATGGTGAATGGGGGTTCTGAGGTCTAACAGCAAAACTGGCCTTAACTCAGCCCATCAGCATATCCCACCATGGCCCTGCACGTCCCCCTTGGCTGTCCCAGTACCTTGGGCTGCTGGTAGTGCTCCATGGCCATGGTGATCACGTTGAGGCCAATCACACCCGTGATGAACAAATCCAGGTAGTGGCTGGTGCACATCTGGTGGATCAGGAGGCGGAAGCGGGAGTAATCCGAATAGTAGGGCTTACACTGTGCTTCTGCAGCGGGGAGGAGGAGAGCGGAGAGGCACGTCAAGTCATTTCTCTGCGTCTTTCTGAAGTCAACGCACCCTCGCTTTCCAACTCCAGAGATGACAAATTCTAGACCGATTACAGCAACATGCTGTCTTTTTTACTTCCTTCTTTTCTTGCTGGCATGTTACCATTTCTTACACACAGCAGGGCTCCCGTCATCTTACATCCATTAAATATCTTCAGTGGGACATGCGCTATACTCAGCCTTGTGGCATCAGGGATGAGGTGAGCTGGGACTACCGTGCTGCTAAAGAACATTTCTCCCCACAGGGAAATTTAGGTTAGGCCTAAATTAAAACAACAACTTTTGTTTCTGCTATAGTAAAAGTCCCCGAAGTATCTGAAAACCCAATTAAGGGCCAGATGCTGGGGACAGATTTTACTAACAGTGCCTTAAAGAAACGGGCCACTGAGCTCGCGGTGGTCTTTGTAAGGTAAGGAGTTCAGGCATGTTATGTTCTTTGCAATAAACTATAGAGAGAACAAAAATCAACACTTTGGCTGTCAAAGCCCTGAAAAATGGTGCATAAAAATACCGAGGAAAGCTGATCAGTCAGCCCTAGTGATCAGAAAATAACGATCCTCCACTTAGACAAGATTATCAAAGTACATATTTCACTGTTCAACTCATCCCCCTGTTTGGCTGCCTCGGGGTGACACATGCTCTTTAGACCCCGAATGTTCCTAGAGATAAACTCATTTACTCACCTAATCTCTAATGAGGAAATGCCAAGGCTGAGTATATAATTCAGTACAATTTTCAAGGAGGCATTATAATGCAGATTGAAGTGGAAAGGACTGTCTTGAATATGTCAAAGTATAATACTACTCTCATAATTAGATGATCAACTGGTTATGAAAATTATTGAGCTGTAAGAATTACATGGTTGATATTTAGTGCTGCTGAGCAAATGTACATTTTGATACATTATTCCAAGAAAAAAAGTTGGGCAGGATAAAGCCAGGAAGCACAAGTTTGGGTTGCCCTCAGGGAAAACTAATTTTAGAAGATTAAATTTTGCCTGGAAATAGAGTTCACTTTGTCAATAGCCAATGACATTGCAATCGAACCCATAGATTTAATGGTTTCACATGCTCCCCGCTCCAGAAAAATAGGAGTTTTGTTTTTTCCATAGAGACAGACCTTTCCCTTCCAGCCCAGGGACCAGAGAGAAAAATCACTCAGCAGTTTTATTCCGTAGGGGTTTGGAAGGCCCAAAATTCTTCTTCAGTGTCATCAAATGAAAGGCAGTATTAATATTCACTTTCTGATCTGCAGTGGGCTTTAGGTGATCTGCACCTGAGTGCTAAAGCACACTATTGATGAAAAGGTCTGTAAAATTAATTTTCATGCTGAATCTATTGAGTGCTTATGAAAAAAAAGCAGACTGGTAGCTGCTGACTCACTCATAAGACTTTGTCAGATATCTCAGAATCTGCATAAATCTCCATAAAGTCAAGATATCTCGATCACATTATGCTAAATTATGAGTAGCAAATTAACTAAAATGTTTGAATACAATTAGGTTAGGAATAGGACCTATTTTTATGAACCAACTTATCATCTCAGGAAGAAACACCATCGTAATTGGATCACTTACTTCTTCTACATTTATGTATAATTCACATTCAAAAAGAAAAATGTCAGTGTTTCTACCTTTTCCTGCAATGGATTTACTTATGAATAATTACACTGGAATTCAATTTTTTTTTTTCTCAGCTTTGACTGACAGGTAATTCCAAATCCTACAGAATAGCACCGATCTGGTTAGAACAGAGAAAGGATTTAGAGAGAGGTTGTAAATGTCTCCTGTGCAGGGCTCCTGCACCTGGATTAGCCAGCACATGACCTTATAAGCAGGGTTGCTAATTGTTCAGATATCTGCAAAGGCTTCCCCCTCTCCGCACCCCCTTCTCCCAAACGTCCTTTCCGCCTCTCCCAGCTCGTAACTGCAGCTTTCCACAACCAAACGTCCCTGGATGCTGCTCTCGCAGATGCCCTTGCAGCCTTCGAAAATTACCAGCAGTAAATGTTTCGTGCTTCCCCGTTAACTTGGTTAGGAGGGGATTTGCCAACCCTGTTTATAAATCATGGCACCATCAGTCGCTCCCCCGGTCTCCCCATGCCGGCCATGCATCTCAGTGCAGTTCGGATGCTACCGCGGGATGACCCACACACGGGCTGACATGCTGCCCGAGGACTAGGGGGAAACCCCCACTGTGCCTAGGCGGGCAGGGGACTTTCTGAGCAGACAAACCACTTTTTAACATTGTAAAAATACTGTTTCTTTCACCCGACCTGCGTGGTTCCGCAGAGAATTTGGGTGCAGCTCCAACGTAATTACGGCGGTGCAAAGCCCGTGCCCCCTATCACACAGCGTCGTTCTTAGTTATTGCAATAAAGAGCTGAACAATACCAACATCTTGGGAAATACAGACATCTGTTAAAACTCCGGGTGGTGAACTTCACAACTAACACAACACCACATTACTGTACTGTTACAATACACTGTGTCAAGAACAACAAGAGCTCTGGGTTAGTCTCGGTTGTTACTGGAAAGGTTAACGTGGCTTCCCGGCACACATGGCGTTAAAGAAAGGAGGAGGAGAGCAAACCAACAAAGAATTGGCAGAATGAGAAAAGATGGGGAAATACAGCAAAAGCCCTCTACGAGACATCAGGCTGGTAAACAGGGTGTAAATCAAGCTGCTTCACCGTGGCTGGAGGCCAGGAGTGAGGGAGAAGTGGGTCAAATCAGCAGATCATTACACAGGATAAACTTAGCTCAGACAGTGGATCCTGAGCAATCTCTTCCTAAGGAAGGGGATGTTGCAGCTGTTTGGGAGCTGGCTTGGGTGAGTCCCACCTGCCTCTCCATCCTGGATGATGGTGGTCCAGGGGGACTGACTGTGCTGGGAAGGGGAGCAGTGCCTGGGCACAGATGACACTTGACTTCAGCTCATCATTTCTATGGGCCCTCAACTCAGGTTGTTTCCCAAGATGTGCTCAACTCCTGGCATCATCCTGTGGGATTACTGATTCCCTTGATGAGGGAGTCAGAGCATGGCAGCCCCAGCCTGTGTCATGGGGTACCCAAACTCATCATAAGTCCTCTCTGCCCTTTAGGAAACGAAATGACCTTTGCTGTTGCAGGATCAACATTTCCCATTCCTAATCCCTGTCTGACTTCTCCCAGGCCAGGTGCCCTTGGGGTTCAGTGATCCCAGCCTGGGTTTGAGGTGTTACACCCCGTGCTGCTGTTTGTCTGATGGCTGTGGGATGTCACCTGCGAGATGACACCAGTGCCCAGCCGAGCAGCATCACAGGCACCTCTGTTTCTCCTGGGCAGTGCCTCAGAGTATCCCAGGGCTTGGCCAGTCTCTGCCAGCACAGCAAGAAGTGGGACTGGGGCCACTTTCTTCCCATTAACTGCGTTATCTCTGGGTAGTGTCTGCCTCCCAATATAGCCCTGTCAGGAGAGAAATTGCCACTTTCCCCGAGGTGGCTCCGAGCCGGAGGTGCGTGGGCACAGGAAATTGGAATTCACGAGAGTGGGACAATTCCATTACTGTCTCCTTCAGCTTCTTCCTTCTCCTATAATAAGGGAATTAACTACTTTGCAGGTCTGAGTATATCTGGAGGACAGCGGCAAACCAGTGAGCAATGAGCCCGTGACGCAGCTGGATTTACAAACTGTATCAAGAATATTATTAGGTTAAAAAGTAGTTTGCACTGAAGGAACTTTTTTAGATTTAAACACAGAGTTTTACTTGGCTTTTATTGTACTGAATGGATTTATTTAAAAAAAAAAAAAAGCGAAATGGAAAATGATAAATTATTTCCACTGAGAAGATTCCGGTTGTGATAGAATGTAGACTTGGAGGGGAAAAAAAAGGAAAAAAATTAAATTATAAAATATCTCACTAAGTACCAGGCAGCACCAGCACACACACACACACACACACACACACACAATTCCATCTTGTCTTGATAGAAAGAGAAAAGAACCCTCTGGAAGTGCAGAGATGTGGGGAAGCTTTGAGTCACAACTCCAGATTCCTCACTGAACCACAGGAGGTTCAGCTACAGCACCTGGGACTGATTCCCTAAATTCCCAACAGTCAGGTTCAAATATAAAACCTTTCTGTTCCCTCACTACGGTGCCTGAGGAGCGGCATGGCACATTCACTACCACTGGATCCAAAGAAAAGACAACAAAAGGAAACACAAAGCACAGACCTGACAATTGTACACATTTTAAAGGCAAACTCTAAGAGTCTTTCTGAGCCTGCACGGGATAACAGAGGGGTTTGGAATGAGTTCAGTGCCTTAAAAATAACACAAAATAAGACAGCCTTGATGTAACTCTGTAGGACCAGGAGAGGAGTCACAATCAAATAAAAGGAAGAAAAAATAACCAGAGTCCCAAAGTCAGTGAGAGCCCCTCCTTGCGCTGCCCCCATTTCAGAGAGGCCAGGAGGCCCAGCAAGAGCAGCAAGAAAGACAGCAAAGAAATAAAAATATCAGGAACAGCAACGGGAAGGAGATTCAGGATTTATTAAAGCATGTTGTGATAACTTCCAACAAGGCCTAGAAATATAAGGTAGAACCTCTGTCTCCTTGAGTTATCTCTGCAGTGAAAGCCAATAGCCCTCACCTTGCAATTTTTATTTAATCAAAACTCCCTGCAATCTATGAGAGATGGATGGAGCCCTGCTCCCATCTCAAGCAGTGGGAGCTTGTGCACAGGTGAGATTTTTAATGGCACAATTTTCCTAGCATATTATTTTTGTCGAAAATTACAGCTATATTTGTTTCTATGTTGTCACCTCTTTAATTATTCAGGCTAATATTCTTAAGTTATGAATTAAACAAAATGCTTGCCGGATCAAAGCTTCTCCTAAAAATAAAAAGAGCAAGGGACAGATTTGCAGCCCTAAGCATTGTTCTGGGAAGGGGGGCTGGGGAAGGGGACATGAGAGAGCGATGGGTCAAGGGGCAGATCAGACCCCAGCAGTGTTCAGCCCAGATGGTCCCTCCCCACCAGGACCTGGAAAGGCTTTAAGGTGGCATCTTTATTTCTTTTAATTTACAAGATGCCTCATGGATCAAGCAACTCTCAGTCAATACACAGACTTTACAAACTGAACAGCACAATGATCAGACCCAGTGTCCGTGCTGAGGGTTGGTGTGGGGCTAAGCTCCACATTATAACACTGAGGCTCTGCACTATACTGAATTTTACCCTGCTGGAAAAAAAATACCGTGCCTCCCTGAAGCACAGTGTTTGCGGAGCAATGAGCAAAGGCTGGAGAAATAAGGAAATATCCTCCCTAAGCACGACTGCCTGCCTTCCAGAGACACAAAGCCTGCAAATTATTCAGACTCCTAAGCTGGTGGTTGGCAAGCTAAAGTTGACAATAAAGGACCCATTTCGCAGTCCAGTCATTATTCTCTAAGATTAAAAAAAAACACCTAAAAGAACCAAAAAAAAAAAAGAGGAGAAAAAAAAAAAAAAAGGTCATGAAAAGTCTGACAGTGCCTTAATGAAAACCAGGAAAAAAAAAAATAAAAATACTGAATAACATAACATGATTGAAGAGTAAATTAAGGGTTTGAAAGTGTCAGCCCTGAGCTAGGTCTGCAGGGACCTGCAGCTCAGAGTGGGATGCGTGTGCCATGGAGTAAGCGAACGAGCTTTGCACCACACACAGGGTTTAGTGGGATGCCTCACAGCGCGGTGGCGAGCCGTTAGTGACACAGCACTGCCATTCAGTGGGACGAGACGTGCCGGCTTCCCAGTACCTTGCACTGCACTGGCTGAGCTCTCCATTAATACATCATCCAGCATTAGATCTAAAAGAACGAAATGGCATTAATCACCCGGCAGGACACACGGCAAGACTTCCCATCCCCTTCGGAGGTCCCTACGGCTCTTGAGGCTCTCCGTTGCCTCTACCAGGATTGTTGCCTTGCGGGATCCTCTCCTTGTGCTTCGTGGAGGGTGGGCTGAGCTATACGTGAAAAAGGAAGTGCTCTTGTGCTTCTGCCACGTGCGCAGGTGGAAGCCCAAGAGATCCCTGAGAACCCCCTCATTTGACGAGGATGGAGAAGACACTTCTGAAGGACGACCTAGTTCCCATCCTGCTGGAACAGCACAACTTAGAGCGGCCACCCCTGCGCCTGCCCACTTCTCATGAGCTGAGATCTCACATGCTTTTCTGCTTTTCAGATATCTGATTGGATAAATGGCACCGGAAGAGTCTACAACCAAAAATGACTGTGCCACCAGTCAGATGTTTATGTCGGTCCTTATCTGGCATCCATAGGTTGGTTTGGGCATCTGAGGTCACATAGGAAGCCCAGCTGAAAGGAACCCCCATGCAGTCGCTGGCACAATCACAGCCTTAGTCTTGGTATCATCTGCAAGTTCCCACTGTGCAGAATGAAGTTAAGCAATGACATCTGTTGCCTCCGAGGGCAAAGCTGGACACGGTCAATTAAAACCAATGTTTCACCGAACGCGAACTGGGAAAACTGTTCTAAAGTGATTTGGAGGACTTCATACTTTGCTCTTGAAAGGTTTTTATGGCAATTGAATACTCAGCAATATTTGATCCTCAGTAAAATAGCTGTTTATTGCCTCTTTAATTAGGCATTTCATAGCACTGAATGAATAACTGTATCTCCAAGGATGGTTTGTGATTCCTTCCCGCTGGGAAATTGCCCGGGCTTACGTTTTTTTTCCATCTAGTTCCTCTAGTCTTATAAATAAAGTCATTAATAATAACTAAACATTTATTTTTCTTCTACAGAAATATCTACTTTTCAAAACTGCAACTCTAAATAGGGATCTTTCTATCCAGCCTTTAAAAACCTTTTCTAACTCATCAGCTTGAAACTGTGTTTGGGAACTTTGACTAACTGAAAGAGCTTTCTAGGCATTTTCTTGATGGGGAAAAAAACACCAACCAACTAAAAAAAGGACTCTTTTCCATCTGTATCCCACTTAACTGAGAACAGCTCTTGAGGGAAGCCTCCATCCTTCCACTGACGAGCAAGGAAGCCAGGCTCTCAGCATAAACCCAAGTTTGATGTCCAGGGGCTGGTGTGATACATCCTAGTGGTTACAAAACCTGTGAAGCTCATGGGACTGAAAGATGTGACCAAAGGAAACTGCTGGATAAGTGTTGAACTGAGAGAGGCTCAGGCAGCGCTGTGGTACATGATTAACCCTGTCACAGCTATTGAACACCTCTTAGGCTATTAAAAAATAAAACAGACTTAATATTACCAGCTTGGGGAACAAGCACCTGATCAGTCAGCCTCTTAAACAGTACTGAAGTCTGTCAAAGATAAAGAAGAGATGTGAAAGGGGACAGGGAGAGAGCAGCAGGCGGATTGACCAGGAAGGGAAAATGCGAGGCCACGAACACGAAGGGCAATGGAGGAAGTTCAGTCAGAAGACAGAGCATGCGAGAAAAAGAACACCTCTGACCTGTGGCCTCTGGCTAACTTATCTCCTACTTGAATAACTACATTAAAACAAAAAGAGACTAAGAGACGAAGGTCAGGTTGGAGATTTCTGGCAGAGTGGAGGTCTTTCCTCCTTTAACCTGTAGAGCCTCTTCTATGCAGGGATGCACATTTCACATCCAGTTCAGAGTTGGGGTCAATTTCCACCAGTGCTATTTTGTCTAGTTAGTTACTTTCCTCATCTGCCTTTTTTTTTTTTCTAATCTGTATTTCTCAAGTAAATGCATTGATATGTTTCTCTAAGGAGTTTTAAAGCGTTACTAGAATGAGATGGCTCCATTATTTTATTACACTCTTGAATAGCAGTGGTGCTACTGTGCCAATAAATAAACCTGTTTGATAAATGGGACAGGTAACATCACTGTGGCATTACAAGGCTGTAATAAACCAAATAGTGAATCCAGTTATCAGCAACAGTGCTCATGACTCAGAAGATTTATGGTGCCATCCAGCACTGCTGATCTTTGCAGTTGTCACTATTTGTGTAACACTGAGCTCTGCTATCCAAGAAGCTCCAGGTGTGATTATTATTATATTTTAATTCAAATAACCTCCAATGGAAAGGTCATAGCAAATCATGCAGCCATTAAAAAAGGCTTCCATGGCTCCTTGCTTAGCCTAAAACGACACTATTTCCTTCATGCAAATTTTATAGCTGGACATGCTTTTGGGAGAAGAATGATCACCAGACACGAGGCAGGGAGGGGAGGGAGGAGGGGATTGTGTGGAAGGTCAAGCAGGACTCAGAAAGATGTGGAAAGACTACCGACCAGCCATCTGTTTCTCCTTACTCCTTCTCTTTTTCTCCAGCCGGCGCAGCCTCTTCTCCTCCCGCCTCTTGGCTTCTTCTTCCTCCTGGTGCTGTCGACACTTGTGGAAATTCTCCACCACCACCCCCACGAACATGTTGAGGACGAAGAAGGCCACGATCAGCAAGAAGGAAATGAAGTAGAGGAGCATCCACGGGTTGTAGTTCATGACTGGCTGCAAAGTGGATTAAGGCAAATTTCAAGTGAACCTCAAAAAAAAAGAATGGGAGCAAACTGATACAGCTGTGCCATCCACAGAACCCGTGGGTGCCTCTTTCAGGCAGCTCAGGGTGCTCTGCTCGTCCTAAAAATTCTGAGACATATTAACTGAGTGCTCCCAAAATGTGTCGAGGGCAAAGTGTGTCAGGACAGAAGCACCACCTCTGTTCTGCAGCATCCTTTGCAGCTATTGTAAGTCCCTCACTGAAAACCTGTACCTACACAAAGCACTTCTTTTCTCCTGAAATGATGAAATTGCTTAAAAAGTCAAACCACTCTTTGATAAACACAGTTCTCCTAACGTGAGTTACACCAGTTGCGTTGCAAAATCTTTAGGGAAAAGGCTGAGTACAAATCCAGACTTTTCACTGGACTCCTTGTCACATCCCAGGACTTGGATTAAACGCCTCCCTTGATCCTAACCCCGTAACCCCACCTCACTGTGGAAGCCAACAGTACTTGGCAAAACAAGAGCTGAAATGCGTGACCTTTGACAACTCATTTCTTCCAGCTCTGCTAGAGCCCGTACCTGTTGGTCGACTCCCACAGCATCCAAGCCATCGTACATGATATCCACCCACCCATCCTTGGAGGCCAGAACAAAGAGAGACATCAGGGCCTAGGAACGCATGGAAAAAAAAAAGTTAGGCACAGCTGCACTGAAGCTCTTTTAACTTGCAACACCTTACTCCTCTTTGCCCTTTCCTGCCTAGGATTGTCATTACCTGTCTGATAATGGGACACTTTGATGACGAAGATTTCTCTCAGCAGCAAAAACCTATCAATGCCAGCGGCCAGTTCAGCAACGAGCCGTAATTCGGAAACCACAGTGCTGAAGACAAAAGCAGCTTCATTTCCACCCTCCAGGTCTCTACTGATCCTGACTAATTAGTCCTTACCATGCTGCTAAAATAAGGCTGCGTTGCAGGGATGGTTGAAAATGTCCAGCTCTATTAGACAAGCCCTTCTGCAAGATATATTTGGTTTGTTATGTAGCAGTGAAGCAATTAAGTACTCCACGAAGCCACATGTGCTTGTTCTGTTCCGAAAAGAAGTGTATGCCTGCTTGGAAACACTGCCTTTGGGATTTACAGAGACAGAATGCTGTGTATGTGAACTGAATATTTACTGCGACTGGCAGTGCCCTGTAAGAAAATCCCATGGGATAATAATGCACAGGTTTAAAGTCAAGGAGGTAAAGGAGCAAAGAAGCAGATTACCGTTCTATTAATACCTGGCCGAGATTATCAAAATTATACTTGTGCCGGACCCATTTGTAGCTTGCTTCTGTACAATCCGATTTATTTGTGATGTTTCTGGTGTCCTCCCCCTGGCAGACAAAAAACTTGCCTTTGAAAAGCTGGAAAACACGCAAAGAAGAGAGGAGATGTCAGGGTTCAGTCCACAGGATTTCTCCGCAGATGATGGGCATTTCTCTGGGGTTCTCCACACAGCCCACACCAACCAGAGCTGTTAAGGGAACTGGCCTCGTTCATGCAGGTTATTAAGAATGAGTAGCCTGTATAATATGCACCTAATGAGCAAATGCACGATTTCACATCGCTTAGGACACCCTCCTCATGAATTAGGTTGTCTGGTTCAGTGATCTGAGACTGGCCTAAAGGCCTTTGCTTCTGGGTCGCCAGCTCAAGTGTAGCCCCAGCTAATAGCCCAGACCAGCTAATGGCTTGTTACCACCCAGTGACGCTCAGCTAAGGACAAATGAAGTGTAACAGGGGCCCTGTGCCAGCAGAGCTAAGGTGGCACTGAAGAGGCCCAGTGACGAGCTAAGCTCTGCTCTTAGAGGTCACCAGGGAACACTTCAGAGAGGAGATGAGCCCCTGAGGGTGACGCCAGGTTCTTGCTGAATCAAGACTGCTGCCGGTCCCGCTCCGCTCTCTGATCCTGGATGCTGTGCTCCAGCTGTCAGAAGGCTCTGCTGTCCGCACAGCGGTCACTGAAAATATTCCTTGTGCAGAGCTTGTGGAGTCAAGCCCAACCCGTGCTGGGTACATGATCCTGAGCTTATTTCCTTTGGTTTAAGCCAGGAGAGATGCAGCTCCTGGGGAGTCAGCTCCTGGTTTATACCTGTACAAGGAACAGGAGCCTCCACATGCTTAATTCTAGACCTGGTGCTTCCTGTACTCAGAACAGAGAGTGGCAGGGGATGATTACTGCTTCAGACAGGGTGATTGATGCTAGCAGGATGGATGGTATCAAAGCCCAGGAGACAGCCAACAAATCTAGTTTTATTTGCTGACAGAAGCTATTGACATTACTGCTGGGGGGGGGTGGAGGGGAAATGGCAACCTGCTCTCCAGGCTCCTTAAAACACCACCCGGGTATACAGAGAAGAGACACTGGTGGGGTTTGATCTGTTTTTCTAGACAAATATCAGTAGAAATAATAGCGAACAAGATAAACCCACGCATTACTCCATGGGTTTCCTTCCGAAATCAACAGCAGAAGGATGGTCTCTAGGCATACAAAATTAATCACCGCTCAACGCAATCATAAAACCTCTGGATGCAAGAAGAGAAGTATTCCCTGATCTTTCCACGGAGAAACACTATCCTTGGTAAGGCAGACTGGGGAGATATAGTCTTCACAGTGAAAAGTTTTAATTAAGCAGGAAGGTAAACAACTGGTTTTAATATAGTATCTGTAAATATAACTTCTCCCGGAGCTGGGCTGCAGTGCCACTCAGATGGGAGCAGTAACAGGGCTACTGACAGGGTTTGGAAATACAAAGCCCAGTATACAAAAATGCTGATCCCTGTCAGTGCTCCACAGTTCAGCACTTCCAAAAGGAAAAGACCCAGTGTTTCCTACTGGACTTGTTTGATCCACCTACTTCTTGTGTCTGATTAATGACTCTTCACCTGTGGGCAGCTCTACAACCAAAACAGTCTTGCTAAGAGGACACACCATTATAAACTCCAATGCCTAGATTTCAATAGCATTAAAAAGCTCTAGTTTAATTCCCAGCTTATATTTAAATGAGAGAAACTATCTGTAACTTCAAGAGATCATCTTTTTATAGAAAACAGCTATGGCCTCATCTTACACCTAATTAGACATAAATATTAACTGCGAATTTTGCATCCTGAATACAGGATCAGTCTTGCTTGTATCTACCACTGAAGCACATCAATAGTCATGACAATTTAACGTAAGACTGCCAGTCACCAGGGAAAGCATTGCAATTAGCAGGGAGGAAATTCAAAGAGCATACTGCAAGTTTTGGTGTTTGGCATAAATTTTCCTGTGTCTGAGTCTTATATTGTTTTACGGGATATACTTAGTTTTATGAATCTGTTTAGTAAAAGGGATGGATGCTGTTAGACTGTGCCAAGCCAATCTAGCTGCTGAGGTGGTTATGGATGGCATGATTTTCTTCTCTGTTTATTTTCAATGCTGTATTTATTATTTAAACAGTATACTAGTATAAAATATTGTATAAGACACCTTTCCAAAACAAAGCCAAACAGAGTTGCTTTCCAAAGCTGGTTGTGACAGATCAGATAAACTTCAGAAAGAAGTAAGTGTTATGTCAGAATATTTATATGAAGCAATCTCTTCTTCCCAGGTAATGAGAAACCAATTGCATTGGAAACTCTGCCACTTTTCCCCCGGGTTCCTGCACTCCTGGGACTGAGGATATTGCCAGCAGAGCTGGCAGGAAACAGACTCAGAAATCTCTATCTCTGCAAGCTTTCAGTTAACACAAACTGTCAGAATTTGAATGAATCTCCAGGTCAAGGTCTCTCTGGAGTTTACAAGCCAACAGTTTCAGCTTTGAGTTTATATTTCCCCATCGGTTTATAACCAGAAGAAAAGTGGAGGGGAAATTGTAGAATCATAGAATGGATTGGGTTGGAAGGGACCTTTAAAGGTCATCTAGTCCAGCCCTCTGCACTGAGCAGGAACACGCAGGAACACTCAGTCCAACTGACCTCAGTTTCAGTTCAGAAAGGCTTATACTGTGCCCACCGGTACAGATATCCAGATGTGGGGGCATCTGGGGCTCGTGATGCTTTCAGATTATGTGCTGAGGCTTACAGGGGACTCACCTGAACTCCCAGGATGCCAAATATTATGAAAAAGGCACAGCAGATGACCACAATGTTCCCAATGGGCTTCAAGGATGACATGAGAGTCTCCACCACCAGCTTCAGTCCTTGGGCTCGACTAATGACCCTGTAGGGCAAGTAAGCACAAATGCTGTTAGTCCTGTTCCTGCCCAGTTCTGCCTCCTATCAGGCTAGAATAGGGAGAACACAGTAGTATGAATTTTTTTTTTTTTTTAATGACAAATAACTCAAAAATTCTGATGGAAAAAGCAGTTCTGGAATCTCAAATGTGAGATTATGAAAGTGTTGGAGGGAAAAGGTCTCTGCCTACACACACAGCTTTGCATAAATGAAGAGGAGAAGGAGGAGAACATGTGTAAGGAGTCAGATCAGAAAATTCAACTCTTTCGCTTGGGCCATCCACAGACACAGACTTTTGTCCTTGTAGCTTGTCCAAGACTGCAAAGACAGGGCCTCCTAATGCCCCTTTCTGCACAGATTTAGGCAAGGCTCTTAATTTCCCTGTCTCAGAGTGGAGCAGTCACTCTTACACATCTGCCTGCACATCTGTAGTGATTACAGAATCACAGAATGGTTTGGCTTGGAAGTGACCTTCAAAGGCCATCTAGTCAAACCCCCTGCAATGAGCAGGGACACATTCCACTAGATCAGGTTGCTCAGAGCCCTGTCCAGCCTGACCTTGAATATTTTCAGGGATGAGGCATCTACCATCTCTCTGGGGGATGCTGTGCCAGTGTTTCACCACTCATATCCTAAAAAAACCCACCTGTACATGTCCTTATAGTGTTGCTGTGTACAGAGACCTGAGCTACCCCCCAGACCATCACAGCCTCTGCCCTATACCCACTGTACAGGCTCAGCTATGAACCAGAACCATCCTCAAGGTGACACTTCACTGACAGGACCACAAGCATCTAACCTAATTTCTGTAGCTCCTCTCTGTCTGGCATCACACAGAATTTCATAACAGAAGATTAGATCATATCAGAAGGTTGGGGAAGAATAATGTGGGCTTCATGACTGAAGCAGGTGGAGAAAGAAAAAAGTAAAAACTGTACCATACTCTCAAGGACAACGTTGCAATGAAAGGACAAGTCTTGTGTGATTTAGAGAAGCCATCTCACCATGCTGGGAAAGATGAATGAGGTATTCAGACTAACTGACCTGAAGGTGGGGACCAAGAAAGGCACCTGAAGAGGTTACATGCCTCCTTCCTCTTGATGCCAACTGGAATTAAGCATTTCAGTAGCACTGTAAATCAATTTGTACTGATGCCATAGAAACTGTGCTTTCCTGAGGCAGAAGTGGCTGTTTGCTGTGGAAGTCAGGGCAGAGAAGTGCCTGTGTGCTTTCGGGTGCCGGCTGGTGACTCCCTTGAACACTTGGCACTCAAACGTGCCACAAACTCCCCCACCTTCTTGTTTCTGCCTGGGTCTCTCTTGCCATGGGAATCCTCTCACCACTCCTCCCGTTTCTCCCCAAGTCTGGCTCCATAACCTGAAGCACAGTTGGAGTGTTGTTGCCTGGAGAGGATCCAAGTGCTCCTTCTCTCCCCACTTCCCGGGCATGGTGCTCCCAGCAGAGGTCCCTGCGGACACATCCACATGCCCAGCATGGGTGGCCTCAGCTGGGACCACAAGCCAACCTGCACCAGCCCTCTCTTGCCCCAGAGCCTGCAGGTTGAGCAAACTGCAGTGCTCAGCACACAGCTCCTACCAATATTGTTGGCTTTAAACGGTATCCTGAAAAGCTAGAACTTATTTTTCTTTTTTTTTTCTGGTTAAATATTTACTCAAAATGTCAAGGGTAGCTCATCAGTTACCATTTTAAGAAAGAAACAGATGGTGGTATTTTTATCCACTTCCTCACCAGTGAAACACAAAGAGCAGATGCTGCTATTCCTCATGCTGGTCATCCTCTGCCAGGTAAGTGCTGTGTCTCCCTATTTTGGACAACCTCAGCTTTCCTGATGCTCAGATCTGGATGTTTTAGGCAATGAGCTGGAGGGCGGGGTAGTTGCTGCTGCCACATTGTACCTGCACCAGGGTTTGAGGTGAGACCAACGAGCAGAGGAGCTGGAGAGCAGCAGGTCAGTGTGGCCGACTCAATGAGCTGGTTAATGCAGCCCAACGGGCCGTGCCTGAGTGCACACAGCAAGCCTTGGGCAGGACAGACTGAGGCTGAACCTCAGACAGACTACAGACCTCGCCACCCCTCACACAGTCCTGGGTGAAATACAACTGCCAAACTACAGATGAGAAACGGAGGCGTGGGAGGACTGCAGGACATGTTCTCAGAGGTTCACAGACAACTGAATTCCAATGATTTCAATGGGAATTAGGTACTTTGGTGCCTTTAGAGATGCTGGCTTATGTACTCTGTCCACTGTCACGTAGGATGGAACAGAAGTTGAGTTCTCTAAACTGAAGGTTATGTTAAACTACTTGAACATCCTAAAATTTTGGGGAACAAGGAAGAAATTTAGTCTCAAGAGTTTAAAGTTGATAATTTTCTCTACCACTTATTAAGAAATGCTGTTCTAGAAATAATAAAGTGATTTCCCCTGTGAGATACTATTTGGTATCCAGCTGAGAGAGAAAATAGCAGGTTACTTGTCTGACTTTGCAAAGTCGTGTGTGTTGAGAAAAAAAGTGCTGAAAAACTGCAGCTTTTGGCTTCTTTCAGTGTTTTGATCAACTAGGGAATTCCTCAAATGAGAATGCATTAGGGTAAAAGCTGCCACCAGTTTAGCTCCATGCCAGTGCTGTTTTCAGCCCTTCAGGGAGAAAACACTTTGAAAAGATTTTGAAAAATAATAGTTCTTACTAATGGAAACCTTCAGACCTTGGAGAGACTAAGAGCCTGATCCAACATCAGGGCAAGCCTGTGCAAAGATTCCTGCCACTCTCCTGAGAGTGTGATAACTTCCTAAGAGGTGCCAATGAAATTCTCAGCTTTTCCAGGTGATTAGCATCACGTCCAGTATGTCAGCAGACAGCATCCCCACACCTCATCAGTACTGCCCAAGGTCCTGCTGACATCAGGCTTGTAAACTCCTATATCTGACCCCCACTCCTGCAATTTATTGCCGAAGGATGCGGCTGATTCACAGCCCCTCCGGTTGTGCCAGAACCATGAGCCTGCTGATGTTCCACCCAGCACAATTCAAGTCTGCATTAGACAAATGACAAATGGGGAAATTAAATTGACACCTCCTTTTTTTTTTTTTTTTCCTTTTCAGTGTGAAGAAATGTTAATCCCCCGAGTTCCCCCTGGTTTTGCTGGTCTCAGCGTTCCCAATGCTGTTAAACCCCTGGTGTGAGACGCTCCAAACCCACCGCCAGCCTCATCCCAGCTGGATCCATTACCAAAGTTAAGCCTGCTAGCCTGATCAGAGCTCTCAGAAGAAGTAGCAGCACTTAGACTAAGCAACAGATCAATGTTAATGACGACCTCCCTCCACAGATAAAAAAATAAATTAGCAAAGGTTATAATATGATAGATAGAAGAGAGTCTATGAAATGACTATTTGATACCATGATGGTATGAAAAGTGAATAACTTATCTCTCTGCTTTGGAAGTCAAAGCCCAGGCTCTGCAGAGAGTAAAACAGCACTGACATCCATCCACATTAAATCTGAATACATTTTCAATTTTGATTTCTCTTGTATCTTAAGCTACAACACTTGATCCCAACAACAGCAGGTTGAATGCATTAGGAAGGAATGTTATTGTATAAGCAATGCCTTTATTGGCTGAAACATCAGAGGGTCATGGAAACATCTTTAAATGTCACTCCTTTGTGAATTTATTTTTGGAATTCTGGTCATAAAGCTGGGCTCGAATTCTCATGGATTCAATTTGGAGCCTGATAATCAATCATGCAATCAAAACCCCGTGATTGGCACACAAGCCAGTTTTTTTAAATGCCTGCGCTTGTGTGCTGTGTAAACCAGTGGCGTTTTTTCCTTTTTTCCACAGGAGAAAATCAGAGGCAGAACTAGAGAGGTCTTTTGCAAAAATCCCCCTTCCAGACCATCAAGTGGGAAAGCCAATGCAGAGACGACGAGGGCTGTCCCTGCTCTCCAGCTGAGTGTGACACACACAGCCGTGGCTTGGCTTCTCACTAAGGGTGTCCTCACTTCAGCCCTGTCCCTGAGTGCCCCCAGAAGGAGTAGGGTTTGCTCCTCTGTGGTGGGAGCAGAGCACTTGCTTTGGTCTTTGCCCCGCGTCTTCTCAGAAAAGAAAAACATCAGCTCGGCCTCCACCCAGACACGGGGACTGGAGCCACGGCGTGCTGAGACCTCAGGTCACCTGTCCCAGCTGTCATCCCACGTTGCTCCAGCTGCACATCCCAGGCAGTGCCGGTGTGATCCCCGAGCCTCTCGCCACAGCCCGCGGCAAAGGCAGGGCGGGCAGCCCTGGGCAGAGGCGGGCTCAGGGCAGCCCAGATGTGCAGCACGGAGGCAGATGGGGTTTCCACATGAGAGGAGATTTATGACTTACTGAAAAGCCCCTAGTTTGATGGCTGCTTTTTCATTTCCTACAAATCTAATTACAGGGGAACAGAACTGATTCTGAACATATTTAGGGAATGGGCTCGTTGCTGTCTTTTTTACGTTTCCTTTGTAGTAGAAAGCAGCGTGCTGGCTGAAAACATTCACATACTCTCTTGAGAAAACATATCAAATGCCAACAGGAATGGAATAGCAATGGGAGAACCTAATCCTGAACATGCTCCAGATGGCAGGTCTTTCTCCTGCCTGCAGTTACTGAGTGGATTATTCACCATAACTGCAGATTCTTCACGCACATAGGTGCCTACAGAGAAAGGCTCCAGTTAAAAAAGACCCAAGTCCTGGCCGGGCAGACCTACAGATCTACAAGAAACCATACAGGGATTTTACCAGGTCAGACAGGTCAGACTATAGCAGGGCTCAGCACAACCCAAATGTCTGCCTCTAGATCCGATTTAAGGAGGGAACATCAAAAGAGAAACTTGCATTCCACAGTTCAGACATAGGAAATCAATCCTTCTTTTACCCAGAGCTAAACAGATTATTTTATAGGTTTTCTTAACAAAGGTCAAAAATCAGCCAAAGCAGAAGAGCAGAGCAGAACATATCTACTCAACCATATCTACTCAACTGGGCAGAAACTACCCCAGAAACAGCAGTTGATATGATATACCGGGGGACACATGAAGAGAGAAAAGTCAGAATTGGAGTCACATAGGAAGACAG
This sequence comes from Empidonax traillii, assembly GCF_003031625.1. Classification (NCBI taxonomy): domain Eukaryota; kingdom Metazoa; phylum Chordata; class Aves; order Passeriformes; family Tyrannidae; genus Empidonax; species Empidonax traillii. Next base: position 1,058,916 of record NW_020955266.1, read on the forward strand.
TCTACTCACATGGTGAGGGAGCTGAACCACCCCAATGGTGCTAGATAGAAATGATTAAAAGCATCTCACATTCTAAAACTCACCAGGCACAACACACACAGTCCAATTGAACAGAATGTCTTTTATAGCTGTCGAGAATATTTGAAAGATATATGTGTAGGCATGGCCATTGTTATTTAGACTTATTATTCACATGGGAATAGTAAAAACAACATCTTCTATCAGAAGAAGGCTCCTATTTTTCTGTCCTGAAAGAGGAAATCTTGACTGAAAGCGAACCTTTTATGAAGGAAGCAGCAGTAAGATATGACAGGCACACAAAGATGCTTTGAGCAGGAAGGTTTATTAGCTGCTGCATAACAAGAGCAGCAACAATGGTATTGAAGAGGGACTGCATTTAGGATGGAGAGAAACCTTCATGCCTTGGGGTACAGGTCATAAACAGATGCCTATTTGGAGGAGGCTGGTCCTTGGGCAGATTCTTATCGGAGGGGAGTCTGCCCCTGGAGCATGGAATACTGCCTGCTGGCAGAGATGGGGGACCAACTTAGCAGGACAATGGCTTTCATCTTGTCTGGGCCATTTTCAAAATAAATGTCTCTGTAAAATTAATGGGGAGCTGGGGAAAAAAGCCCTTTGCATTCTAGGTTAAGCAACAGTTGAGTCTCTCCTTCCTTAAAAATGATCTGCCACCTGCTACTAATTTCCTTCTTTGTTACAAAAGCCATTGACTGCCTGAAGGAAAGGGGGAGAAGAAGCTGTTAAGCTGCACTTTACACAGAGCAAATGAGAACACAAATAGCAGGGGATGTGTGTTTTAATGAGCAAAAGAGGCATTGATCAGTTTACTATTGCACTTGGGGCTGGTCCCAAAACACAGCGAGACCCGGAGCTCCTTGAGGCTCAGCAGGACCTGCGGGCGCTCATTGTCTGCGGAGCCGCAGGAGGCTGGAACAACACCGGTGACAGACGCCGTGCCCTTGTCTCTCCTGCCCCTTCCCTTGCACAGATGCTCAGCCCCCTCTTTGGCACACACACCCTACACTCTCCGAGGTCTCCCTCAGCCTCTACTCACCTTAAGGGCCGCAGCGTCCTCAGCAGTCTCAGCACCCGCAGCATCCCCAGGATTTTCGTGCCGCTGTCTGACACCATCGAGACCAGGATGTCGATGACGGAGATGAGAACCAGCACCCCATCCAGCACGTTCCAGCTGCTCTTCAAGTAGGCTTTCTCCCCAAAACACAAGCCTAGTGCCACCACCTGCCCGGACACCAAGTTGCAACAAATTATGAGTATCGCATGCAATATGTTTGTTCCGCTTAGCAGCCTGCTGAGAGTGCGTTATTTACACATACACGTCTGCGAGTCCATTTGCTTCCCAGTACAGAAGCCTAATTAGACAAACCAGCAGAGTGCTCTATTGAAAGAATTATGAAAATACCGCTGCAGAAAGATCCCAGGTTGTCCCTTAGAGCTGATGTACTTTTAATGCAGATAAACCTACCTGCACAAAACTGTTCTTAAAACGTTCAGCTCTGGCACAAAAAAAAATTTGATCGTATTTTATTCCTATAGACTGCAGGAGAGAAGGTTCAGAGTGGCTGACCCGAAGCAATCATGTACAAGCTTTGCAAATAAAGAAACTAGAGAAACTTTCCAAAGAAAGAGCAATTGTTCAGCGAGATGATTATGAATTACACAAGAGAGATTTACAGCAATGGGTTTCTGAGCCTCCTGCCTCAAATCCAGCAAAGTGTTTCAACGTGCTTAAGTCTCTCCCTCCTCAGGAAAGCACACAGTGGCTTAGGTTGCTGAGGACAACTGGTTGTTGAAGACAATGGGACTTACATGCATGGTTGAAGTTAAGCGTGTGCTCCAAGAGCTTTGCTGAATAGGGAAGGATTGCTGAATTGAAGGATCCCATTGCTCATATAATGGTGTAAATCAAGAGGAACTTCAGTGAAATCGTTCTGATGTAAAACGTGCTCAGAATAAGGCATGTGGTGGGTATTTGAATATGATTCAGATGAGGAAAAAATACACCTCACTCACAGCTGGTAGACTTAGGGGTTTTGTGAGTCCACCATAATAAAAGATCACTAATATAATGCAGGCACACTTATCTCCGAATTCATTTACCTTAACTGTCATCTCAGTCAGGAAGATGACTGTAAAGATGTAGTTGGAGAGTGTTAGGAAAATCCGTTCCTATGAAAAAGAAAATGAGAGACAATATTTTATAGCCTGCTCTCTACAGCTGTACATCTCCCCATGCATATTTAGGCAGTTGATAACTGTTCTCCAGCTTCCGTGCTGAAACAAGACTCGGACTGTTTGCTCGCAAAGAGATAAAAATCCAAATATTTAGACAATAACACTTCTCATGGTTCAGCCCTGCCAGTACCCGGCTCTGTGTCAGCACCATGGACAGGGGCAGGCGCCGGCACCTGCCTCCAAAATCCCCCTATTTGCCCCCAGTTCCAACCTCCCCTGGAGTAACAGGGAGATATTTCCCCCTTGAAACACGCTTGACAAATCTCTACCTGCCCCTCACCTGCAGACGTCACTGCACAGTGTAAATATCACTGAGCTCCCAATTCTCCTAGAAATTAAGTCAATATTAGAGTGGCTGAGCTGTGAGGCAGCAGGACCCGTGGGATGCTGAAGTGCAGCTGGCATGAGTTGTCACAGCTCCAGCGAAGCCAGAAAAGCTCTGGGGTTTTATGCCAGCTGAGACCTGCCCCCAAAAGGTTGATTCTCTTGCCCAAAGCCGTGGGCGAGACCTGGCGTGGAGCCCAACAGCCACATCTCCCAGTCCCCTGTGCTATCCACCAGACCATGCCATCCTCACTGCCACCACTCTGCAATAGCAGCTAGTGATTACAGATGAGACCATGGACTGGTTCCCTATCTGTAGTTAGCAGAAACCTATCTTTTTAATGATGATCATTAAACAAATTACACTTCGCCCTAATCCCTGAACAACCTCTGATTGCCTGTACTGAGAAATGGACAGCAGAAGGTGGAGGTTGGAGGAAAGATGATGTGTGTGCATGTATGCATACAACTGAACTGGCCCCAGTTCTGATAATAACAATTTTGGATTTATTTCTGCCGCTCCCTACAGAGTGGTCCCATAAGAGATGCAGATCTCTCGCTCAAAATGAGATGCAATTTAAACAAGACAAAACACCTTGGCAACTCTCTCTCTCTTGCCATATCATGATTTACTGAAAGTGACTCAGGAACCACACAGTAGCTTGTTTCCATAGCAGGTCCATAATTAATTAGGTCCTAGGCCTGCACTGTGATTGCATGAGCTGTGATAGGAAACATCTCTGGCCGTTAGCTGACTGCCACACAAAAGACCGCTATGGAGGGGCAGGCAGTGGGCAGGAGGGAAGGTGTAGGGACCTGCTTGTGGAGCTGGAGATAAAACAGCAATAGCATGGAGCAGAGACTGAGGATATTGCATCCCTCCCTGGCAAGCGCGTGGCTATTTTGAAGGATAATCTCCCCGGCCCATGTCGTGCACTCTGCAGTGGGGAGCGCATGCTGGGTAGCAACAGCATCCCCTGTTCTGATAAGCCAGCTGAAACTGGGACAGGAAAAGAGAACTCGCTTGAAGCAGTTAGAAAATCCACAGCTCAGGGAAGCAAAGAACAATTATTTTAAACAACTCAACCTAAACTAACTCTCTCGGTTTCCACACGAGAGCTCCATCAGCACAGGCAGGGCCCCTGCACTCCTGGCTCCTCTGCCCCACTGCACAGCATCCCCCTTCTTCTCTGCTGTTCCCAGACCATGGTCCAGCTCAGTCCAGCCCTGGACCAATTTTAGTTCTCTTGGTTATAACCTGGTGGTGATGAATCTCACATCAGTCCCTGTCTCCTTTCCTCTCTGCATCCTCCCAATGCCAGAGAACACCACAGCTCCTCCTCCTCTCCTGTGTGAAGTACTGGGTTTGGGTGCTACAGCTCTTTGCTGTGGACTCCTCTGACTCACATGCATCACCCCATTCCTTTCATCCCTGAGTAACTACAGCTCCTTTCAGAGCCAGCCTTAGTGAGCTGTGACTCTCAGAGGTCACAGTAAGGGGCTCCAAAGAAACATTTGGGATTTAAAGGGACATTCTCAGGTTTCCCCATTTGAGGAGCAGCAGGGTGGCTGGCAGGGACCTGTGCTCTCTTCTTGCAAGTTGGTGCTCCATGACTGCATGGTAACTGAAAGGAAAAATGGATTTAGGGGAGGGACTGCTGGGCAAACTGTTACAGTGAGGAGGACTACTAGGGAAAGCTTAAAATAGGCACAGAGCAGCCAAGACTCCAGTTCTGAGGTCTTACATTGAAGATCCACAAAAATGAACAGCCTGACACGCCTACATCAACAAACCAGGATTCTTTACAATTGTGATATGAGCAGTCTTGCGCGATACACCAGCAAGAGCCCAGCGCATCTCAGCCCCAATCTATGCTAAAATAAAAGAGCAATAGGGTGATTCTGCCCCTCTGATTGATGGATGTCGGTGCTGTGAGGGTCTGGTTTCAGGGATCCTTATGCAGCATATTAAAACAAAGCAGTTCAGGGAACTGGCATTACAGCGCCTGTATCAATTCAGTTTTTCTGGTGTCACAACAAAGCTGGTACACAAAGGGGAGAGAAGAGTATGAAATGAACAGTTTCCCCCATTCCCTTCACACCACACATACATGCCCGTGGGGAACAGATGGAAGAAGCGAACATTGTGTTGAGAGAGGAAAAGTGTTTGAAGGTTTCTAAGAGAATGAAACTGAGACAGATGTCATGCTATGTCATGTGTTAAAACCTTGACTGTACTTCCAGAAATGGGATATTGGATATATTGCAGGCCATAAGCTCTGCTCTTGTGCTTTGAAATGAGGCTAGGTAGGCACCAGCACAGTTGCTGTAACTAATTCAAAGGATACCCAGGAGGTGTTGGAAGCTTCACGTTTTAAAAAGAGGAAGAAAGTGAGACCAAGTGCACAGCATGGGGTCCAAACCACAGGTGTTTGCTCCGCGAGGAGCACAGGAAAACCTTAACCTCAGGAACTCACAGCACTGTGAGGCTCGATTTTGGGCCGTTCCATGGCAATGGTAATGCAGTTCAGGAAAATGATCACCAAGACGACATGATCAAACATCTTGTGAGTGATGATTTTATTGCACATCAGGCGGAATCTGCCGAGAAAGAAAAAAAAAAAAAAAAAGAGAAGAGTAGACACAGACTAGCTGTTAATGCTTGACTGGCTGGGGAGACACGCAGCAGCTCGATGCACGGCAGGGGAGTCGGGCGCTCCGTTTGCAAAGCAGATGAGCTCCAATCTCCCAATCCCCTCCCTGGCAGAGCCGCACGCTGCGGGCAGATCGGGGAAAAGAACAGAAAAGGATCCGAGCTGCAGAACTGGGCAACAAATTTCAAGCCCTGGTGATGTTCGTAGAGGGGTTTGGCTCACTTGGAATGGAGCAGCTGCTTCCACAACTTGGACACACGGCCAGGCTTGGATTCGACCCCCCTACCTGGGCTCCTAGTGCTCAGGTTTAGCTTAAATAAAGGAAGAAATACTCCCAGTGAGCCCATGAGGGCTGAGCGCACACGGAACAAAGGGACAGAAGCTATTTATTGTGACAGATGGCTGTACACTGACCCAGGATTTATAATACCGTATTACATTTCCCAAAGTCTGTTTCTGAAAATCTCTCTAATCTTTGTATGAATGAACCTGAACACCGTCCAGGGCCCTCCGGCTTGAACACGGGGAACCCTCCCTGCGTGTGGGTGTGTGTCCAGGGGAGTGCATGGGGGAGCACGGAGCACAGATGGCCCCGGCACGGCCAGGCTTTGGGGAGGGCAGAACTGGGAGCCTGCAGGCAAGGAGAGGGGGTTTTCTCTGGGAGAGGGATGAAGGAAAGTGGGAGGACAGAGAATTCCAGCTGAGAGGCAGGTTGGGGAGGTCGAGAACTCTCTCCCTTGCTATGGTACAGGTTGTGTGGCAGGGGCGAATTCACCCCATGCAGCACCTTTCTCCCTTGCTGCAAACTCCCCACCCTATGTTAAGTGAAAAACTTGCAGAACGCTGTCATCACTGTGAAAGCAATGGATGAACCTGATAAAGCTGCAGACATGCCCAGGCTATGGGTTTCAACTGGACACTCCTATGCCAGGGCTCTCTGCAGCCAGCAGCTGTTTATTGTCTCACCCTGACCTCATGCTGGGGCAGGGGAAGGGCTGGAAGTTTTGTGGACTGACATATAGAGACCCGTCTGGGAAGGATGGGCAGATGAGCCACTGTAAAAAGGCCATCCATGCCCAGCACGCTACCACTGCCCAAGAGCCCTGCCTTACCTGGAGTGAGGGGCGAAGACGTAGATGGACCAGGAGTCTCTCTCTTTGCAGCAGGTGGGGAGCCGTGCCCGTATCCAGGCCTTCATACGGTCCTTTTTGCTCTAGGAGGAAAACATACAGACCAGGAGGAAAACACAGAACTGTTAAAACAATAAACCCCCAAAACTTCCAAGTGAAGGATTCGGGGCAGTTTTTCACTAAACACATATCTCCAGGTGCTCAGTAAAACTGAAATAAAATGATCTCCCCAGAAAAGGCCCTGCTGGGCAGGGGAAGGAGCTCTGGCAGCCAGGTGAGGGTTGTGCCAGCCCTGCAAGCTCACAGGGTTCAGTCTTGCTTCTTCCTCCACACAGTAACTGTGTCTGGCACATGGTTATCCAAGAGGACAAACATGATAAATAAAACCCTTGCCCAAAGGACTGATAACCCACTCTGATCAGCCTCAGTCCCTCCAGATACTCATCAAATGCTTGCCTGAATCTTCTAAGGTTTGTTTTTTTGTTTTGTTTTTTTTTTTTTTTTTTTTTGTGTGGTATTTTTGTGTGTTTTTTTTAGTTGTTTGGGTTTTTTAAAAGAATATAGCATGCTTGTGTCAGAGGTTATAAGAGGAGCAAGGGGTGGATTCCTGCTGCTGGCTGGGGCAAGCCCTGTGTCCATGCACTGCTGGAGAGCTAAAGAAATCATTTGAGACCCGAGTTTTGGTCCAGGAACACAATGGCAAGCATCTGCCTCTCATTCAGCATGAACAGATTAGATGGGAGATTATAAAGCCAGAAGGGAACATCATGGCCCGCCTGACCTGCATGAACATGGGCCATCCAATTCCCACAAATTAATTCCTACTTGAAACCACGGCACATCCTCAGCCACGCATACTTATGTTACAGACTGTTTGCAAGGTCGTTTCAGGTCAGGAGGGCAGACTGCAAAAGCCTTAGCCAAAAAGTCAGCTGAAGACATCAAAAAGTGGACACTGAGGGGAAGACTCATCCATGCTGCAACAGCCTCTGACTTGGGTTTATCACCTTCTCATTCACAGGTCTCTGAGGGAAAGTCGGGATCTTCAATCCCACTGACATTGCAGCATTAGCACCCCATGCACAGACAACACCTAAAAGCCAAGTCAACGTCCTTCCCAGCACACCGGGGCTCTCCCAGCCCCTCCACATGGAAGCATCAGAAGACAAATGCACAGACTGGTGTATGCAATGTCAACTCAGTGCTTTGTATTTGCAGATAAATAAAAAACATCCCTTGCTCTTTCATTACCCACATTTCCCTGCTATCACCTGGGGCTGGATGAGCAGACCTGCAATGTGCCTGCATGGGCTCTTTGAAGCTTATTCTACAGAAGTTCAGGGCCATGAGGACGTAAAGGGGTGTGAAGGACAGTGCAGGAATCACCACTCACACCCCAGCAGCACCCACACTCCAGGACTGAGGCACTTCCATTTATTTCATCTTGGAAACAGGGAGAGGGGATTCATGTGGAGCCAAACTGTTCACACTTGGAGTAGTCTGGATTGTAAAAATGGGATTTGTTAGGATAATTGAGTGGAGTGGAGGAAGTGCTTTCTGTTCCTATAGGCAACCAGCCAAGGGTCTCATTAGTGATGGGGAGTAACGAGTGTGGTGTCTGTTTTAATGAAAACCCTCGGTGACAATCTAAACCCTTCAGAAAACAAAAAGCATCTTGGGAAAATAAGAAGGAAAGTTGGAATAACACACAAAAAAAAGCTAGATCTTTCGACCCTGCTCCTTCAGCCATCCACCCTTCCCTCCACTTCAACGCACACACAGACCACGCCACCACACACCAGTGGGGTTTTGGTTGTTCTCACATCCCTTTTCCATCTGCAGGCAAGGAGTCAGAACTGCTCCCTTCTCTCTAAACTGTATTTAATAGAGCATGCATCCTTAGGGTTGTGTTATCCCTTCAAGCAGCCTAGTTAGTTTAATTATCCGTAGATTTAACAAAGGTAAATAAATGGATAAAAATTGGGTGTCTGCTCAAAGCTGTGGTGAGAACAGTGATTGCTACCCCAGTCTCTGGACAGGGAGTAATAGATGCAACTTGGTCCAGTTCATTTTGTGAGCTGGAAGGTTTCCAGAAGTATCTCTTATTCAAAGCAGTTCTGGTATTTATCAAGGGGATTTGTAGTGAATGGTACTGCGTCAGCAGCACAGAATGCTTCTTTATATTCCTTTTGTCCAATTTTAATGCCAAAGATATTTTGAGGTTTGGCTAATTGTTGCAGCTCGCAGTTCGTGGGCTAAATCAGATAACAGAGGCAAAAAGTGATCTTCCATCGTGTCCATTCAGTGGGTTAGAGTAAGGGCAAGCATTGGGGCTTGGCTGGGGCCGCAGCCCGGCTGCTCTGTGCGGGGCCAAGTACATCCCCAGAAACCTAAACTCCAACGAATTACTCCAGATTTCCACTAGTGGAACAGCACAGTTCAGTTAATTCGAGCCAAACGTAAGATATTTGTGAAATAAACCCTGAGTGTTTCTAGCCTGAGCCCCATCCAACACTTTCCCAGCGAGGTCCGGGCAGGCTCCGAGTGCTGACAATCGGGCTGATTGCTCTTTAAGCCTGTATTATGTTCAAAGTGATATATCAATTATGTGGCTCAAATCACATCTATTTGTTCATAAAACACACCTGGACAGGATGAATAAAGATGGGGGGGGGGGGGAGAAGGAAACTACTCTTTAATTCAGTTGCCAGTGACTTAGAAAAAAAATCTCCCTGGGTAAAGCCCTCCAAACCCCCCACCACAGAGGCCAGGACATGGGGAGATTCTGGGTGCTAACAGGCAGAAGTGGGAATGGAGCCACTCAATCCTACAGCAACAAGAGCTGCTGATAAATAGTTGCCTTTTTTTTAGGAATTTCAGATATTAATGCACTTCTGAGGGCAGGATGAAAGGCAGTTGGCATTAAAAGATGACTGATGCACTCCTCAGAGTAAGGGAGAGGCTTAGATTTATAAAAGATTTATTATAAGGATGGGGGAACTGCTGAAAAACGCTCTGTGAGCAGCAGTGGACCTCCAGGCAAGCTGGAAGCTGCACGGAGGCACTCGGGACCTGATTATTTAATTTTAATATGCAGCAGGGACAGGCTGAGAGAGTTTGGGAGTGGCTGGACCGCACACCACAGAGAAGAAGTGGAACAGGCAAAGGGAAAGGAGCTGCAATCGCAAAATGCAGTGAGGTTTTGGAGAGGAGGGGACACATTTGGTTGCATATTCAATATTTCCCCACTTTCAGCTCTGAGCACACAGCAATTTGGGTGGAAAGCATCCAAAACCATCCAAAATCCAGCAGTCAGAAACAACAAAGACCTGGCAGCCGATCCCCGATTCTGGTCACAGCCACGTGAACCCAAGCAGGCACTGGATTGCTCTCTCTATGAAATTTCTCCTTGTCTGCAATGATTCCACACTTCTGGGGAGCAGAGCTGTCAGGGGCCTGATTCTGTCCCCTCAGAGGGATGGAAATTCAGAATAAACTCATTGAAGGCAGTGGAGCAGCACTAATATAGTGGGAGCCTGGGAAATCCAGACGAAGCGTTTGCACTTCCTTTAATTTCTGCACAGAGGCAATCAAAACCAGGCAGCAAGGAGGGATGTGAAGCTTTGATGCAGAAGGGCATATTTAGGATTACTTTGATCTGAGTAACAGTTGAGCTCTGCTATTCTTTTGTTGCTGGGGAGTTTTGTGTCTAATTTTTTCCATTTATAATGCAATTTTTTTTTTTCCCCCTGACTTTGTCAAGGCTGATTTAGGGGCAAAGCATCCTCCCTAAATGTCAGGAGGGAATCCCAAAGAGAAGCTCCACAACCTAGGGGCTCATTTTGCTAATCTAAACAATACTTTCTGATCCATCTGGTTTAGTGATTTGCAGTGAAGGCATATTTCAGAGCATGGGGAAAGGCACCAGCCAGCTGCTGGTACCCCAGCTGTGGCCATACCACGGGTTGGGGTACAATTCATTTACCCTATTCTGTCTATTCTTTCCCCTGGCATTTCCTTCTGACCACTGCATGGGAGGGGATTGAGGGATCTTTGGTCTAACCCTCTGTGGACAGACCTTGGTACACAGAGGATGACGTTTGCTTTATACTAAAAGCAGTTGCTGTAACAAAGATTAAAAATCTTATTCAACAACTTATTGTCAGCACTGGCTGGGGATGGGGAATGGGTGGGATGGGAGAGGAGGGACAAGTCCCACCACACCACGTCCAGCACAAGGGGGGCTGCTGGCTTGTGATCCCCTGGACAGAAAGGAAGGGACCAGTGGGATGTTTGCACCAGGTGAGCTGGAAAAAGCAGCAGATGTTGAAGCATGAAAAAAAAAAAAAATCCCTAGCTAGCAATAAAAAGCATGGTCTCTTGATCACTTTTAATAGTGTTTTTTCCAAAAATAATTGCTGCTCCTTTTCTTAAAAATTTAATTTATTTTATGGAAGGTAAAAACCAGGTTAAGACAATCAGTAAAAATCCCAGGCTGAGGATCCATGCTGGAGATGTAATGGGATAATGGCTTTTTTTAAAGGGAGTTCACAGCTGAGTGACTCCATTCTGCCAGCACTAACTCCCTTTCTCCTCCCGTAGGGCATAGAAGGACTCTGGAGTCAACGCTGCTTTTGCATCCCTTCACATGATCCCAATTCCATTTCCATTCAACAAACTCAGTGAAACACAGTAAAATCATGTCCACAAGCTGCCTCTTTCCTGTTCTCAGAACAGCCCCTGTCACCATCACGTGGCTCTACCCAAAACCCATCTGCTCCACCAGCAGAAACAGAGTTACCCCCTGGGGATGACACATCAGACCATCACATTTTTAAGCCTGAGAACAAGGTATAATCAAACAAAGAGGTAACCCTGGAAGAGCAGGGAACACTCCAAAACTGTCCCGGGGACATCCCAAAGCACACCGAAGCCAGAACTGGGACACTCTGCTGCCCAAATCAAGCCCCACCATGCCAGGCATGCAAACAACTTTGGAAAAGCAGCCAGATTCCTTTTATCCCCTTAAGATACAAACATCCATGTGAAAAATGAGGAACCCTTGTCCCTTCCCTGCGCTTGCAGCCTTTTTAGCTAATATTTCCTAAATGGCTCTTTTCAGGCCCATGAAAGAGACGCTCACTGGCAAAATGCCTCTTCAGATGGAAATTAATGCAAAGCCTCTGAAATTACCAGTCTCCATGGGCCTAACACTGCCATGGGAATGGAGGGCCAAGCCCTGCCCTTTCCTTGCCTGTTGATGTCAATAGAAATTGTCTGCTGCTGCTGTGGGGGCAGAAAACTGAATAATAGTTGGAAAGCAGGGAAAGTTACTTGCTTTGTTTTGGGGCTTTTTGGAAAAACAATGAAAAAAATAAACCCAGAAAAGCATGTATTTCCAATAGATGGCCTTCACTTTGTAAGTTTTAGTGGAACCTGGGGAGTTTTGCCCTGGATCTCTCCATCATGAGCCATTTGATAGTGCACTGAAACACGTGCTATGATCCCAGTCTCATTTCTGACATCATCCACTGCCCAGACACCTCCTGGGTGACTCTCAGTCTGGTCTGGTGGTGATGGCAAGACCTAAACCCTGCAACAGGCCGTTGCTTTGCACCCACTTGTGCACTCCCAAGGCAGGGACAAGCATTGTTTTGACAAGGGAAAAAGCCTGAAATGAACGCATGGCGTTTCCTTACCATGTTGCCTTCATCATCGCAGTCATCACCATCCGGAGGGGGGTCATCCAGGTGGAGCTGGTGCAGCAGCAGACCCGGAGAGGTCTTCCCGTTGCAGTCCTGGTGCTCGGAGGCAGTGGTTCGGGTGCTGTGCATGCTGCTGGTCCGGTACAGGGAAGGCACCTGCAGGGTATCCTGGAGGTCGAAGGACCCTTTCGTTTCCAGCGACTCCATGCGATGAGGCAAAGAGCCATTGAAGCTGCCGGCCCGGCTGGAGCGCTCCTCGTCCGAGCTCTCCCCTTCCTCCGAGCTCTCCTTGCCCTCCCCGGACAGCAGGGACCTGCGCTCGCCGCTCTGCCCCCGGCGCTTGAGGCTGGGGGCCCGGCCGATGCTGTTCCAGCTGGAGCGGCGGCTGTTCCAGCTGCTGCTGGCACGCCAGGGGCTGTGCGGGGAGCTGCGGGCACTGGGCTGCGGGAAGGACAGGGACAGGGAAGAGCATCAGCCCCGTGCCACCCGCCCCGGGCCAGGCTGCTGGGGCGGACGGGCGGACAGACAGCCCCACGGACGCACTGAACATCCGCAGGAGGAGGTGCCGCGAGTACCGGGGACTTGAGCTCGTAGAGGGCGGGGTCCACGGAGACGCCGCTGGCCCGGCGGGACTCGTAGCCCTGCGCCGCGTCCCCGAACATGGCACTCTTGGGCATGGGCATCGGCGTGGCGGCGGTGTGGATGATGAGCGGAGGGGTCAGGCTCTTCTTCAGCTCCGGGTGGTCGCTCAGGGCCATCACTGGAAGGCACAAAAGGGTTTTAGGTGTCACACCTCAAGGGGCACGTCTACAACCCGCTCGGGGCAGGCAGAGAGGCTGCGCGGGGATGGCTCTGTTCCGAGCACCAAGGGGATGTGGGCCAGGAAGCCTCTCTGGAGAGATGGGAGCCCGTCCTTCAGCCTGGCAGGGGAATCTCAAACAGTAATGGGATCAGGTGCCAATGGGATCACGTGTCAGTGGGAGAGGAGAGCAGATGCAGAATGTCATCTGCTGGCCCTCAACCCAACATGTACCAGCTCCATCTCTGGGAACCTCCTTCCCCATGCTCCTCCTGCAGAGACAGTCCAAAAGCCCAGACCTCAGGTTTGGTGGGGAAATTACAGCTCAAATGCAATTATGTCTCTCCCTGTCTGCATCCCAAAATCCCATCCCAAGCCGCAAGCCTGCTGCAGTGTCAAGCAAGCCACAACTGGGATTACAGCATTCCCTCTAGGAGGGCTTTTTCCTTTTGGACACATTGTTTTCACAGCAAAGTGAGGTTTCTGTGGAAGGGCCCATCCTCCTGGGGTTATTACTCACAGGCTGGATTTGACAAGTTTTTCTTAAGTCCTCCCTCCTCTTCCAGGCTGCGGGGAAAGAGATCCCCCTCGGAATCGGACTTGGAAGCATCACCCTGGAGCAAAACAAAGGGCTTCAGCAAAGAGGGTTATGGGCCACAGTGCACGGACACCCCTCTGCAAAAACGGATTCCCATCTCCAACACCACACCTACGGATCCACTGAACTTTGTACCACAATGCAACACCACCTTTCACAAAATGATGCATGCACAGGTTTATACCACAGACTAATTAACCTCCTACCAGGAAGATGGATTGCCTCTGGCTCCAAACACGGTCCCAGAAAGGGATCAGGAAAAAACAAACCATGGCTTAATTTTTGCTGCTGAAATTGCATATGGGGCAGATGTTAGGAAAGGAGAGATCCGATGAGCAATTTGTGGACAGAAGATGGCCCTATTAACCTCTCTTAATTTATACACCACGTCTTAAAACTCCCTGTGTGTGGCTCTTTCTAGTGATGGAGCAATCCAGGCTTCAGAAAGGGCACAGCAGACCCCAAATATCCTACGTGACTTCTGTGCATGTGTCGATGGACGCCCCATCAGCACAGAGAGGATCCAGGTGGCAGAACCCAACTGCCACGAGCAGCCGTTCCCCTCCCAGCTGCCACACACAACAGGAGCAGAACTTTTTGGGATTTACACTGTATCATTTGAGGAGTTTAAATTCTGGTGTATCATTTTGAAGATCGGGGGAGAGGGGGGTCGAGCGAGAGCTGCCTGCTCTGGCAGGTGCCCATCCTTGGGCAGAGAGATGATGTTTACCAGTGCTCACAGCGTGGTGCCCAGGCTCTCACTCAGTCTCGTGGCACAGACCCTATTAGGGATGTCCCTGTGTGTCACCCTGATTCTGTCCATTGGCACTGCAGAAAGGCACTTAGGGTGTGGTATAGTCAGGATACACCCAACGGGCAGTGGTGCTCGCCAGAATGATCGATACCCATCCAAAAAGAGGAGGATTCACAGCTGAAACCACTGCTCTGGCAAAGGGCACCAAGCCCTGTCACAATGGAGGAGAGGTGGGAAGAAAGGGAAGATGCTGGGATGGGAGAAGCCAAGCAGACCCTCACTTTAGCTGTGAGAGCCCAGGAGCCCCAGAAAACCCCACCAAGGCTAAGCTGCATCCCCAGGAGCCCTGGCCAGCACTGCTGAGGTTTGGTGCTCGGGTACCTGTTGACTGAAAAATCCCAGAAGGACCCCAGCATGGGACAGGAGGAAGAGATGGATCCAACAGAAGTCAGTGCCCTGCACCTCATTGTTAAGCAAAACCCCAGAGGGCTGAGCCCCAGTACTGCCCCACTATTTAGTGGGGTCACTAAACTGTTAAAGATATTTTTTCCAGGCAGACTGGACACTCAGACACATTTGCAAGGCAAAAGGGAGTGTGACGTGAAGTGTTGGCTCAAAACTTCCCCTCCCGACGATCCAGAACTTCTGTGCTATTCAGGGAAGCTCATCCTGAAGGACGCAGCCTGAGCAGATCAGGAATGCACCTTGCAAGGGGGAGCAGTAAAGGCAGGCTGGCCTGAGCTTTGCTGGAGTCAGACCCATGTCTGTATGAACAGGGGCTCCAGCTGGCTCCAGGTACGTTCCCCATGGAGGCTCCCGGCTCAGCCTGTCAGCGGGCCTGCCAGGAATTACTCATTCTCCCTAATGGGTTATTAAAAAGAAATAAATAATGGGAAGAATTTTACGTGATTTGTATTCCTGGAGTGCTCTTTAAGAGCCCAAAGGAAAGTTTTTTAAGGGGGCACAATGAGACATGTGCTGAGATGGAAAAGCAGAGCTACATGGGGACTTCCCACCCCCTTCCCCAGCACCAAACCCCATGTCTGGAGGACAGTGAACATCCCCTCCCAAACACCACGTGCCAGACTCAGTATGGTGCAGGCAAACATCTTGCAGCCGTGGCTGCTGCCCGTTACCTGTTCTTGCACTCCCAGTTTGCCTTTCTGGATAGAAAAGGGGTTAGGAGAGAACAGGGAGTTAAAATCCTTTTGGGAAACGAGGGTACGTCAAGATGGACCAGGTGGTACAACAGCTAAACCAGCCTGTACCGAAGGGAACTGACACACTGGGATATGAGGGGAAAGGGCTTCTGGGCTGAGGGAGAAGTCAGGCTTCTTGGAAAAGGACAGAAAGGGAAGGGGGTGGTAAAGAGAAAGAGGAGGTTGGCAGAAGGGTAAGGTTTGGGGTGTGCGGCACTTTGGAGATCCACGGCTTCCTCAGACCTGGACGGGACCATTTCACATCCTGGCTGTGCTGTAACGTGGCATCTCATCAGCAATCCCAGCACTCCAACCAGCCTTTCTGGACACACCACGGCGCAGTTGCTGCTGCCCTACCCTGTCCTGCAGAGCACAGGGCTCCCCCACACACGTGTCCACAAACAGGTTTGATTCCAGGTCCCTTCCCTCCTGGCCACCCTCCTCCGCCTGCGTGAGGGAGCCTTGGCAGGCACACTCAGCAATCAGCACCACCATCCACATCCCTAGGGGTGTGACTGTGCCATGGAGAGGCTGTCATAGCCCTGGGGGGAGCCTTTCCCAGGGCAGGCATCCAGAAGGGGGTCAGTGAGAGCTGTGGCTGGAGCCACATCAGCTGCTCCGAAGCACCCACCTTAATTTACCTGGCTCCCTCAGAGAAGGAAGGGACTTAAAATCACGGCTGACTGGACAATGAGGGTGACCAAAAAAAAAGGAAAGAAAAAACAAAAACACTCCCAAAACACCCAAATAAGCCCCAGAAGAATGACAGCTACTACAATGAGGACAGCACCACGGTGTGTGACCAGGCACCACGAGAGAGACAACCACGGTGGCGGTGGGATGTGCTGTACGTACCCCCGACGAGTCGACAGGCAGCTGAATACAGCTTAACTGCCCACTCGCATCTTCTCGCTTGGAGATCTCCTGAAGGAGAAACGGGGGGAGGGAGGGGGGGGAGGAAGGGGAAGGCGGGGTTCAATTTTCACAGTTTCAACAGCAGGACTGAATGGGGAATCAAAAAACACACGAGAAGAGGCAGGGAAGGAGAGGGGAAGGGGGAGAAGGGCAGTGCGTGGCCATGATGGAGTGCCGGGCTGGGACACCCACCCCATTCCACTCAGCGCAGGGAGGGAAGGGAAGATCTCAGGTGAAGCAAAGCCCTTTGAAGGGGACCAGCCTTACCTTTAAATTAAGTGTTTCAATCAGAGCTTGCTTCAGCTCCTAAGTGATAATTGTGCTAATGAAACATCAGCTAATTATTGAAAACATGATTATTATTTTTTTTTGTGCAGCTCTATAATAGCATCTTTATTTATTACGCCTTCATTAAGCAGCAACGGAGGCTTTTAATGAATGTTTGATTAACACAATATCAGTGCTCTTGCAGCCAGGTGAAATACCTAATTTAAGGAGAGACACACAATCTGCTGTGAGTTCAGATCCCTCCTCAGCCCTGTTAGTGGAGACATCCATTTAAACCAGCAGTTTAAACCAGGGGTCTGCAGGCAAGGGGACACAGCCCCATCCTGGGGAGCTTTGCCACACCAATGACCCCAACATCATTTCACAGCACCAGAAGTCAGCCTTTCCCTGCCCACTTGGAAAGCACACACCATTTTTCACATTGCTGTGCTTCCCCTTCCTCAGGGGCAGCTCTCCCACTGTTCCTCACTTTTCAGCAGTGCATCTGAGCTTGGTTCTATCCCATGGGGCCAGAGGAGGTCACCTGCTGCAGCAGGAGGGCACAGATTGTCCTACCAGCTTAATTTCTTGCCTCCAGGGCAGTGGATCTTTCCTCTGGTTGCTAAATGGTTACAAAACTCATCCCAGCCTAGGCTGGGATGAAGATTTTAAGAAGGACGTGCCAGCAGCGTGATGGACCCTTAACTTAAAGTCTTTGCTTGTAACAGGGAGAGACATGGAAAAGCCATTGAAAGAGAAAAGATGGAAACACTTTTACAAGGAAAATCCCACTAAAACCAATAGGAATGCAATAGGCAAGGGATGCAAGAAAAACACCATCCAAAATCTCTACTGCAGGAGAAGGGACTGTTCCCTCTGGTGGAAGACCAGGAGAAGTTGACATCCATATTTCTCCAAGGATGCTACCTCCAGAATGCAGGTAATGTCCTGCGGGGAAAAGGATGGAGAGGCTGGAGGACCTGGAGGGGGTGCCAGGAAAGGAGGGGTGCCAAAGAAGGGGAGGGAACAAACCCATGAGTGAGAACAGACAGGGATACTGGGACACAGACTGGGAGGATTACCAATGGAAGAATATGCTTTGGAGATAATACTATTAGGAAGTCCCTCAGGAGAGGAGCTTATGCCCGACGAAGAGAAGTCACTCCTTGCCTCAGAGAGAAGTCTCTAAGGCAGGGACCTGAGAGGTCAGGCAGCAATTTCCAATTAGCAGCTTGATCAAACGGAGTCCCCTGCTCACCTTCCCTGCACCAACACCAGGTTCCAGTTAAATCAGGAAATGTGTGGTCAAAAATAACGACGTGGCATAAAGTCCTGCGTGTGCCTCTTGCAAGAGAGAAGCAGGTTACCAAATAAAAGGAAAAGAGGGGGGGAAAAAAAAAAAAAAGGAACTCAACCCTGCAAAATATATTGTTCCATATTTAAAGTTTGGAACAGGTCCTTTTAGTTTCTCAACTGCTTATATACATCTGCTGCCTGGCAACTGGGGCTGCAAAGCCATGCACTAAAATTAATGAGGTGCTTGCGGATTGAGGAAAGGCACTCAAGGACCAGGGAGATAAAGGCAGCAGCCCTAGGATTGTGTTTCAGCCCAGAAATCTGAAGGAGAATGGAAAAACAAAGAAAAAAACCCAAACCCAACACAGAAGAAGAGTCAAGTGCAATCACGGGAGGGAGACGCCGGGGTTTGTTTACAGCGAGAGATGATCTCTCTATTAATTCTGCTTAGGAGAGGATCCTCTGTGTGCTGGCTTGCAAAAACCAGAACGTGATCTGTTCTCAAAGCTACACACCAGCAAAGCTGAATAAACATAAACCAGCAGGGCCAGACTTGGCTCCTGACCTCCAGAGACATTTGCTCCCTGCCTGCTGCAGGAAACTCTCGCTGAGCTGAGGGACCTCTCAGTCCCACCACACTCTACTGTTAGAACATGGAGAACTCAGAGTAATGAGGATGTGGAAGGAAGATTACTATTAAAAAGCCATCATCAAAGCCTAAGATTTAAAATAGCACTGTAATCAGTCACAAATTAGAGAAATAAGGTGCAAGTTTGTTAAAAATTGCCATGGATAAGCAGGACTGGCAGAGACGGTTGGGTCATTGGAGGCTGCACTGGATCCTGGTGCCTGTGCTCACCTCAATACTGGTGTGAGCATCACTGCCTTCAGGCTGTCTCTGTGCTTTCCCAAATCAGAGGTTACACCCTGATTTACACAGCACTTAAAACACATTTGTAGCTTACACAGATATCGGGGAGCTGGCTTGGACCAGCCCTGGCAGAGGAGCTGCAGGGACAGGCGTTGGGGCAGCCCTGCTGCAGAAAACAGCCAAAAGCAAATCCGAGGAGTGCTGCAGGCGGTTCCCTGGCTCCAGGGTAGACACACCCTCAAGGGCACAGTTAGTGCAACAAAACCAGTTAATGCACATTAAAGCCAGTCCATGAATTTGGAGGGAGTTGCACCATGGCACAGCTGGCCACAAAGCGAGTGTGGGATGAACTGCTGCCCAGGGAAGAGGCACGTGGCAGCAGCAGAGCACAGGAATGCTCTAGCACAGAAAACCAGGCTGAGCCAAGGAGCAGAGGTGTCAGCCTCCCTCGAGGGCCAGGGGCTGGCAAAAGGGCTGCTGTGTTTAAAGGCTGAGTCCCTTCCTCTGCGCAGCAGGTGCAGCAGGTGATGTCCTGCTTTGGTGACCTTCAGAGAATCAATTTGCCAGACAGAACAAAGGTTGGGTTTCGAAGCTGTCACCGCGAGCAGACAAGGAGCTTTGTACCTCTTCTCACTCAGGCAAGGGAACATTTTGCCGTTTGGGAGAACCTGGCAGTGATCTTCCCTTCAGCTGAGTGGTGGTAGGGGATTTACAGACAGAAACAGCTACAACAATAACAGTTAAAAAAAGAAAAGCACCAATGTGGAGAGAGACGATACAAGAAAAAAAGGTATTTCTTCTTGCTATCTCCTGGGATGACTCCATTAATTTAACTCCAAACTCTGCTCCAAAATAGTAAGGATAATAAAAACAGTTCTGTTTATAGGATGGCAGGATATTATAATACACATGCAACAAATCTTAAACAATATTTAGTCACCCCAGAATGCTCATAAAAATCAGAGAGTGTGTAGAAGGCACAGCCTATATGAGCAGAGCCCAGTAAGGAGTTTTAGCTGATATTTACCTCTCCAACCAACCCTCTGGGCAGCATGTAAGGGTCCCCACACCTTAAGGATGTTCTTAAACAGTCAGACAATTTTTGTAGGGAGCGGGTGGGCATCGCAGGTCTCCCACTCTGAAGGGGACTAGGTGACATGCTCACTCACTCCAAGTTGGACAGCTGGATCAGCAGTAGGGCGAAAAAGAGGTTGAGTTCAAACCTAAGTGTCCCCCAAAGCCTCCAGCAATCCAGGATGTCTCATGGAAGCTCCCAGCCCAACGCAGCAGATGGCAGAGACCAGAAATCACATACTTTAAAATATGCAGAGCACTGCAGGGCTAGAAACGGGAAGAGCTCCATGAATGCATACCATGAAAAAAGATAATCGTGTCACTAATCTCTTACCAGCCTGCGTAAGTTTTCAGGAGGGGCCTTTAATCTGGCTGACAAACACGGTGAAAACTGTTTCAAAGAGACTGTCATAGCAGCGATCCCATCCGCAGTGCCTGACTCACCGCTCAATTCCCACTCCTGCATTAATGCTAACAATGCTTTTCATTTAAGCCCTTCATTTAGAGGGTTTGCTGTGTTGAATTGCACCGTGGCTACAGAAAAGGAAAAGAAATAAAAAAAAAAAAAAAAAAAAAAAAAAAAAAAAAAAAAAAAAAAAAAAAAAACAAAACCAAACCAACAAACCACAAAAAAAAAAAACACCAACAAAAAAAAAAAAACCACCAAAAAACCAATAAAACCAGAAAGAAGACCTAATATTTTACCCCACTTTTTTTCCCCGTACCACTCTTTTCAAGGCATTGCTGTCCATCTCAGAAATCAAATTCCAGGATCTGGAGGCCCTGAAACTTTGGAAGAAAGAAAAGACACGAGTGTGAGGACATTACCTCTGTCTGGAAACCCTCTACCAGGATGGCCACCAGCAGATTAAAGAGAACGTAATTCCCAAACGTCATGAGAGCGATGAAGTAGAGAGCAGCCCAGGACGAGGTGGATGCCATGCCATTGTAAAGGACCTTGTTCCAGTCTTCCTGGGTCAAAATCTGCAGAGGAAGGGTGTCAGGAATATGGAGATGCTGGAGCATAGCCTGCTGGATTATCCATGCTCCAGACAGGCCAGACAAGCACCCCAATTCTGGGGTATCCACTGTAGCTGTAATTAACCACAGGAATATAAATCCAGCCCAAGTCATCCTGTGAGCCAGAGAAGAGACAGGACCAAGAGACTGTGATTCCACAGCTACTGGTAAGGACCCTGTGCAAACCACCCCAACTCACCCCCACACCCCGGGACACCCCCAGCCATGAGAGAGTGCAACACTGCATTGGTCAGACCTTTCCTCTGGTCAGCCAGAGCAATTCAAAGTCCTTCAAAGATCCCAGGGTTACAGAGCCCAGAGCTGCTAGAACAAAAAACTGCACGTATCAACTACAGGCTTAAAACAGATTCCATTATTAAAATACCGCTGCAAACGGTCCTGCTCTCTCCCTCTCCATCCTCACCCACTACACTTACTTTCACCCACCCAGCCCATACCCTGCAAATGCAAGACCCTCCTGCCTCAGCAGCCCCTCCTCATCAACTTTCAGATTTAGTCAGGAAAACAGTCCAAAAGCCCCCGCGTGCCTGCACTTGTCGCCACCTTTCCATGGCAAGGAGCTTCACTAAGCTCTGCCAGATTCTTTGGAAAGCAACCCCAGTCTCTGCAATCCCAAAACATCCATCAGTTATTGCATTTTCCATTTTGTACCTGGAAAACCGTGACGATGGCCCAGAGCAAGGAGTCGAAGTTCTTCCTGTCGGGCAGCGTGTCGCCGTCCCGCTCCGACGCGAACTTGCAGCCAAAGAGGTGCATCCCCAGGATGCTGAACAAGATGGGAAGCAGGGACTCAATAAAGGGACCATGATACAAACCACTAAGGATACAGCAGGGCTGACAGTCTCCTGATTTCACCTGGGCGATTCTTTTTTCTTTTTTTTTTTTTTTTAAGATGAATCCTTTGTTTGCTGAAAAACATGCCTTGAGATCACGCAAACCAGCTGTGAATTTAGGTCAAATCTGTCAAGGAGTTTCAACCAAAAAGTATGTCTGCTCCTTCTTTTTCTTCTGTTTCATTTTTTTTTTTTTTAAGTCAAAACATTGCCTTTCAACGTTTTCTAAACAAAATGTTTTGACTTTCTGTTTTGCAATGACACATTTTCAGCAAAATATGCTTCAATTGAATTAGCAAGACAAAAAGGGCTTCTGTGAAATGCCTGAATAAGACATATCAGGGGACTTGAAGTAGCTTTTTCGATTTTGACAAGAGAACAGAATACCCTTCATTATAGATAGATACTAAAAGAATAATCTGCTTTTCCCTGCTCTCTGCTAGTAACCTGAATAATCAAATTATTTACAGCTCTACTGAGCACCACAAAGCTGCAAACGGCAGCTTTGGAGTGAAAAGTCTCACTGGAAGAAAGGACATTATTTCATAGAAGAGACTGGATTTCTTCAGCCTTCCCAGTGCCTGGATTGCTGGAACACCATAGCTGGTTGTAGAAGGAGACAAGGTTTTCTCAAGATCCAGACCAAAATCTAAAAATACAAGGCTATGCCAAGCCTATTTCTAACAATTCCACTTCTCAGAAGAAGAGGCCATGTGAGAGCATAAGCACCACCACATCTGACTTTTCTGTAGGAACATCACCCTCACCTTGGCAATATTTTTCGCACCAGGATAGTCAGAAAGTAAAGGGACAGCTATCTTGGGGTGATATCAAGGAATGGTCCAGCCTGAAAGACTTTCCTTGTAAATCATTTTGCAAAGACAAATGTCTCATTTGGCCAACTACAATAATTTAATCAGGGCAGCAAGCCACTGCCATTGTTGGCCAGCAGTGCTGTTCCTGGGACTGCTCAGCTCAGGCCTGTCCGGGTATGGACTGTCATCTCCTCATCCCACCACGGGATCCCACCTAAAATCCCAAAGCAACTCTCACGACGGGGAATGGGAAACGCTCACCTAAAGATGAAGATGAAGAGCATCAGCAGCATGCAGAAGGTGGCCACGTTGTCCATGGTCTTCATGAGGACGACGAGCTGGCGCTGGAGGGCTGGCATGAAGCGGACCAGCTTCAGCACCCGCATGAGCCGAAAGGTGCGCAGGACTGAGAGCCCTCCACCTTGCTGGCCCACGATCTCCCACACGCTGAGGAAGGCACAGAAAGGTCAGTGCAGGATGGCAAGGCAAAGCCTAATGCAAAGGCATGGAGGGAAGGAAGCACAGGGAGGGTGGAATTCGGAGAGAAGAGGGGTGGAAAGTGGGCAGAGATGTGCTGCCAGTGCCCACGGTGATCTGGACTCTGTCCAGGCTTGCAAAGAGCAGAGCCCTGCTTGAGTGTCAAAAATACGCCTGCAAATCAGTGGCTGCAGCTGCAGGGGCAATTACAGCCTTTGCACATGCCAGAAAACCAGAGAGATATTTAATCGGGCACTGGTTGTGCCATTTGGATCCCAGACCTTCCCAGGACATCAGGACTGATAGCTTTCTGCTGGGGCCTCTCTCTAAAATGACCATAAAATAATCCCAAGGTGTGTATTAGCAACCGTGTCTAAGTGCATTAATTTACAGAGAGAAGCGTAAAGTGTCACAGGAAGGTATTTATGCCTAGTCTCCATTACTTTCTGTTTAATTAAACAGCCAAATGAGGAGAAACACACATAAAGAAAGCTCAAGATTTGTACCTAATCACCACGATGATCCCATCAAAGATGTTGTATGGATTCTTAATGTAGCCAAAAGGACCATAAACAAGGACTTTCAATAGCATCTCCAGAGCAAAGAGGCTTGTGAAGACGATGTTGCTGATTTCCAGGGCATTGGTAAGTTCCTCTGGCTGGGGAAGGAAGAGGAGGAAAGGGAGAAAGTAAGCAGCACAGCCTGATATCCAAAATCACATGTGGAAACACAACAAGCTGCAATAATGCAAGTGTGAAAATACTGATGCTGATGGTGTGGTGAGAGAATGGCAATAGCTCACTCAAAGCCCAGGAGACGGAAGAAAAATACTAGCAGAGTATTTAAGGTTTAGAAACCTGTTGTAAATTCAGCAGGTAAATCCAGACATGGACTTCACATTAATCAGAGCTTTAGTACCACCTCAGGAGGTTTATGCAGAAGTGGCATGTACTGAGGCTTAATGCTCTGACATCCCCCAAACTGATTCTTCTTATGCAGAAGGGAAAGTTGGATCGTTTTCTCACATAAATATCCCTTTAGGGCCTGTTTTGTTTTTTAGTAGCTCATCAAAAGATTTAAGCTAAGATTTTTCAAAAGCAGAGATCTGAGGTGATATAGCTGGAATGGTTTAAAAAAATTCTCGTTACCAGGAGGCCCCAAATCTGCTACTGAGGAAGGGCCCAATCCTGGCATTCCAGAGTGGTAATTTAAAAACAGAGGTATGAAAAAACCTTAACAAACAGACTCCCAGTAGTCTTAGACCTAAATTAATACCTTTCATGTTTCTGTAGCATATTTCACAGGGGGGTTCCCAACAATGCCTGCAGATGCCCAGCGCTGTGCTTTCCCCGACGGGTGGGCGGGCATTATCGGAAAACATATGGTGGAAGACAAAAACCGGTGGTGTAGTCTGTTTAGGATCAGTCAGTGGCAAAGACAGGAACAGAATCCTCAGTATCAGATCCCTTCTCCCCATATAACCCCAACACACGGTCGCAACTGAATGTTTCTACTTAGAGGTTTCATTAAAATCAGGAGCCGATATCCCGCTGGCAGATGGCCGAGGGGTCACGTCAGCAACGCCGAGGTGGCGCAGGGCAGTGGGCTGGCACAGCTCACGAAACACCTCACACACAGCGGGTGCTGGACTCCTCTTGGGTAGTTTGGCATTTAACTCACTCAGATACTGTTCTAAACCCCCACAAGTGCAGCTTTAGATGCCTGCACACCGCGCTGGGTTATGGCCAGATGTGCACGTTCACAGCAGCCACGCCATGAGCAGAAGACAATGTGCAGCACATGCAGTTGACTGCACCCAACAGCTACGTGAAACACCTTCATGACTGACCAAAGACTTCCTACAACAGACCAGGAGCTGCCACACCACAGCACAAGCTGTAGGGTTTGACCTGAGGTGACCCAACCCCAACACCATGGCAACCATGAGAGGGGAGGACTCAGGAGCAGGGTCAGCACTTGTCAACTGTGTTTTGGAGCCCCACAAAACCACAGCAATCAAAGGCTTCACAGTTACACACTGGCAAATAACAGATAAATCCATGCAGTCATTCAAATCTCTCTTTCCCAGGGTTAAAGTACCCAGGCCCAGCCTTTGAAACTCAAGTTCTTCCAACCCAGTGTGAGGTTAGGTGGGGACCCAAACTGGTCTGATGTTATCTCAGCATGGTAGTGTAATCCCTGCAGACTTGCACTGATATTGGTGGGAGCTTGCAATGACACGGTACAGTGAAGGGGGAAACAGCAGCACTTAGAAGAAAATGTAATAAAAACACCAAAAAAAAAGAAGGTGTTGAACACAGCTTTTACATCAAACAGCCTCGCTGAGGAACAGATCCCTTGGCTAGAGTTTGCCAAACACGCCATACGCACAGCCCAAATCACCTGCTCACTGATCTACAGCTAAAATACAGCTCCAGCTCCCAATATTAAACACAGCCCTGGTTTAAAGCCACGTACCTATGGGAACACTCAGATACAAAGTAATAAATAGGCCGAGAACTTATATGTCAAGCTGCACCTCAGGACAATTTCAAATAGCTGAAAGTCTACATTAGTCACAAAAAAAAGCCAACTCATTCAGGAGCGCCCCAGCGCCGAGGCAGGCTGTGCGGTTATCAATACCGCAGTGATCCTGCTGGAAAGGAGACATGTTCCTGGAAGCTTTCCTTTTCATCCATCAGCACCACTAACCTGGGCCCTGAAGGCTGATTTCCACCCTCTGTTCCCTCTTTGTGGTGACGCTGCCAAATCTAACTGGCCCTGCAGGCACAACCCAGTTAAGCCCCTCAATGCGTAAGCGGCGCCCAGCATCTCAGGCAGCCACAACATTCCTCCCTCATGGAGGCTGACATGGAAAATCCAGCAGCTTTGGAAGGGATGACATGTTAACAGCACGGATTAATGAAACTTTACACTTCATGAGCACCTTCTGGTTGGAGATGTTGTTGGGATGTGTAAATCCAGCCGGGAGGCACTGGCAGGGCACAGCTGGGTGATGTGGGAGTCAGAGGGGGAGCAGCACTTACCCTGCAACTCTCCCAGGACCTCCAGCACCCACTGGAAGGGCCATGGTCCCCCCAAGCCATGAAATATCCCTCCCAGACCACCTAGCTCAAGAGAGCCCCAAATACCCCTGGCACTGATGTGGCAGGGCAATGGATCAGCCTGTGCAACAAGGTAAGGCTCAGCACCCACAGCAGCACCAAATCCATCCATCTCCCCCTGCTTCACCCTAAAAAAGCTACCTGTCCTCCCATTCCTCCTCCAGACACTCTTTTCCACTTGCTTTGCAGGAAATAATTTTTTATATTTCAGATATTGGGCAGACATAATAAAAATGAAGAGTTGGATCTCGTGAACCAGAGGTGAGAATTAAAATCCAAAAATCTAAGATCAGTGGCCAAAATTGGTTGAAAGAGAGGGGAAAAACTTCCCTTTCACTCATCTAGGAACAGAGAATGGTCTCCAGAGCAGCCTGGAGCTCTGCTGGGAAGGGTGACCTGATCCTCTACTGCAAGCACACCCCAACCAGCCCCGGCTGAAATTGGATGAGTTATTTTGCTCCGGGAAACAACATATCCCTAAAGAGTTGAGATGGGATGATGCAAATTACTCAGAGGATTTCACAGCCAGCTGTGGAGCACTCTCCCCCAAGACCCTCAGTCCCGCTTGATGATCCCCAGGGCAGCTCATGAGCCCCCTGCAACAGCTCAACATCCCTTTCAAGGGACACATCACTGTAGCCAGTCCATGGGGCACCCACATGGACCCCTGCCATGAGCACCACCGGGATTTATTTATATAAACAGAGGTGGGCTGTGATTGTGATCCTGCCCAAGGGGAACCCAGCCAGGCAGTGGGGATTCAGCCCCATCTGAGAATGCCAGCAATGGGATTTTCATGCAGCCACAGATGTATATAGAAAATAAGACTAGTTATAAGATGTTTCTGCTCTAGAGAAATCACAAACATGTCTGAGACATTTTTCCTGAGACATCATTACAATACAAGCAGGAACGTGGCTTTTTCTCTCCCACTGAAATTGAAATTGTCATCCCATCCCAAACAGGAATGCAGAGTGTCAGACTTGGCAAAATGAAACACTGTGCACAAAATCTTGGAAGTTCTTCTCTCCATTTCAGTCCCCATTCCTTTATTCCTTTGCTCTATACTGTAAATCAACCAAAATTAAAAAACATAAATAAAAGTCAGCTTGAAGAAGAACATGGAACTTTCTGTTCCCCAGCTGTTCACATGGACACTTCAAATATCTCAGACAATATATTCCAATAAAGTTGGGATTTTTTTTTTGAGGCCAGTTCACTGAAAATGCTCCTCTTCCATGAACAGCTTCAAATGTGATAAACTGCCATTTTCTGACAATAACTGTCTAATCAAAACACTATCGACCAGCTCTAGACATGATGTACCTCAGAGAGTCACTGACTCCTGGCACACAACCAGCTCTGTGTGTCCTCGCTGGGCTGGGAGGAAAAGAGACGGTAAAATCACTCAGCTTTCCCCTCTGAGGGCCAGAACACAGCAGCTGGGGGAGGTAACATCCTTTCCTTTGACTAAATGATATATTGTGTGGAAAAAAACCCCAAACCTCCAGGTCCACCCTAAAAAGGGTATTCTGCAGGAAGCAGAGCCTGAGGTGCACAGCCTGGTGTTTCTATGCAGCACAAAGCCTCTGCCCACCACTCCCATTACAGCACAGCTGCCACAGCCTTAGCTTCTCCATTAAAAGAAGAGTCTGCTAATTCTCTCATCAGTAGCAGCAGTGACTAATTAAAAGGAAAGCATCCTATGATTAAACAAGCAACACCCAGAAAGAGTGAGATCCAAGCACGATTCAGCTGTGGCACGAAACACCAGCCCTTCCGATGAGTCCTCGGTAAATAGTGAATTTTGTTTCCAGGACATCTCGCCTTGCTGGACACACAGACGTGTTGTCCTGGATAAATCATTCCCTGTTAGCTTTCTGTTTGTGTAGTGTCGATTTGTTGATGTACCAAACAGCACATTGACAAGCTCTGGCAGCACATGAAATACGAGCAGACAGGGCAGCATCGCTCAGAAACACCGCACGGCATGGCAGGCGGCGGGAGGAGGTGAGCCCCGGGCACACACCCAGCCCTAACCCTGCCTGGCAAGGCACAAGTGTGGCAGAGAGGAGGGAATGCTCTCTGCCTGGGGAATCCAGGCAGGGCTGTCTGGCACCAAGCAGGGCACTGCAGGGGTGAACAGGAGGAGGCAAAAGAAGATGTCCCCAGGGTGCCTCAGGAGGTATTTCAAAGCTGCACCAGCACCTTGTCCTTTTTCAGCATTTGGAAATAGGCTGTAAGACATTTCTTTCCTTTTTTTCATCTTTTTAAAACTGAGTAGAAGCTCATGAGTGAGTTTTCCGAAGGCAGAAGGGACGTGGTCCAATTTCCTCTGGGGACATGCTACTCCTTCCTGTGCACAGGACTCCGAGGTGTCTGCTGAGAGAGACTGCAGGCACCAAGTGGGGAAAAAGGTGAGGACAGGGGCTGGGGCCACGAAAAGTGCAAGCCCTGAGGGCTGTGTTCCCCAGTTCCTGAAAAACAAACCCTGCTGCAGGATGCAGTGCAACCAAGTGTCCTGGCAGACAGTGCACAGAGCTTACAAGGCTTCTAACTCCTGCCCTCCTCCAGCAGTGACCCATATAGGGCACAGGCTCTTCACCATCATCAGACCTGCACCCAGTGCCACAGGCATGGCTGGCACTGATCCATCCATCCCACAGCCCCCTTGCCCATGCAGCGAGCTCCAGGCTGCAGCCCAGCCTGGTCTTGCCCAGCCTCTGCCCCTGGGATGCCAGCACAAAAGAGCAAAAGCACCCCAGGGTCTTTCCTCTCTGTCTTGCTGACAATAAAATAAAAGCGAAAAAAAACCACTCTGTCTCAACACAGAGGGAGGGATGGGGCGACCAGCCAGGAGGCAGATCCCTCCTGATCCCGAGGGATATCTCTGTGATATCACTCTGCTTCTGTGAGTGGATCCAGAAGACCGTGAAAACTTCTAACCCATTCAAACGGCTGCAGAATAAAACCTTTCTGAAATCATTACCATGGCAACTAAGGAAAAATAACACAGAAAGAAAATAGCGACCTCAGCTATTTCACAGGAAACACCAACAACGTTTTACTGACTCATCACTAGCAGATTTTTAATATATATACATATGAAAAAAATCAAATGGGTCACATAAAGATGGGATTTTCAACCTGACACTGCTCTGCTAGGATCCTCTCCACCCTCCACATGGGTGCAGGCAAGCACTGGGTCCACCTTGAAATAGGAGCCAAACCACAAGTCCTGGGGCAAAATGCAAGAAATGGTGATGAACAGAAGCAGTTCTTAATTAACAAAATGAGGTTCCGTTTCTTTGCCCTCTCCCTCATTCAGTTCCCCACCATGGATAGCTCATGGCTGTGTCCTCGGTCAACCTTCACCATGCGCTGCCCTCATCACATCCATGTTATTCCCCCTGCCTTGGTGCACCCACTGAGCCACAGCCATCCAAAATACTGCTTTGGTGCAGAAAATACAGCTCCTGTTGGCTCCAGAGCTGCTTGTGGCTTTATAAATAGAAACTCAATCCATGCATATTTTCAGCAATGACATTTATTGTCTTTGGGGCTCCTTAAAAGGTATCGGGCTCTAACTATTGTTCTGGGTCCAGCAGTGTGAACCTGAGCCGTGCTTCATCAGAGCCCCAGAAAAACTGATAGGCTTCCTCTACTCATCCTTTGCCAAACTGGTTAAAGGAAACAGAAAGTAGCAGTTTTTGCTCTGCTCCTCCGGGGCTGGAGACACGGAAAGGGCAGTGCGCTCGCTGCTCAGCGGGCGGGAGGAGGACTGCTGGGATATTCAGGATTTATAGGTATTTATTTAAAGGAAATGACTTTGACAGACAAGCAAACAAGTCCAGTTTCATCCCTTCACCGCATGGGAAAGGAGGATTTTCTTACGGGCTGAATGAAGGCTGAATATTTCATGCCATGGCAAGTAATGCTTTAAGAAAGGGAGGAAAGCAGCTTTTATTTTGGAGAAATCAGAGCTATTTGCACAGGAGGGACTCCCCTTCCACCACTGCCACTAATCTCCTCGCCTTCCACCCAGTCTTTCCCATTCCAGTCAACAAATGTCCCTTCCCACCCCACATGTGCAGAGAGAAGGAGCTGAGTTTTGTGGACATGGCACCTTCTGGTACAAGGCCTTCCTCTGCAGCACATCCCTGCTGAGGAACCGTGGCCAACAACCTGGCCCCCACTGCTCATATGTCCCTATGCACCTCCTGTCTAACTTGAGACCGGGGTGCAAATGAGAAGATGAGCCCCAAGCTTGACAGAGGACCACAGGAACCCACCCTGAAGAGACTGCCATAAACCATCACTGCCCAGGACCAGAAACAGGACACACAGACCATGTTCTCCTCCGCCAAGCCCTGGGGCTGGGCTCTCCTTACCACTCTCAAGAGACACAGCAGATATTCTTGCCTGAACTCCTTATCTCTCTCAGCTTGAGATTTCTGGATGAATATTATCCCAGAAAATGCAAGAAAAACATGAACTAGCTCATCCCTCTGCCCAGGTTTCGAAGGAGCTTAAGCCGAACAAAAGCTGCATTTCCACTTGGTCACACCTTGTAAGTACTTGAGATTTAAAGCCCTCTATTTCTGGTTAATCTAAACCAAGTTTGAAACTTATCTCCCCATTAGTACTTGAGAAGGGACCAGGGGGAGGGAGGAAATAAAAAAAGAGAAAGTAAAAGGCTGTCACTGTAGGGCTCCTGCACAGTTCTGCTGAAGCCAGGTTTCTGATGCTGGTAACACTATCTCTAATGCTGACAGACGTCCATGGGGGAAAAGCCGGTTGTTTCCTAGCATCAGCAAAAAAACAATTATAACAAAGAGCTGAAATCCAGCAGAGATGAGGGAAAAAGTGCTCAGCTCCTGTTCCTGCTCCCACTGGGGGCTGAGCAGGGTGGGAAGGGGCTCTTTGAGGACATGAGGGGTGCAGCAGCAGGGCAGAGTCGTGGGTGGCAACAGGGACCAAACTCTGCCAGGAGAACTGGGGACAAAAATGGACTGATCCCTTGGATATCATCACCAACAATCAGCAACCAGAAGTGCTTATAGATAAAAGCATTTGCTGGTGCAAGCTGAGGGTGCTCCAGATGCTCTAGCTGAATTTGCTGGCTCCCATCCAAGGGGAACAACCACAATAATCAAAGAAGGAGCAGAGAGAAGCGCCTGGCTATCTGCAGAGAGCAGCGATTTTTCATCTATACAGGGATGGAGTGAGTTTTGAAAGCATACATCATTTTCCCATTTCACTGAGCTGGAGTCTCTTCTCAACGCTGCCTGAGCAGAGATAACACAAGGGTATGGATGGCAGCTGAAACAACAGCTGTAATGATAGGATCTAAGGCAGCCTGAGTATTTCCAGCCTCTGAACTAAATTAACAGGAAAGGATTGACACTTATGCCTCCCCAACCAGGGAGCTGAAGAAAACTTTAGCAGGTGTCAAGGAATCCACATAGTCTCATTCCTAAAGCATGCAGAGAACTGAATTATCTGATAAAAAAAATTACCCTTTCCAGTTGCATGAAATCTCATTTAATTTTCAAATCATTCAGTCTCCAGAACCAGGATGAAGTCTGCTTTCTACGCACAGATAATTTTTTAATGACTAAGAGGGCCATGGAATCCCTGTATTTTTTACCCCTTGGAGGAGATTCGTGAGTGAGTCAACTAAAGCACGCGAGTTCCTACAAGATCTCATAAACCCTTCAAATCCCCGAGAAGCAGAAGAACCCCCAAGGTCCATAAAAAGAATTACCCCCAGCGACAAACAGAGAGCTGGTTTTGAAGTCAGCGATCCTAGCGATTACCAGCTCCGATGGCTTCCATTAGCGTTGACTTCGCTCCTCCGGTCTCCAACAACAAACCGTTAATAAGAGTAATTTCTGCTCATTGAATGCAGCACGTGCGAATCCATAGGGCACTTCATTTTCCTGCCTCGGGAGCGCCCTGTGCAGTTGGAGTGCCGAGAAATTAAGCTGGAGGCAGCTCCAAGCCCTGCGCCGGGCAAAGCCAGCAGGCGCCGAGGGAGGGAAAGCCTTGCTGCGCTGCCAAGGCTTTGATCGCTTGGCTGAGACCAGCTGGCACGGGGCTGGAGAGATGTGTAATGGAGTTAAAGAGAGACATGGGATGTGCACCCGAGTGGAAGTGGAGATACCTCCAGGAAGAGAAGGCAGTGCATGAGGGCGAGACCTTGTGAGCTCCCAGGAAGCGCCCGGGGCAGAAGGAAGTTGGGCAGGGAAGGGCTGTCTCCTTGATTTAGGGATGCACACGCCTGTGTAAGGGCCCTTCTGAAACGAAGCCCAGTAGATCAGATTCGTAAAGGGAAGCATCAAATTAGAAATCACACCACAGAGAAAAGCTGGGCTGTACTATTAAGGCCCCAGGTGCAGTAAGGCAGCCAGGGTGCAAGGTTAAGGGGTACAGCACTGCTTTGCATTGGTGTGTGATGCAGAGAGCCCCTGGTGCAGCACCAGCTGCTGTCTGGATGTGGAACAGGTCTTTGAGTCCCTGCACTCTCAGGAAACAACTCAAACGAGGTGGAAGAGATACAAAAAAATATTTCGAAAAAGAAAATAAAGGATTCTCTTCCACCCTGACTTGGACACCTGACAGAAATCCATGCAGATCAAAGAGGTCAAAGTTTAGATGTCCTGGATTGACCTGGCAAGGAGCCATGGAGGCTGGAGGGGACACACAGTGTTTCCCACTAGTGCCCTATGCAGCCAGACAAGGGTGACCTGCAGCTGATCCCTGGATCCTCCACAGCCTCCTGGGGGGGGTGAATGAGCACTTGGTAAGATCTCATTTTGGCACATAGGGATGTCAAAGGAGCAATCTCCATGACAAATCTACATCTGTCTTCCACCAGCAGCAAAACACTCAACTGGACTCTAAACTGGTGGAAATTAGGATGCTCTTGATCACCAAGTCCTGGGAGCTTCTGATCCCAAAGATGCCCTTATCTTTTGAGGCAGTGTTCATATGGGTATCAGACCTGCTGCCTTCCAGCCTGCTCAGAACTTTGGGCACTCAAGCATCCCAAGATGTGGGGCACCAGCCTGTCAAATTCCCACTGCCCAGCTCCCTTACACCACTTCTCCATGGAACAGTCCAATTTTCCTCCCACAAAGAGAAATCAATCAGTGGGTGTCATGACAGCTAATAATTTTCAGTTACCTTCTTCCCTGCACATTGAATTCAGGGCAGAAGTACATAAATACCATCTGGGTGACTATTATTAATGCTTGAACCTGCAGCCTAATGGTTGCTCCACACTGGCAAGTTTTCTAACCCTTCACCTCCCCTCTGCATTATCCTGGTTACCTGAAAATTTCATGTCCTCTGACACTGATTAAGATGACTCCCGTGTTCTCCATCCCCAAATGTTTACACAAATAGACATTTTAATGCATTATGCCAGCAAGGTTTCCTTTGACTCCTTGGCACAGATGGCTGATATTTCCGTGCTGCAGCAGCTATTAGATCGTAATGTTACCAGTGACAACTCTACATCATCTGTACTCTGCACACTCCCCTGCAGCAGGATGCACCAGGAATTCAGCCTGAGATACTGCCACGGACTTAGGCTGCTCCTGTCTCCTGCAGAAGGAGTTTACACACCTTGGCTTGGGGTACCATGGCTTTGTAGATCCCTACAACATGTTGCTGTAGGTGGGGGTACTTCACAGCTGTACTTGTGGCTGGGGGGATGTGAGGCATTGCCTCATCCCACCTCCTTGAAGAACTGCCTCCCATGGATGATGAGCTTTTCTCCTTGGGTGCTGTCCCACAGAGTCATTCACCCTTGTCACCTCTCCAATTTGCTTTTAAGAATTAACAAAAGGTTCCCCACAGGTCTGAACCAATTTCTTCTTCCTTCCTTCCGAGACACTGGGGTGTTGGATCAATCTAGATCCAACTCCACACAAGCTCCAGCCAGGGATTTGAACCAACTGCATCTTTGGGGAGGCCGGTGGAGGACTCTCCAGTCTCTTTCTTGTTATGTTAACAATGGCAAAACACCGCAGAGACGGCGGCTGAAATTCAAGTGCTATTTAAACAAATGAATATGTAGGGTATAGTTCATACAATGCGAGTTCAGACAAGGAAACTCGGAACAGCCAGGCAGCTCAATATGAACCAGATTTTAAAAACAAAAACAAAACCCCAAAGCCCTTCCTCAAGGAAGCCCTTGCCGAATTCTTTCCCCTGCTGAGGAGTCCAACATCACGCCTTGTACTAAAGCCTTTGCATTTCACTCCAAGAAAGGACTTGGAGGAAAAAAAAGGAAAATAAAAGCAGCACATTATGGAACAGAGCCTGGCTTACAGCCAGGGCTGGGGGGAAAGCAGCAAAGAAACCCTCTGGTTTAGCAGCACATTTTACTCCTGCTCTATGGCAGAACAGGCTTTTGCAAAGCCCCAGCCGTTTGAACCCGCAGTGCTGCAGAGGCTCAGCTTCCCTAAGGCGAATCAGTCAATTGGTTCAACAGTGTATTTAAAATCCCCTGGAGTCTACCTTTAAATCACCTTTATATTCCTCTACCCAAAGCTAAGAGTTTCTACCTGCATCTTGCCTCATCTCTGTAGAAAAACAAGCTATTTAGCAGCCACATTAATAATCCGTGGCAATCTGGTTGTCACTCCCCTGATGGAAAATTTCACACTGCTGCCCAGCAGCTGCGACGTGGCGAGTGCTGAGCACCTCACACCACTCTGCCTCCTTCCCACCGAGCCCAGCCACCAGAACAGCAGGAGCTGGAGCTGGATGGGTGGGGTGGGAAGGATGGGCAGGAAACAGCAGAGTTACGCCCAGTCAGGTGTATCTGTGGCTCACACACGTGCAGGAACCAGGTGGAAACAACCTGGTGGTGAGTGAGAAAGTGTTGCCAATGCACCACCACAGAAAGTCAGGGAGCTCATGTCAAAAGGAACTTAAGAGAGAATCCAGTTCCTGAAGCCTCAGCCAGATGAGGGTAAAATATGTGTTGGCAATGACTTTACTGCGGAAGGTGGTCTGTGAAGAGGAGCTCCTGGGGACATGAACTCCCTTTGGTACGTGCACCCAGCACCCCTGGTCATGGGTGCTCAGTCTGGCCAGGTTGACTGATGGGTGAATACAAATAAACAGCAAGAGGTGGGGGCCAGTGTTTTCAACACACTCACAGTTGTCACTCACTTTTATGTGCCTTCAGAGAACCACTCTTGTCCTACATATCCCAAACCTGGCCTTCTCTGGTTGCTGAGTCTGCTAAGCAAGTGACTGAAAGATTGTTTAAGTCTTCCAGGCATCTTCCTTGGAGAAAAGCATGGTCCCTCCAGGCTGCTTGTCCCAAGGTGAGCTGTCAAACCTCCAGAGGAGCAAACTTTTCTCCCAGGCTATTATGAAGATCTCAGGTCACCAGCTCCTGTCTTGAAGTTCAGGATGCTCTGGTGGTCCCAGAGTTGCTGAATCCCACCTAGTATTGCTGAGGACAGATGGGAGGGCAGAAACCTCTTCCTTCTTGAGCAACCTCCAGCCCATCCTTCCTCTCACAGAGGATGCTGCTAGTGCATCCTCTCCCCTGTACCAAAGGGCTGCTAAACAACATAAGGTTTTTGGCATGACACCTTAAAACATGTCCTCAAAATATTTACCCTAATATAGCCTGGTGTGCCCACAGTGGCATGTGGAAAGCCCAAGAGGTAAATATTCTTTAAATAAGCAGAGAGCTTAATATAGAAAGTCATAGAGTCAAGTACTCTTCAAGACCCCTCACGTCTTTGCAAACATCAGCCAGCAAAGATAAATTTGACACAGTTGATCACTTGCACTTTTAGGAAAGGCTCTTCTAAAAGAAAAAAAAAAAATCACGTTTTGGTGTTTATAATCTCTGCAGAAAGGCCTGGTGCAGCATTTCCCCCCTCTAATTCCTGCTCTCATAACTGTCAGATTATGAAATTGCCGACTATAAGCCTCCCGAGTTTACAAAAAAGCACCTCTCTGTTCTCTGCCGCCACTTCAGCAGATGAACTAATAAAAACAAGCTCCACTATTCCCTCCAAATGCCTGGGAGAAAGGAATCTGGAACACTAGTAGCTTCAAAATACTGTTAAAGAAAGCAACCACCCACAGCGTCTGGAGTCCCCCCACGTTTATCAGCTCCCTTCACCCTTCTTACCCAAAAACCAGCACAAAAAAATCTTCCTCTTCACATCCAGCTGTTTTCTGGGACTCACCACTGGCCCAGGCAGATGCCCACACCCCCCTGCCCTATTTCTCCCAAGCCAAAGAATTAAGGAGCTGTGTTGCCTTAAGGGTGTTTGATGACGGGAGCTTGCTCAGCCTCCCATTCCCGGTGGTACACGCACACACAGCCCACACCAGCATCTCCCAAAGATGCTCCTGGCAAAGGGCAACAAGCCTTGACAACCTGCCCCTTGGACAGCCACAGCAAAGACACGGCGGATTTGCTTTCACCTTTCAGCCAAAGGAAGAATATAATTGTTTATTCATTTCTGCGAGCCACCTCCCCCCAGCGCCTTCAGAGATGATCTTCCTGAGATTATTAAATAAAGGTGGAATCACTCAAGCTTCCCCGCAGAGCTCCCACCAAGGGCAGCAGATGAAGGTGAAACCTGCAGGATTTTGGAGCGCTTTGCTGTTTAATGTGTACTGAAAACAACACTTAGACAGCCAGACTGCATCAGGGCATCAGGGGGAAGCTGCTGGCTCAAAGGAACACATTTAGCACAGCCACATCGCCCCAATGTTTGGTCACTGAGGCATTAATGCCACAGGAGGACAGGGGAATTTGGAGCAGATCTGCAGTCACCACCTCTGCCACTGGGAGCTGTGGGAGAAACACCTCTGTGCGCAACTGTGAGCGACTCCGCAAACACGAAATATGCCAGGAAGGGACAAAAGTGAACAGCCACAACTTGAGATGCAACGACTTTCCAGCCAAGACTGGTGCTGGGGACTGGGGGAGCTGTGTCTGTCTGGGAGCGAAGAGCTCTGGCATCCTAGGAGAAGGACAATGCTGGCAGCCCTCAAGTATTGGAGGGGTCTATGACAAGGTTTTGCAGCATCTCAACATCTCCACTAATAAACTCTTCACCCCAAACAAATCGCGCACCTGCAGCCCCAAGACACGTCGTGCCTGAGGCAGGACGAGGGCGCCGTGCCAGGCGAGCCCCAGCAGCAGCCACAAAACCCGCGTGAGGCCAGAGCATGCAAAGCCTCTTTCAAAGCAGAGCTCTTGTCATCCTTATGGAGCCATTTCAAGAGGAACGTGGCAACTCCTTTCTCTTAATGACTATATATAGGGAAAGCTGTGCTAGGTGACAGGCGTGCAAGAGGCTGGAGCAGAGGCAGCCTCTTGCCTGCAAGGACTCAGATAATCGAGCGGAGGAATAGCCAGTGATGAGTCTATTTTGGACTCGGCGTGCTGCTGCTGGAGCGTTCACCGGCGAGGTAAAGCCATTTGTTACCTCCTCTCCAGGGAGTGCAAATTCAATAGACTTCCCTGCCTGCAGCTGCAGCGACCCCGGAGCCCACAGGGGGGGCAAAGCACTGCTGGGCTGGCACTGACCCGCTGGCAAATGGTTGCTCCCTCTCCTTGCTCCCCTCACCACAGAACCTGGTTACACCTGGTGCTGCCTGGTCTTGGCCACAGCGCTGAGCATCCCTGGCAGGGCTGGGATGCAGGAGCTCACATAGCCAGGTACCAGTCAAGGTGATTGCTGCAAGCTGGAAGCAGGCTCAGAGGAAAAAAGCCTGCTTTGCTCTATCCTGGGACCCTTCCCAGGGCATTCCAACACCTCTCACCCCAAAACATCCCGCCAGCAGCCAGATTGTGATCTGTTAAACCCCCCACACCCCCGCAGCGCCAGGAGCCGCCAGGGCAGCACCCACCTGCTCGTGGTACTCGATCCCCATGCTGAGCGTGTTGATGAGAATGGCCACCATGATCCCACGGCCGAAATATTTGCTGTCCACGATCTTGCGGAAGGTCTCGCACACCACGTGCCAGAAGGCCAGCACCCGGCTGGCCCTCCTGGCCCGGGCCCTGCCCCTCTGAGGGTCCCGCTGGTCGTTGTAGTGGGCATCCTGCGTGAACTCGTAAACCCCCTCGCTGTCTGAGTCGGCCGTCTCGTTGTCCGACAGCTCGGTCTCGCCTGCCAGCGCTGTGAGGCAGTAAGGGCAGCTCTCAGGGTTGCAGGAGCCACCATCCAGCTTGGTGCAGGGGCTGGAGATCTTGCAGGAGCTTTGGCAGGGACCTGAAATGCCAGCAGGGAAAGGGCAGCCCGTCAGCCGGGACAGAGGGCTGCGGGCAGCCACAGAAGCAACCCCCAGTCCCCGTTAGCACCAAGCTGTCGCCCTTGACAGGACAGGTATTTCCTAACGGGAAAAGGGCTCCTGCTGGGTTAAAACCTGGCCTCCACAATGCCTTTTTCCCCAGTTATGAAGCCCTCTTTGTTGCCCCCAGGCAGACACCACTCCAGTCCAGGACCCCTAGCCCACCTCGTTACACCTCTGACCATTACAGGTAGGAGGAAGCAGTGGCTCCCCTGGCCCTGGCAGGCTCCAGGCTGAAATTACTGGGAGAGCTGCTGCCAGCAGCCTCCTTTCCTGCTCCCACTGTTTGCTGATGCTCCGAAATCACCAGCTTCCCTCTCTACACACTGTCCACAATGGCAGCTGCCAGGTGTCTCCTGGGTGAAAATACCAGCAGGATATTCCCCAAAATTTCCGCCAGCTGGCTATCTGCTGCACAGCAGTGTAAATGCAAACCCAGTGCTAAACCAACTCAGAGCCCAGCTCTGTCTGTTTACTCTCTGTGCAGAACTGGGCTGGGGGCAAGACTTGGTCTCTTCCCTGCACAGATCTGAGCTCGAAAGGTAAATGCCACTGCAGTGGGGTGGAAGAGGCATTAACTGTCTCAGAAAGCTTGCCCAGAAACACTTCTTGGAGGTTGAAAGTGTTTGGACTAGACTGGCTCAAACTCCCAAACCTCAGGATGTGGAGGGGGAAAGAGAATCTTGTGGTGAAGGTGTGAAATCCCTGATCCAGGAAAGCTGTATTTGGTGTCTGACTCTTAAGGGCTTCCCGAGCACATTTTAATACTCTCTATCTGTGATTGCCCTTGAGCACTCATGCAAAGCAGACACTCGATCTCTCTGAGCCCACAGGAGCAGAGCTATGCAGTGCTCAGGGATGTGTTAGGATTAGAACTGGAAGGTGCCCATCCTCAACCTCTGGCTGATTTTGGAAGTGCAAGGATTTGGGGAGTGTTCCCAGATATTACAGAACAGTTTGGTTGGG
Organism: Empidonax traillii; assembly: GCF_003031625.1. NCBI lineage: Eukaryota > Metazoa > Chordata > Aves > Passeriformes > Tyrannidae > Empidonax > Empidonax traillii. Next base: position 1,098,384 of record NW_020955266.1, read on the forward strand.
GAGGGTTGTAGAGATTATAGAATCAGAAAATGGTTTGAGTTGGCAGTGACCTTAAAGATCATCTCATTCCAACCCCCTGCCATGGGCAGGAACACCTTCCACTAGCCCTGGTTGCTCCAAGCCCAGTCCAACCTGGCCCTTAACACATCCAGGGATGGGGCAGCCACAGCTTCTCTGGGCAACCTGTGCCAGGGCCTCACCACCCTCACAGGGAAGAATTTCATCCTAACATCTAATCTAAACCCACCCTCTGTCAATTTAAAGCCATTCCCCTTTGTTCTATCGCTACATGCCCTTGTCAAAAGTCCCTTTCTAGCTCTCTTGGGAGTCCCCTACAAGATGGGGATTTGAATGAAAATGGATTCACTGAAAACATTCATTTCCCTTGGATTCTTGCAAGTTTGAAGTCTGGGAGGTTGAAACGTCTCTCCTGGATTCGATTATAAGAGGTATTGGGGTAACTCAGAGGACTCCTGTTTGCCTCACCTGGAAAGCCATCACCTTTCTCCGTAACGTGGACTGAGAAGAATCCTGCAAAAATCCAGAAAGGAAAAATTAGGTCACAGCTTGTACTTCTGCAAGGTGACCCCGGACTGACATCCAGCCCCCAGCTCACCCGTGCTCTGTGTCTCCAGCAGCTTGTGCATGGTGCTGTACGGCCCAGGTGGGATGTTCAGGCTTGTCAAGGTGCTGCTCCCGGCACCCACCGCCGCCTCCCCCAGGTTCTTCTCCTTCAGCATCTCATGGGAGGTACTGGAGTGCACTGTGGGGTACACCTTGCTGCCCACAATGTTCTTGGGGATCCCCTCTGGGCTCGGCAACCCGAGGCTTGGCTGCGTGAGGGAGGACCGGCAGCGCACCGGCTCGAAGTGGCAGTCGGCGTGGTAGATGCTGTGGACGGACTCAGTGTTGCTGGGAGAGGCACTGGGGGCCCCAAGGGAGTTGGGTGCCGACGGGGGGAGCATCAGCCGGTTGGTGCCGTTGTGGAGCGAGCTGGTCTCCACATCGCTGATCTCGGGGCTGGCACGGGGTGCCCGCAGGTTCCCGTTGCCCAGGTGATAATGGTGGTGGTGGTGGTGATGGTGGTGGATGAGGTGGTGCACGGAGGACCTCTTCCTGCTCCGGCGCTTCCTGGCATGCCGGTCGGCCCCTGCCTTGCTCTCAGGGCTGGCGAGGAAGCCCATCCTCACGCCTGCCGCCCGGTAGGCCTTCACGAGCTGCTTGCTGCCTTTTCGGGCGATGTAAACCAGGTACTTGAGGAGCTCGTCGTAGCAGCTGCCCGGCTCTGAAAAGCTGGCGAGGGTGCTGGCGTTGGACAGGTAGCGCACCCGCTGCTCCTTCATCAGCTGGCTCTCGCGCTGCTTCGTCTCGGAGAATTGCGTCGCTATCACCACCAGGCACAGGTTGATCATGAAGAAGGAGCCCACCTAAGGGGACAGCAGCCATCAGCCACTCTGGAGCAACCATGCTTGCCCTATGGCCCTGTAGGGCCTAAGGATCTGAGGGCAAACCCCAGCCAGCCCCATCCCCTACATCACCCAGCGGGAGCCACCAGGCCGTGGCGGGGGGGGGGCTGACTCACCCCATGAGCTCCCACCCCAGGGACTCCCACGCCAGCCCTCCATGGAGGACGACAGAGATCAAAGATGGGAGAAGATTATTTTGACAAAAAGCTCTTGCTCTTTTAAGATGGTGTTTTTCTCTCTCCGCAGACAGCGGTTGTAATTATCACAATTAGTGGCATTACGATGAATGCACTGAGCCTTCCTGATAGGAGCGTTTTTTTTTCCTGGCAGTGTGTGGGCAGCTTGCGAGCAGATCCCTTTCCCCTGCTAACGGGATTTGCGGGTGACTGTTACGCAAGGGCATCAGCAGTCTGTACCCACAGCTTGGAGATTTTCTTTCCAACCAGGTTTTCATGAGGTTCTGCCTTCTGCAGAGCCCAGCCTGGATCACAGGGAATTACTGACGTGCTAACGGGCTATCACACTCTGCTAACATTACTCGCACGGCATCTGGAAAAGTACTGCTTGCTCTTCCTCTCCGTCATTTCAGGGATGCTGAGAGCAGGGGTTTGTTTCTCTTTTGGGGGAGCTAACAGATGAACTAGAAAAAGCATCATGGACTAAATGACCATCCACAGGGTTTGAGTCCTGGTTTGATGAGGAGCAGAAATCCCCACAATGACCTAATGGACAATGTGCAGCTATTTTGCTGGACTTAGTCCAATTGCATGGCAAGAAAAGGACTCATCTCACTTAGCTACATCTGAGTGAGGCACCTAATGATCCTTTAGAGTCAAGAGAGAAATAGGCGCATCAAGTCTGCAATGCATCTAATTTATTTTGGATGTCTACCTTCAGAGGAGATGAATCACCCCTTTAAAGCACCTATTTTTCTCCCTTGACGATAAAGGGAGTCTAGACAACGAGCTCAGCCAGTCACTGAAGACAATTCTGATTGCACAGATGAAGCCCAACATGGAGCCCACCCCACAGAAACTCTTTGTTGGCTCCTTTGTGGGTGGTCTCAGATGATGCTGTGAAGTGTGGGTAGGCTGTGGGCAGTCATCTCTTCCCTCCTTTCTTAATGTGCTCTCTGAAGTTTGGGACTGTTTCCCCATTGCATCAAAGACCCGGCCAGATGGGTTCATCAATATGGGGCAATTTTTGGGCAGCCTCTTCCCCTTCCAGCACTCAAAAGCTGACCAGGTGAAATTTGCCTACTTTTAAACTGAAATTCAAGGTGGCAAGTAAGAGAGAGAACCTTGGAGCACAAGCAGAGAAATAGTAGAAGCATCAGCAACTGTATCTACCACACCTTGAGCACATCTTTCTTTCCCTTCCTCTTGTTTGCAGCAAAATGCAGCTGCAGCACAAGGCCACAGGGAAGCTGTGTGTCTCCCAGCAGGCTGGTTGCTACCTCAGCTTCTATATTCACTGTATTCTCTGCCCTGTTCCCATGAGTCACTCTGCTCTCTCCAAATGCCAGGAGGACCCCCCTGTTCCCCTGAGGCCACTCACAATGATCAGGAGGATGAAGTAGATGAAGTTGTAGAAGGAGTGTGCATCCATGACAAAGTACATGATGTCCACCCAGCCTTCCAGCGTGATGACCTGGTGGAAACGGGAAGGGAAAACAAACCTGTCAAGGCTCAGTTACAACACCAAGTGCATGAGCAACTTTTCTTCTGACCGGGTCATTTCTGTCACCCCACAGCTGGTCTTGGTGCAGTACAAGACGCCGAGGAGCCAAATCCTGCTCCTACCAGTGCCAATGGCCACATTACCAATTGCCCAGGATGAATCCAGTCTTTTTCCCGCTGGACTTAAGGGCTGCTACTGCATTTTGCAGAGAGAAGAGCAATCTCGAGGCTCTACCTCACACCAGCAAAGTCTTCCTGCACGCACAGAGCATTTTGTCCTTGCGCATGAGGTGGAGGCATTTTCAAAACAGGCATCCAACTGTGCCTATAACACTTTGAGCACCTGGGCGCTACTAAGTAAGTGCTTGCTGGAGCAAAGCAGCCCCCAGGAGTGCAATTATACAGCCCATGGCAATGTACTGGGGGGCAGGACCGTCTGTTTGCCCACCGTGTGACAGTTTGCAGACAGGGCTCACCTGAAATATCGCGATCCAGGCGTAGCCAATGTTATCGAAGTTGATGGCTCCCTTGAAGGGGTTGTGCTCCCCGGCAGAGCAGTTGGTGTAATACTGGTTCCAATTGACACAGGACGTGTTGGTGGTGTCATTGTAGGAATAATAATCCAGGGTGCACTCCAGACCCTCTTCCCTCCGCGTTGGGATACTCCGGCAGTAGCGCATCCCGTTCTCCCGGGGCTGGGAGCAGATGAAAGGGTTTTCATCTTCGTTCTCTGTCTGGTAGTACCGCTCCAAATCCACTGTGTAGGGGCTGAAAGAGTCCAGACAGGGATGGGGTTTGCGCACTGATTGTGGGCAACCTGGCAAGGAAACAACTGTAACAGCACAGCCTGTTATTCTGGATATTAAAGCTTTTTTTAAAAAAAAAGGAATTCCCTTGGACTTTCTGCAGCCCCATAGGGTGAGCTGATGTCCCTAACTGGGCTTTAGGAAGCTGAGGCAGCGCACTTGACCGCTCAGCAACCCCTCTGATGGCATTATGAAGAGTCACTCCATCTGGAAGCACTCTGGCTTTGACTTTAGGAGACTAAGAACAGGATTCAGCCTGACAGGGCTTCTCTGAACTGTCTTTGCTGCAGTAGGATGGATATCAGTTACTTTAAGCTCCTGTATCTCCTGTCCTCCTGGAGATGCTAAGAATTGTTTGGGGAGACTCTACATACAAGGACCTCCCAAGATTCCTGAAAACCAGAGACAGGGCCTTCATGTGCATTTCACAGTGTCAGTTCAGCCCATAGATAAGCTCTAAATTCCCTCTGAGGGTGGCCTTACCACAGCACACCAGGCACAAATGCTCTTCAGGGAGATGAAACAACCCATGGCCAGCCAGAAACTGGCTCCTTGCTCTGCACACACTATCTTCTTAATGCTGCCAGGACTCCCACTAAAGCTTGCAAAGATATTTTTAAGCCTAGTTCAGCCCGGTTAATTCCTGCAGAATTGCCTGTAATACCCTTCAAAGCCTATCTAAACCCCTGGAATTCTGGCTCAATTAAACAGCACCCAAACCTGTGGCTCTATTGGATTTACTCGGTGGTGAAGTCCCCCTGTTCTGCTGCCATCTACTTAACATTGCCCTGGTAATGACTCCCCCAGCTGCCCTTCGAGGGCATAACCTACAGGAGGGGTGGAAGCTGAGTGGGAGACGCCTGGGAGAGGATAGGAGGTGCATCATGCCAGCTCCAGACCCAAGCCAACCTGGCTACAGCAGCAGCAGCATGACCCTGCTGTGTGGCAAGAAAGAGGCCTTGGGCTTGTAGGACTCCTCCACCCAGGTGTGAATCCAGCCAGATAAACTCTGGAGAGTCAAAAATCTACGGAAAGGTGATGGGGGTGCCAGAGCTTGGCAGAGGCACCAAAGGTTTGCAGTCACCTGCCCTTTTCCAAGTATTAAAAGAGAGGGAGGTGCTGGGAAAAAGAAGCAGGTAGGTAGGAGAACAGGTATGGATACTTCAACCACTGTTCAAACATTCCTACATCTGGCAACCTAGCTGGCCCAGGAGACTGGGTGCCCATTCAATCACAATAGTTGTTTTGGCCTTAACATTCAGGGATCTGTGAAAATTACCAGTTCAAAAGGGGGACTATCTTTTGCTCTGTGACTGAAAAGCATGTAAGCATCACAAAATGCATGGTAGCTCCATCAGCTTTCCTTGGGGTTCAGGTGGGACTACAAATGCTGTGCCAATAAACTCAACAGCTGCCGAATGGGGTGCAGACCTGAACAGAAAAGGTCACAAGTTAATGATATGCTGAATTTAGAAAGCCTGAACTCCCATTCTCAGGGTTTTTTTTTTTTTGGAGGCTTTTATCAATCAGGGGTAGCTGAGGGTTAAGGACAGCCTGCAAATGCGAATGGCAAATTGTTACAGCTCGATCTGTTCCTGCTCTGTGTGCCCAAGCAGGAGCTGTGCTGGCATTTAGGATCAGGGAGCATTTACAGAAGGGCGGGGCTTCCTAACGGAGGACATCTTTGTCACCTGGAGGGACAGGCTCGCTCAGGCTGGGGAGACACTCGTGCTGCCCACACAGACTCACATGCTGAAGTTTTCAGGGAGGAAGCACCGGTTCCTGAGCAAACCTGCCCACAGCTGGACTCCCACGATGCCAAAGATGAAGAAGACAAAGAAGCAGAGGAGGAGGACGTTCCCCAGCATGGGCAGCGTGTCCAAAAGAAGCGTCACCAGGATGCGCATACCTGAGGCAAAGGGGAAAAGTTCACGCTGAATTTTCTTATTCTGGCTGCGTCCTCCTGACCTTTCCCTTTCCAGCGATACTTTTCCTTCCACTGAGAGCTGCTGCCTTCCCACCACTGTCCTCATCACTCACACATGGCTTGTGAACACCTACAGCTCTCCCCAGTCCCCTCTGGTTTCCCCTCAAAGCCCCTGAAATACCTTTTCTCAATTGTGTTTCTTTCTCCACTCAGTATATGTTAAAATTCTCTTCTCTTCCTAATTCCCCTCATCTACCCTAAATGCCCTCTCTTCCTTAAAATACAGGACTCTCTCTGGCAGTTAATTCTCACAAGTTCAGGAACAGCCAGTTCTGTAACAAAGACAAATTGATGGTGACTGCAACTTGACATTTACACACAAAAAAATTGATTTCATCTGACATCTCTCTAATATTCTGCTCATCTGTCGCTCCCCTTCTTTCCCCATGTTCTGCATTCTCTCACTTGCTTATATTGACTTTTATTTAAAGAAAGATTTACTGTTGCACCCTTTGCTTTGATACTTCATAAAGACTTTTTTCCTCTCATCCCCATGCTGTCATTTCCTCTGTCAGGGTTTTTCTTCTACTCCTTTACTGGGGCACAAACACCTTGCATCAACTCCTAATTAACTGAAATTACTTTCTGTGGTTACTGCATTGATCATCATACAAAGCTCCTTTTTCCTTTTCCCCACCTTACATTTCTATCCCACTGTAACTACATTGCAGAGAAGCCAAGATAAATTACCCAGGATTTCAAAACACATTAAGTGAATTACATCCCCAGTTAGACAGTGGTGGATAAATTCAGCCATCCACCAGTTCAGCAGTGGGGATAAAAAAAAATAAAACCATTGCAAACAGGATTCTGAAGCTTCTGTAATGATTGAAACAGCAGCAGCAAAGCCAGATTAAGTTCAAGAGTCAGCAGCAAAATAAATAGATCCCAGGCACCTCCACCATCAGCAGAGAGAACTGAAGCTGATTAGTTCTCATCAAGAGATGGGGCTACTTCAGATAGGGGAGTGCAGACTTGGATTTAATTTGGCTAAAACAATACTGGATTTGATGCCCAAGATTGCAGGACCAGGAAAGCAGTTGTACTTACACTTAACATAGCTGGTTTGCACAGCACCCGAGACGGAAGGAGCTGGGATTTGCCCAGCACAGGGCAGTGGGAATGGGGCAGTTGGGTTGGGATTGGTTTGTGATGGCCAGTGCCTCTCTGAGCATGGGGCTGGGCTGCCATGCAGGAGCAGGCAGTGCCACCCACTGCTGTTAAAAAGGGGCTGAGATGCTCATTTGTGAGCTGATAAACCAGGACTGAAGAGCCACCGCTCATCCCACCTGGGCTTGCTTTGTAGATGTTGGGGGTTTGGGCTGTATGGATCAGCTGTGGGGTCCCCAGCACCACCCATGGGGCTTTGCCCAGGCACGACAAGAATTCTTCACCCCAGTTTCTCCAGAAAAGGGTGGGGTAGGCCAGGGAGGGCAAGAGCAGCATGGCTCAGACCCCTCTGCCTGTACTGCCTGGCAAAGGCTGCTGGCTCAGTCAACCCCCATCACCTGCATCCCTTCACCTTAGCAGCATCCTCAGACGCTCTTCAGATGAGAAAGGAAGGTGTCTGAGGACAGTCCTGGATACCTCACTGAGTCATCTCTGATGCCACAGATGTCAAAACCAATATTATTTAAAGCAGGAGAGTGACAGGCACTGGAATTCAGGGAGTGGTGGCAGGACCCAGCACTGCCAGGCTTGGGAGAACCCTTGAGCTGTGATGCAAGATCAAAGCATCTGTGTTTGCCCTCCCATCTCTGGGGCACGGACACAGAGAGGGGGAGGAACAAGGATCTGACTTACTGGGGACCCTGTTGATGGCCCTGAGCGGCCGCAGGACACGGACGGTGCGGACAGCAGAGAAGCTGACGTTCTGCAGGTCCAGGGAATACTCCAGCATCCTGTGGAAGACACAAACACGAGGATCTCATGGAGAAATGTTGGATTATCAAACATTATAAAGCAAACATTAAATGCCAACCGCTCACAGAGGGACTTGTTACTGCATCTCTCCCATCAGGAAAGTTTGCCAGAGGAATTAATTAAGGGTTGTTTGCGTATCAGAATAAAGTCAGTGAGGGAGAATGTGATACAGCAGCTCACACAGCCACAGATCTCTCTCTCATCTGGTCTGATTACTATTTTTTTGCACAGGGTCAGGCAGAAGCTTCTGAAAATTCCTGCATGCCATTTCCAGACAGCCCTGTTTTTAACAACAATTTTACAAATACCTTAACAAATCTGAGTTCATTGTGCTGAGCAGCACTGCAACTCAGAAAAGAAGAGGTGCATGCCCTGCTGCAGACCCTTCCATGGGCCACAGGAGATGAGCAGCACAGGACACTGAGCTCTGCTACCTCTGCCCAGCAGAGACCATTGGCAAGTGGGACCAAAACTGATGACACTTGTAGATAACAAACAGAGCAAAGATGAACCAAGGAACCTCCCAGTGCTCCTACATGGTGTCTGAGGGGATTATTTCACACCTCAGGACATGGAGGTCCAACCTTCACAGGACTTTGGATGCAGCTGGACTGCTACAAATCCCTGAGGTGCCCCAGCACCATCTCACTTCTCACAGCACCTTTGCTCAAGCACAGCAGGGCCATCAGTCACGTCACCTCCAGGACTTTTGTCTCTGGTTAAGGGAAGACCCAAGAGCTCTGTCTAAAAGCATTCTTGAAGAGGCACAGCCAGGCAAAGGCAAGAGGACCACGGGCTCCCTGCACAGCCAGGCTCCTGCTGCCACAGACAACCACAGGATATTAATCTCTTCCAAAAATTATCAAGTTCCATCTCAAAACTAGCTGAGTGGTTCCCTCCCTCCGACTCTGATGGTTTGAAGACTAACTTCAAGCCTGAATTTATTCAGGAAGAGCTCATACCTATTCATTTTTATGGCAGTGCTGTCTTTCAAGTAGCTTCTCTAGCTGTTATTTGTCCCTGATGTTTACCCACCCATGTATTTACAGAAGATAAATCACATCTCCTCTCAGCCTCGATTCTGAAAAGCCAAACAAACCAAGATCTTCCAGACCCATCCTGCAGACAGGCTCTTTGCTTCCCAGTCACAACCTTTCTCCACACTTGCCCTGGCCTGAATTAATCTCACCTGATTACACATCAAGCTTTTGGAGGAGACTTTGCTGACACCTTGCACAAAGGCACCAGTGCTGCCCCCTCCCTCCCTGCTGGAAATCCTGCAGGATCTATCAGTGCTGTGGTGGGTTCAACAATAACATCAACATGTTCCTCTCTGTTTAGCTGACACCCACAGCCATGGGACAGTCCCAGAAGATGGACGTTGGACAGGCACATATGGATGGTAGGAATTTGTTCTCAGCCTCTGGCCAGACAGGAGGGCAGCATGTCCACGAAATCCCACCTGGCCCAAATGAACAAAACCTGCCCCTTCCTTGCTGCACAAGGCTCACCACATCGAGCCAGCTTTGGCTAAGCTAAGGAGAGGGGTAGTGATTTTCCTGGATTTAATGTCTCTCAAGTTTCACTCACTGTTTGAAAGGAACATTTCTGTATTCAGGTAAAAAAGCCCATGTCAAACATACAGCTTTTCTTTCATCCATTATTAAAACAGATGCTGCCAGAAAAATTCAGAGCAGCACATGGTTATTTCCACCAAGAGAAATCATTTTCTGATTAATGACAGCTCCAGACTCACTTCCAGAGATACGTGTGCTTGTAATCTGCAAAGGACGTGCTGTAAAATGCATTTTGATTTAACATATTAAAGAACGATTATAATGCCAAATTTAAAGAAACAAGTCAAACAACAACCCAGAGGCTTAAGCAAACCCTTGAACACTAAGACCAAGAGCAAGCAGGTGTTCTGCTTCTGTCTCCAAACACTGCTGCTATTATAGCACCACAAGTTCAGCCCCAGACGCAGACTACAGGATCCACAACCTGCTGGTAATCAACAGCTCCAGTTCCCTGAGAGAACCCAGTAATGGAGAAAAAAATGTCAGTAGAACTCAATCACCAAGAAGTGAGTCCAGTGAGATCACCAGTCCCCAGTCTAAGGTCATTTCCCAAGGCAGCCAGATGCATGGGAGGAATCAATCCACATCCCTGGCAAGGGAAGATACCCAGGGAGAGCAAATGTCAGGATGTCACCAGCTGGTGAGGTGACAGGTACATTTAGCAGCATATATAGCATTTATACATTGGAGATCTGCAGTGTAAAAGGCTCCTGATGAAGCTTCAATTCAAATGTCATCTCTGTTCAGAGGGGAAAGCGCGATGCCTGTCAACGCCGCTGCCACCGACTTGGTGCCCAGCCAAGTTAAAGGCTCAGAAAGATACTCAGCATTAAATAGGATGGATTCACAGCAAACGCTGAGGCTTGTCAGAGTGATCAGCAACCCCCGATCGCTGGAGTTATTCAGAAGGAAAGCGGAAATATTTAGGACTTTCTAAGAATAAAAGTGGAGCATCTGCAAAGCCAGACGTACAACGGGCTGGTGGTGGGATGCAGGGAGGGAGCTGATGCAAACCTTTGGCAAACGCTTCTCCAAGCAGGAAAACTCCCAGGACTCAGCAGACAGGCACAAGGGATGGCTCAGGATGGACCAGGCAGCTGAAATTCATTCCTGTTCTGCCTGGAGATAGAGAGACTAGGAGCACACTGGGGTTTCTTTCATATAAAACCCAAAGCATTGGGAAGGATCTACTGTGCACAGTGCCAGGCAGCACCCCTGCCTGAGGCAGAGGGCTCACAGAAGTGATGCTCAGGGCATCACAGGAGGAGTAAGAGGCTATGCTTATGCAGAGAGCCTCTAACAGAGCACAGAAATTACAGCAAGTCCTTCCCACACCTAGCCAGCATCACTTCTCCAACTCACCCTGCTCTCAGTCCTGACTCTGCTCCCATCCCCCAGATCACTCCCGCTCAGGAATCAGAAGATGGTGTGAAGACTCAGCAGAGTCATGCAGCGAGTTTGTGCTGAGCGTGCTTTCCGAGGAAAACTTGAACTCTCCCCTTTCACAGCTGGGTGCTCAGGGTGCTCTACAGCCAGGGCACGTGGCCAAGGTCACACAAGGAACCTGTGGCAACGCAGCAAAGGCTGCAGAGAGGGCCACCCCCGAGAGCCACCCACCCTCTGCCCACACAGAGCCACCACACTGCCAGCCAGAGATAGGCTCAGATTTATTCAGCATTCAAAAGCCTCCAAAACTGGGCATGTAGACACCCTTTATCTGCAAAGCGCAGCCATCAGTGGGTGATATTAAGCCATTGGTGCTGGAAAACACAAGGGGAAATTATTTAGGCAGCGTTGTGTCTTCAGAAAGCTGGAATGAGATTTCCTCCTGGCTCTCGCCAGCTTGGCTGCGCTCTGCTTTCACTCAGGGGCTGCTTTCTAAGCCTCCCGAGTTTCGTCGCGTTCGTGGGTGTTGCTTAATTTTAAAAATACTCATTTTAATCAATCTGAACAGAAGAAAAAGAATAGCACTGGAGGGAGCACGAACCCCGTAGCCTGCTGGGTCTGGTCGCACTGCGTGTCCCAAACCAGGACACTTGACTAATGAGGCTTTTGAATTAGCAGCAAGTTCAGCCAAATAACTGAAAGAAACTAAAGAATACCTTTTTAAAAAGTCCTAAAACTTAAAAAAAAAAGCCAAGGCTTTTCACAGGTGGGCTTGAGTCAGCTCAGCTGTGAGGGAGGCTGCTGAGGGGCTTCTTTTACCCAGCAGGTTCCTGTGAGTCAGGACGCAGCTTGCTCGGGATGCTCTGCTCCAAAGGCTGCGGGAAGGCAGCACGGAGCCGAAAAGAATCTGCAGCCGTGGGCTTCGTCAGTCCCCAGGTCTTGAACGCTCTTCATCCTCCCAAAAGCAACTTTAAGCATTAAATTGCAAAGCTCAACCCCAGATATTGAACTCCTGGAGGTTTGTGATTATGAGTATTGGCTTGATGTTGTTCTGGCACTTCAGAGCAAAAAAAAGCACCTAATTTGGGATTAGTCAGGACACAGTGGGACCTGGGAAGAGGCTCCCAGCTTCCAGGACACTCACATCCATCCTGGACAGCCCAGGAGAGGGGCAGCAGGTTTGGTGCAGCTTTTCTTGTGGCTCAAAGGAGCTGTGGCTGTGGCTGCACAATCGGGTAATTGCGTGTACAAATCGGCTGCTTACACGGGCAATTACCCCCTGGTGCTCAGAGTGCCCGGGCAGAGCAGAGGGCACCTCACTGCCACCTCCCGAGGTACTGGTCCCTCCTGTGACAGGGAACAATACAGGCAGAAGGGACGAAAAAGCAACATTTATCCTACCTCTCTGTTAGTTTTATATGTTTTTTTTTTTTTTTTTTAAGGGATGAAGGGACTAATACACAGGGAAAGAACAGCCTTTGCCCGCAGTGCGGTGGGAGGCTGCAGCAGGGGCTCCTGTAGGCACTCCCACACCAGCGCTTTTTTCCCCCGTGTTTGAGTTGAAACAGCCCCTTGATCAGCCTCATACAGCTGAATTGCCCTCCAGAGGAGCCCTGCCTGCCTGTGGAGTGATCCAGCACTGTGGGGTGAAGGCCACGTGCTGGAAGCTTCACCCAGAGCACCCAGCAGGAATCTTGTTCTGCCTGCTGCAGCCATGGGATCACAGATCCCTGCAGAGACCCATTCTGCTTTCTGAGCTAGAGAGATTTTCAGACCCCACATCCAGGTTTAGATGGAGCAGGGATGGAGTGGAGGAATGTAGCATCCCGTTCTCTCCCGTCACCTGTGAACACAGCAGGCTTTCTGCAGCCTATTTCATCCTTGAAATTCAGCACTCAAAACCAAGAGGGAGCAAGACGTTCTTAAAGGTTGTTTATGAAGGCTTCAGGGGAGTTCATTGTTTAATACAACCTTCAACAGAGGGGGAGAAAAATCATAACAAACATAAGAAGTGTTCAGGAAGCAAAAAGGAGTAGTGCCTGTTCTTGAATAAAGCAGCCTGCCAACCACCTCCAGCCCCAGCTCCTCTCCAATCCTAAGCAAAATATTCCAGAAGTGTTTAACTTTCCTACAAAGTCTTTGAAGAGGCTCGTTACCGTTACAATGAGGAAAGCACAAACAAAACTCCGCAGCCTTGGCCAAACAAATGACTGAGACAGGAGTAGCCACAGACCTGCACAGCTCAAACAGGGCATGATGCAGAGCCCTGCTCAGGGTGGGGGGGGAAGCAGGAACGTGGGCGTGTAAAGCTCTCTCCAGGGGAAACAATTAACCATTGGGCATTTTTGGTATTTTGGGGATAGACTCATAGAACAGAATCACAAAATCTCCTGATCTGGAAGGGAATCACAAGGATCAGAGTCCAGCTCCTGGCCCTGCACAGGATAACCCCGAAATCACACTTTCCTTTTTTTTTTTTTTTTTTTTTTTTTTTTTTTTTTTTTTTTTTTTTTTTTTTTTTTTTTTAATGAGGATGGCCTAAATTCCAATTCAGTCCACAGGGATGCAGAGGTTCAGGAAAGTCCTTATCTCACCACATCCAAACAAGCTCATGTCCTGCAAAATGTGGGGCTGAGGCTGACTCCAGCTGAGCAGCAGGGAGATCTCAGTCTGTGGCTATCCTCCTCCATAGACTGAGCAGAGAAGAGGTCCCTGCACCCTGCCTGGAGGAGAGTGGATGCTGGGTCCCATTCTGGACAGGGAGATGTCAAATCAGGGCACATCTCCGTCCCATAATCCTGGTTCACCAGCCCAAGCCTGTCAGCACTAAACTGAAAACACTTCTGCACCTTTCTGGATGTAAGCAAGCATCCATGCTCAATACATCTGCATCTTATGCTGGGAGAGGTCAAAATTACATTGAATCGTGTCCAGAGGGCAAGAGCTGCTTGCAATGCCTGCTAACCTTCAAAGTGTTCTCTTATAAGCAAACTTCCCCCCCACCTCTAAATCCTCTCCTTTAAAAATAATGCAACACAATTATGCCATTCATAACTTTTTTTTTTCCCCTCCCTTTTCCCCCACGCAACTCCGTAACCTACAGCCAAAGGCGCGTTTCCCTAAGCAGAGTTTTGATAATACAGCACTATTCTCATCTCCAGCAAGTTCTACTGTAATTACAGAGATGTGTTGCAGACATTACACACTCTACAATTAGCACTAATTGCATTACATTGTCACAAAGAAGTCATTTACTCTCCGTGAGCTCATGAGATTGGTCTGGACAGTTTAACAGAGCAGAGAAGTACTTAATGGCATCCCATGGAAGTGGCCGGCAGCAGGAGGGGGCACGGCACCCGAACAACTCTCCCAGGAGGCAGATCTGGGGCAAAGATGCACAAAGAGCTTTATCCGCAATGATAACCTCTGTCAGGTCTAGAAAGTTCTCAAAGAATGGGGAGGAGGAAATACCAGAAGGTTTTGGGGGCGGTTTTGAAGCCTATCCTAGACTGGTGGTGGCTGGGAAGGATTTCTATGGATGCCGTGCCCATAGGAATGTACAGCCCCAGCATGTAGCATGTCCCACATGCCCCCTGGCACAATATGCTTTTCACACCTGATGTCTCACAGGCACAGTTTGCTGCTTCTCCTCTCCCCCTGACATCACTTTCTGCAGCCCATGCGAAGGGAATTGGCAGGGAAAGCAGAAGAACAGGAACCCGGGGTCCTGCTGGGCACTGGGGAGCCCACGCTGTACTGCTGCTCCCCTTCTTGTGTGTCTTGCACATAAAGGGCAGAGAAAAAAATGTGAAGGCAGAAACAGAGTTGCTTTGTTATCACCAGGACCTCAGGCTCTTCCCTTGGCATTTCACTGGGGAACCTGGTTGAAGCTCTTACGTAAAACCTACATAAGAACATAACTCACTTTATCTGGTATCTAAGCAAACACAGATGGGTTTTGAGGATTGCCCTGGCACACACTCTCCAGGGCCCCAGGTTGGCTCTGGCCCCCTTCCTGACACCACACAATTGCTCAGAAGATGCCTCCCTATCAAGCTCAGCTTATCCCTTACTCCCATGCTCTGCTGTGAGCACTATGGGTTGGGTGCTCCTTGGGTCAATTTGCCCTATACAGGAACCACAGAGCTGCACGAAGGGTTACCTGAGGAATTTCCCTCCATCTGATTGGGATTTGACCTTGGAACACTTTTGTCTGTTATCCCTTACAGTGTTTTTTACCTATGTCTTAAGTCTAGTACTGGGCTTGAGTCCCTTTTTTCTCTGCTGCAACAGCTGCCCACTCCTGCAGCCTCTTTGGCTTTGCCTGGCACTCAGTGGACCCACCAGGACTGCAGCAATTCTATGAGCAGGAAGCAGCACTCCCAGATGGACAGGCTAGGACTGGAGGAGAGAGCAAGTGCATGAAAGGGAGCAGAGAAAGGGCAGACTAGGGGAGGAGAGGCTCCGCTTTGTACTTAAATCCAGTTCGATCCTTTGCCAGCCGAATTGGTTTTGACGGGACCCAGATGGGAACAGTTCATGCACATGAAGGAGAGAGCCATCACTCAGCGAGAGGCAAAGCCGACCTGGCAGGAGGCACGAGAGGGGTCAGGCTGCCGGGCTGCAAAGCCCCTGCAGCAAACAAATGCCTCCAACAGGCCGGGGAGGAGCGGGGAGCTGCTGCAGAGGCGGGGTCGGTGCCATTGACCGGCTCTGCCTAGGAAGGAGGTGCCTCTCATGCACCCAGAAGCCCAGCCAGGTGCAGTAGATGGGCAGGTTTGATGCTTGCCTAAGCAAAGAGCAGTGATATTTCAGCATAGGAATTAGGATGGTCTCTGCTGATGTCACTCCACAGTGAAGTCCCATCACAGTGGGGTCTCCACAGAAGCGCATCAGGGGTAACTCTATCTGCAAAGGTTTTGCAAGCTCAACAGGCAAAGCCAGCACCAGGCTGGGAGGGGAAGGCAGCATCACCCTGGGGCAGTGCAGCTGGGGGCAGCCCAGCAACCATGACCATGCCTCCCCAAGGCTCCCCAGGTGGGATGTTTGACCTTGCCTGGGTTGGGCTCCTCACTACACCTAATTCCACTATAAGACATTATAAACCAGGAGAAACAAAGAATACACAGGGTGTCTTAGCAGGCTCCAGCCCTTGGTTGTGCTGCTGGTGTCTATAGCCCTAACAGAGCCAATTGGACCTCCTGTCCAGTGTCCCATCACTGCAACCTTTAACATTGCTCAGACACATCAGGAAGAAATATTGAGCCTCCTCCTGTACTGAGGAGTCAGAGACTGGTTGAGCTGGAAAGCAGGAGCTTGTGGCCTCCTGCAGAAGATGTGTTTAAAGGGACACTTACAGCTCCTGGTCTTTCTGCTCTCCATCAGTTTTGGTCTGAGACTCGCTGCATATTTTGACCTCTGCAGAAATGAATTTTTCAGGTCAAGGATGCACTGAGAGACCTGGCACCTCCTTATAGGTTTTACTGGACTGCTGTTTTGTTTCTCTCAGCTGTCTGGCAGGGTGTGTGCCATGTCCTCATGGGGCTAGTGATAGACCATAAGCAAAACTCACCAAGGTGTTCCCCCTTCTTGGGGCACACCAAACCCACACCAGGCAAACAAGCTGGGAAGGGCCCCTGCTCCTTTCCAGGAAAATCCAGTAAATTTGATCTCTAGCTCTATCAAAAGAGGAAAAAAAAAACCCCACTGTTTTCCCAAAAGTCTTGGGGCTCCTGAGGCAGGGAAGAGAGGTGAGGGCCAGCAAGAGATTCATGTGTCAAAGAAACTCAGCTCTCTGGCCAGTGGCCAAGGACTTTTCATGTGGATTTCCAGCCTCCGCCAGGAGACTCTCGGGTGCTGGAAGAGCCTTTAATTCAAACCAGGTGCCTCTAAAAGGAAAACACTCAAAAAAAAAAAAAAAAAAAGGTATATAATAATGAGGGCAATCATGCACATTTCAGTGAATGATCCTTCCTGGTGCAGCATTCTCTGCTTCCAACCGCCCACTCCAACAATGGAAACCAAAACCACCAGTGAGTGGGCTGGAGGGAGAAGAGCCAAGCACAGTGCCCAGCACCCAGTGAGGTGCCCCAGGGCATGGGCTGGCCAAAATCCACCACAAACAGCTTTTGTCACCCTGCTCTGCCCCCTCCATGAGCTGACCATCAGCTCCACCTCAAGCCACAGAGAAGACCAGAGGGGTGGCTGCATCCCTGCTGGGGAGCTGGGATGGACAACACTGGCGGCACCAACACTCAGCCAGCCCCCCAGCCTTCAAACCTGCTGCTCCCCCAAATCCACTGCTTGCCCAGCCATGCCATAAATAACAACAGAGAGGGACAGGAAGAGGGGGAGCTGCCATGCTAGACTTACCCTGCGATGACAATGAAGAAGTCCAGGCGGTTCCACGTGTCCCCCAGGTAGCATTTCTTCCCAAAAATGCCCAGTGCGATCATTTTGACAATCATTTCCACAGCAAAGAAGGCAAAGATGAAATCGTCGAAGCTCTGCAAAAGAAAGGAAGGGAAGAGAGATGCTCCTGCTTGCTTGCACCAGGGGAGGGAACTAAGAGACCCAGGTCCAACAAGGTCTCCTTGTGCACCACTAAGAGTCAAATCCCTGGGCAGAGGCTGCTCTGAGAGCAGCTTTGTGTCCTCCCCCAACCCAAGCAGCCCAACAGCACCCACAGTGCCAGGATAAAGGGACAAGTGTATTTTGGGCTCTGCTTTCACTGTACACTATACAGATGCACATGGTTAACCCCTCCCAAGCACTCCAGTCAAGGTTTCACTACGCTGGGGCTGGCACATCCTCGCAGGGGCTTTGCCTGATGACACCACATGTTCGCACCCGAACACCAAAATCGGCATTTTTGAAGTGCTGATGGGACAGCCAGCACAGCAAGGCCATCCCAGGACACAAGTCCACCTCTTCAGCTTGGTCCTTCCCGCTCCAAGTGAACCCAAGGCTGCTGTTCAGCTCCCAGCAGTGTCGGGGCCGTACCTGGAGGATCCTGCAGCGTGGCGAGTCGCAGGCGATGTCCTCGCAGGGGTGGAACATGCCCAGCGTCACACAGTTGAGCAGGATCACCAGCATGCTGACCCTCTCGAACCACCTGCACGGCACCCGTCAAGGAGGCAACAGACCCAGAAGGGCACCCACGAGCAGCCACCGCTGAATCAGAAGGTTCCTCCTGCTTTCTAAGGCCAGGAGCACGCCAGCTTCCCTAGGCTGGGCTTTACCTGGTTCTGCACGTTTAGATGCCTGCACGGCAAAGCAACAGTGTGTTCTCCCCACGCTGACGTCGGTGGCTGCAGCTGATGGGAAAACCACTGTAAAGTGCAAGTTGCACAGCAAGAGTGCCGAGTGCTGCTGTGATGGATTAAAAAATTAAATTAAATGAACGATATCAACTTTTAGAAGAAACTAAAAAACCCCACACCGTTAATTTCCTCTCCTGGCATTTTACGAAAAAGCACTTTAACAACATTACAATTTCTATTAACCATGTCACAGCTTACCCCAGGGGCATTTCCCTAAAGCCACTGCTTGAACTTTCATTCCCAGTCCAAATTAAGACTGCCAAAACCATTAATGAACTGCTTAAAAGCCTTAAAGTCTGTGAGGGCCAGCACAGCCCATTCCCTACCCTGTCTGCTGCCTCTTGGAGCAATTTTAAAGAGCTGAGCTGCTGGGACAGATGTTAAATGGTGTTACTTTTGGGGCAGAATAAAGTGTGCTGTTACTTTGGGGGCAGAATAAAGTGCTGCAACACATCCCCATAGGGATGGTTCAAACCCGGTACCCAATTCCTGTGTCCTTCTAGGGGGGGAATTGCCAGACAGCTCCCGGCTGTGTGGGACACAGAGATGGAAAATCCAAGAGCTGGTTCAATGTGGTGCTGGGGTTATCTTCCAGTCTAGCATGGAAAACACCCCGTCAACTGCCAGAACCCACAGGCAGCAGGGCCATGTTCCCTCCTGGGTGCCAGCAGCAGCTTCCAGGCTTTAGGAAAATAAGCCTGGCCCTTGTCAGACAAGAGTTTTCACTGCAACACGGCAGCGGGTGGTGTTTGGGAGCCCGTGCTGTAGCGTTATCCCACTGGGGAAGAAGAAGGTGAGGATGAATCAGCAGGTGCCTCCTCACTGGGCACAGGGGGCTGGAGCTGGCAGCTCCTGCCACCCATCCTGGGCGGATTCCTGGGAAATCACATGGGGTTGAGTCACGGTTTGGTCCTTGGCAATCTGGATCTTTTAATCAGAAGGAATGTTTACAAGATATCAGGATAGACATTCCAACTGTCAGGTTGGGGCTATGGGTTGGAATACTTAGCCCAAATATAGTCCTGTGGGGGCAGGCATGGAGGGCAGTCGGAGAAGGGGGCAGCAGCTGCGGGGGATCCAGAGGGTTCCACAGCCTGGGGGGACTGGGAATAATCCCTCAGCAGGACCAGCCACGTCCAGGGCTCTGCCAGCAAGGAACTGCAAAGCCCTTGAGAACACAAAGAACTAAAAATCACCCCAAAGGATCCAAAACGGGTGTCAGAAGGAGCGTGTTCCTGCACAGGCTGTGCAGCAGGGAAGAGAGGAGGCTCGGGAACAGCGGGGTTGGTTGGCTCAAAACTTGCAGACAGACAGATACTTCCCCAGACAGGTAAAGCTTCATGTAAATTCTTTCATGGCAGTGGACAAGACCCTGCACTGGGCCTGGCTCTCCCTCATGTGCTCCATCCCTGCTCACCCCGTGGGCAGCTGCTGGTGCTGGCTGGGGACTGCAAACTCCTGAGCAAGCTGAGATGGGCACACAACCATGATGGACATCAGCTTGGAGTGATTCTGATCTCACTTCCTCACTCTCCAAGACCCAGCACAGCCCTAACACCCACCCAAAGCAGCCAAACTCACCACAGCCCCACATCTGGCGCAGAGGGCTGGGCAGGGGCTGAAATGGGAGGAAGAGCACAGCATGGCAGCCTCCCTGTCCTCCTCTGGCACGGCACAGTCTGCAAAGCCTTAGGTGCCCCTTGATGCTCATTAGCGTGCTGGCACTGGCACCAGTGACTGATTGCAAACAGAGGGGAGCCAGGAAAGCACAGGCCCCTGAGACACAACAAACCGCCACCACACGGGCACCAGGTGCAGCCAGGAGGGAGATGTGGGGACCAACGCCAGATCTGTACCCCTAGAGGGTCCCTGTGGTGCAGGCAGGCAGCCAGCAGATCCCACCTGCCCAAACACACACTGCCCCAGGCCAGCATCCCCACCTTGGCAGAGGCATGGACCCCCCCTCTGCTGCCAACCCCGGCAATGGTGAATGCCCCCCCATCCCATCCTGTCCCCTCCCCTACAGCTCTGTCTGTGCCCCCATCTCAGGGCTGGTCCCTGCCCTCCCCTCTCCCCAGCTCCCCTTGCAGGAACAAACATCCGCAGGCAGGAAAACAGCCTGGGGAAGGAGGGGGACCGAGGGAGAGGGAGGGGGGCCGTTATTTGCTGATGGAAGGGTTTTTTCCCCAGCTTTAACCACAGACCCACTTATCAGCATATCACTCCCTCAAGCACACACACTTCAGTCCAATATAACACTTCACCCTGATTAAATATTCCCGGGACAAGGGACCCCGGCGGTGCCGAGGGCAGTATGTTAATGTGCAGCTGATAGATCAGAAGGTTGGGGAGTGTTATTTTATTTTTTTGCCCTCTCTTTTTTTTTTTTTTTTTCTTTCCAGCTGAATGAAACTTCAAGCTCTTTCTTCTGCTAATGGGATTTTCAAAGGCACACAAAGTGCTGCTGGCTATGGCTTTGTACCGACCCTCCTTTGAGCTGAGAGGCTGACAAAGGGAAACTCTTCAATTAGCAAAAGCAGAAGGTGCTTTTTTGAACGCCTCTCGCTGCTGCGGTGTGGGCAGGGAAGGGGCAAAGGGTGCTTTGGGAAGCACCAGAGACAGTTCTGGTCCCTGGCCAGCAGCTCAGGTGAGGAAGATGAGGCAAACGCTCGAGGAGAGGGGCAGTGGTGGCACTGCTACCACCCCGATGCTGAGCTGAGTCCACAGCCCTTGTTGCATGAGATAAATATTTGCTAGGAGCTCCCTCCTCAAACCAAGCAGGGCTGATGTCTATAAGTAATTAATAATGGGGTTTATGAGCACACATCAGGTGATCACCCAATCCACTCAATCCCACAGGTGCCAGAGAATCCCTGCTTTTCCAGGTCACCTGCTCACCCCGGCACATTCTTAAAAATCCACATTTTTTACCCTCAACTCGGTCAAGGCAGGCAGCCAAAATGCTCACAGATTCTTTTCAACTAAAAAAATCTGTTTCTGCCACACAAAAATACACAGTAACACTTCTGTTTTAACCTGACTCTTAAAATTCATAAGATAAAGAGCACACACACACACAAAATTACCATCTCCAAAATCACTCACTTTTTACAAACAGGAGCCCTTGCACAGAGCAAGAGCCCTCAGCCTCTTCCCACCACCAGTGATCCCCGTGCCACCTGCCTGCACTCCGCAGCACCTGACCTTTCATAATTAAGAGGCAAGAGCCCCAAATTCAATTAGCCAGAACTACCCAGCCCAACATAATTAAAAGAGAGAGAGAGATTGCATTACACTCACTGTGATTTGGTTGCAGAAGTTTGGATCAAATTCGCCAGCAAGTGAATTAAATCGGGAGCTGTTGCTCGAGGGCAGCGGTACCCAAGAGGACAGCAGGGGTGATGCTCGGTCCATCTGCATCCCAGGCTCTCTCTGACAAACACAGACACTGCTCCTGGTGGGCTCTTTGGCTTGGGGAGAGCAGGCACTCCTGTGCTGCAGCATCAACTCACCCCAGAGATGGGGGTCCCTTCCCCTGTGGGGCTGAGCACCCACACCAGTGACAGAGCCAGGTACGGAGGGGAGCGTTTGGTGATGCTCTACAGGGACACACACTCTTCCACGGGATTAATAGTTATTTCTTCCCTTGATGCTCTGCTACCCCCAGGCAGCTCCCACCACTCCCCCTGTGCTCCTTCCCTGCATCCATCCCTCTCCTTCCCTGACCTCTCCTCCTGCTCTCCCTATACAGCTCCAGCACAGCCTTGGCTCCAAAGCAATGTGCTGCCGTCCTGACATCACCAAGAGATGGGGTGGGACCCCCCCAAAAGCAGAGCCAGCATGATGGGAGCAGGGCTCTGCAGGCAAGGGGGGGACAGCACTACAGCACCAGGGGCCACAGGCTTGTGCCCTGCAATGAAACTCAACCAAAGGAATGCATCAAACTGCCAGGATCTGGCCAGGTGAAACTGGGCTCTGCTATGTTGCCTGTTTTTTAGGGCAAGGAGTGATCGTTCATACTCAGGAATCACGGATGTAGCCAGGACCAAGTCCCCCATCACCACCCACAGCCATCACTTTTGTATCAGGCGAAGCCTTCGCTTGCTGGGACAGCGGCTGGGATTTGACAAATGTGTGGAAAGCGCTGGCAAGGCCTGGAAATTTTTGTGCAAATGTGATGTGAAAATTGGGTTGAAATGACAGCCTTCCCCTGCAGTGTCACCAAGTCCCACCAGCTTAGGAGTGACACCGGGATAAGCTGCAGACGTTAATGAGAGCGGAGTTTTAGTCTTCATTCATATCATCAATTCCAGAAATAGCCCCTTTGACAGGAGCATAATGGCACTTCCAGGGTCTGGCCTTTGGGAGGGGTGGGAGGAGGCAGGGACTAAAATCCTAAAACATTAATTTAGGCCGTTTGCAAGGGAAGTTAAAAGTCCTTAGAATTAATCTGCCTCACAGATGGAAATAATAACCCCTTCCCAGCTTCATCTCTGATTCCACCAGGCCAACAGGAAAATGCTCTTCATGTCATGCCCAGTTAAAGGTTATAGGATTCCCATCAAAACCCCAGACATTAAATTCGTTTTTTTGTTTTTTTCTTACCATATTCCTTCAAAAGCTAGACCAGCCCGTGTTCTTTGCTTTTAGTATTTGCAGGAAGCATTTGTGTCTCTGTGGATGCAACACGCCAGAGGTGCTCTCAGAGCATCTCTACCCAGTGAATCCACTTCCCTCGCTTGCAGCCGAGCGCTGGCAGGGATCTGTCATTCTGACACAGTCTCTACCTCATGGCTTTGCCCTTCCAGATGCTTTTCCAGGCCTGGTACCTCCCCTCCCTCCAGGGAATGCGAGTGCAGGGAAGATGCGGCAGGTAAACAGCCCTTCCCGCAGCATCCCGGCGCCACACCAGCAGGAAAGCTGCTTTTTTCCTGGCAGGATGGATACCCCGCTGCGGGCACGGCAGCCCCGGCACGCTCATCCCACACGTGCGATGGAGCGCGCGGCCTCCTGCCCCGCGGTCCACAGGGATTTGTGCCAGGCGAGTCCCATCGCCAGGGCATTCCTGGAAAGCAAAGCTGGGAGAGGCTCCTCCCGTGGGGCTGCACAAAGGGGTTTAAAAATTCAAGCACTGCTCAGACAGCATTTCCACCGCGTGCCCAACGCCTGCCCCATCCCAGGTCACCGCGGCTGGCAGCCTGAAGACATGCTGCCAGGAGCTGGCATGACCCCACTGAACCTGGCACACCCCCATCCGCAGGCTCTGAGCCGGGAAAAAGCCAGGCAGGAGCATCCCTGGCTCGTCACTGCTCTGCAGCTCTTCGAAACCGCTCCCCTCCCTGCGCAGACAGACCCAGGAGGTTATTTTAATTCATGCAGCTTCACAATTAAACCTGGGAAACCAAAACAGGGCGATTATTCATGGCAGTGTTTTTGGAAATGTCATCTCTAATTCATTTTGTCTTGCAGATGTTCAAGGGGATGCACTGGCGGTTGCTTCCCTCTGCCACGAAACACTGCACTCTGCTCCCATCCCAGCGCGACTGCGGGGTCCCCAGCGGCTCCATAAAGCATAATGGTGACTGTAAAGCCCAGAACTCGAGGAAAAAAAGGGGATTTCAGGGTGTAATCATCTTATCATTCTTCTACCAAAGACTTAAAACCGCACTGTCAGCTGCAGGCAGAGATGCAGTTGCCTCCTAAGGGAGAGGTAGGATTTGCTCGGCAGCGCAGAGGAGCCCTGCTCATCCATCCAGGTGATGAAGCAAAGAATGATGCCATAATTAGAGGGGATGAACACTGATAAAAAAAGGTTTTTTGTCAAAAAAAAAAAAAAACAAAAACACTCAAACCCCACACCAAAACCTGACAAGATTCTTATTTGCCTTACTTACAGTTTTGGAATTGTTTCCTCGCAACCTTTTAGATTTTTACTTTAAGGTGGTTTTTCTTCCAGCAACCAAAAGGGTTTAAAATCTTATTGCTTAAGAGAGAAAAAAGTGAAGATAAAAAAAAAAAAATCCTGCAAGCTGAGTGACTTGCATAATCTCCAAACTTCAGGAGCTGGAGCTTTTAAGAAAAGCTCTACATATAGCTTGCAATTAACTCCTGAGCTGGGAGGGCTTGGCTACTGGCAGCCCAGCCCTGGGACCAGCATCTGCAAGGACGGGTGCTTCAATAAAATAAAATTAAATATAATAAAAAAACAAAATAAAATAATAAAATGTCCAAAAAAAGCACTTCAGGCTGAATTTATTTTGGCTTCTCATCCCAGTCCTTCCCTCTTCCTCACGCCTGTTGTGGCATCAAGAGTGGGGGCCTAAAGAACAGCCCAAAATGGGCTGGTGCAAAGGGGTCAGTGCATGGCCCCAGCCCTGGGCCAGCGGGATGGGTCAGGTGGAAGCCTCACAGGTCTGAAGCTCACCAGCTATTTAAGCAACTGGTGAAATATGTCCATGTGTTGGGACCCCAACTCTCATTATCCTGCATTTTCAGCAGGGGAGAGCAGAGGAGAAGCAGGTGAAGCCTCACTCACTCAGAACAAGCCCTGCAGAAGCCCCAACTCCCCCAAACTCCCTTTCCAACAGTTTAGCACCTTCTGCTGACATTTGGGTGCCTCAGGGATGGCCTCTGCTCCCACTCACCCCACCAGAGCAGGGCTACAGAGGCGGGAGGGTGTCCCCATCCTCCTCCTGGACCTGTCCTTCCCAGCTCAGCCTCTGCACCAGCCATCACCTCCCGTGACAGAGCCAGGGGGCTCCCTCCCGGCAGCTCACACATGGCATTAACGAGGACATCACGAGCAGCAAAATCTTTCCTAATGGCCAACTCCTGCGCAGGGGGACATGGGTTACCAGCTAAAATGCTCTCAGTACGCCAAAGCTGTTGCTGGGGCTTGATAACTTATTTAAGACCTTTTCTCCCACCATGCCTTACAACTGCACAGTGGATGAACACTTAACCCCCAAATATATATACTTTTTAAACTCACTCACTGTAAATTGTCCCTTAATAGCTCCTGCCCTTAGAGCTCAGCAGTGCCAGCTGCTCATCAGGACATATTCAGAACGCCCAGCAGTGCCCCCCTCTCATGATGCACAATCCCAGCCACTCTCCAGGACAGAGGAAGACCCACGGAAACCCAGGAAAACACAGGCAGATGCATCTTCCCCTGCTGCTCACACAGAACAGCACCTCAGGCAGAGCTGCCAGAGACACCTCTCTCTCACTGAGACACTTGGGATACTATTAAGTTTCCACTGTACCTGACTTGCCTGCTGCAGCACTCAAGACAAAAACTGTTATGCAAGGCTGCCTAAACAAGTTGCAGTGAAATCTTTGTAACATCCTACACCGACACATAGTTGGGATATGTCACATATTTGTCTTATTTTGTTCCTTCTTTGTCCTTTTTTTAGTCTCCTTCTACTTTTTCCCCCTTGGAAGTACGCTGGTTCCCATGGAAACAGTGATGTTATGGGTATGGACAGAGCTCCAGTGACGTCCACAAGTTCAGTATAAAAGCGGATTTATGTAACAGTTGGTGAAATGAAGGAACTGAAGGGATGGCTCTACATGGCCACACATGTGGCACTGGGGTTGCCGTGCCAAGGATGTTGTGCTGGTCAGGCGAGCCCACACTGGTTTGGGAAAGAATGACAGGGCAGAGAGGAGGAGTTCCCAGACTTACAAGGAAGGTGGATCAGGATAAAATTTGCCCTAAGCATACACATATATATATAAATATAAAATTTTTATCCATGTTTATTTATTTATATTTCAATAGTAATATATTTCCTTGGAGAACATCCCTTACTCTCCACTGCTGGAGCAGAGGGTACATGGGGTCCAGGGCACCAACCCTGGGAAGAGAAACCCTCTTCCCTGCGCTCACTGGGAGCTGCAGGAGCACAGCCTGGTCCTCACTGCTGCCCCAACTCCAGAAGACATCCAGGAAGGAGGTGCTGGCAGACAGTACCTGGCTCCATGGCCAGGAAAGGAGATCCCCTCTGAGCCAAACCTCTCCAAAGGGGGAAGGGGAATATCTGCAGGAGGCTCCTGCAGGCTTCAAAGCCTGAGCAAAGCAGGCACATTTCCTCTTTTTCGCAAACCTGTGATTTAAATCCCTTCCTAGGGCAGCGCACAGATGGAGGGGATGTCTCTCCTCCTCCTCCTCCTCCTCCGCCATCAGTCCCCAAGGAAGAAGCCCGAACAGCTTCCAAAATGAGGCACTGCCATGCCCAGAGACATGCCACCTTGAACCCCCGCTTCCCACAGAGGCTTGGCTGGCAGGCACCACGCTGCACAGAGCCAAAACCCCCAAAAATCAATGTATTAATAAAGCTGGGAAGCGACAGGCTGATTACAGCCCCGCTGCATCCCAGGGACGTGCTGGGGAGAACAAGCCTGTGCTAATTATCCTGGCAGCTCCTCCGCTTCCCTTACGATGCCTGACAAGCTCACTCTTTGCTCCCACCACTGCTGGGTTAACCCTCCTTGGCCAGGAAAACTCTGTGCCCATCTCTGCAGAGCCAAAATATTCCTTGTGGAGCCAAAATATTCCCTGTGAGGATCAGCACCCTGCCTGGCACAGGTAAAACAAGCTCTTCGCCCCCCTCCAAAGCCCTCTCCCCTGGGGACCACTCTCTCCTCCCCAGCCACATCCCACTGGATGAAGCCCCTCAAGTCCCCCAGACTCCCTCCTAGGCTCAAACCCAATCCCAGCCTATTAAATATACACAAAGTGGGTGCATGAAAGATTCATCCAGGGCAGGGGATGTCAGCAGAAGCAGCAGGAGTGCAGGAGACAGGACAGCTCTGCAGGGTCAACCACCACTGCTGATGATTAATCCAGTGCACCCCTAATCACCTGCATGAGCAGGGACAGGATGGCACCAAATGAGGACCACAAAACCTGGTGAACACAGGGAAAGACAGCAATTACAGCCCATCCCCATTCCCTGCAGCAATCCCAGCTGGAGCTCCGGCAAAGGGAGAGGGAATTCCCTCTGCTGACTGAGGGCCAGGGGAAACCTCGGAGGAAGAGCTGTTGGTGAGGAGCTGGGCTGAGAGCAAGCTAAACAAACAGCTCCATCTCCATCCCAGATGCACGACCTATTTCTACCCCCCCTGCCCTCCACTCAGCATGTTCCTATCCATCTGCAGACACTGGGTAAGGGATGATCACAGGAGGGATTTGACAGACAGGGAAATCAGGGCACGGAGAGATGCACTGGAGGGAACTCTGTGGCATGGCACAGCCCTCACCAGCAGACTCCACACTGCCAGACCCACAGAGCCATTACCAAGACCTCCCGAAGGGTGAGCAGGCATGAGGGCATTCCAAAGCACCCTTTCATCCACCCTCTTCCACCAAGCAGGGAAATATCTACAATATCGAGACAAACACCTTCCGAGGCCTCCAGAGAAGGTCAGACTCTGTGTTTTGCCCATCCTCACTCTCCAAACGGACAGCATGGGGCTTGGGGGAGTCTCCACGTGGGGGAGATGCCAGTGCAAGTCCTGGCTGCACTGGCTCCAAGACGAGCAGAAAGCGCTCAGTTCCAGCCACATCTGCTGCAGCTGCGCCCTTCGCGTTCCCAGCCCAATGTTTTGATTGCAGGAGGGTACAAGTTCGAAGTTCCTAAGGAAACCTGGCCAAGTCTTGCAAAAAGCTCAGAGGACAAATCCAAGGACAAACCCTGCACAGTTTTAACCCTATGGAACAAGCCAGGACAGAAGGGCTGGAGGGACGGGGATCGCTGCTTTGGAAGGGTCTAAATGGCTTGACACCAGTTAAAGCAGAGCTGGGGGGCAGACCCTGTGTCCCCACACCTTCTCCCTTCCCTTCAGTGCTGCCACTGTCCTGCTCTGACCTGGGGACACCAGCCAGGGGCGTTCCCAGGAGTTTCTCAGGATAATGCCTGCGCTGCTATGATAGAAAAGGTAAGTGAGGCAATCTCCTTTGGGGAAACCCTTCCCCAGGACCCATTCCTGATCACCAGAGAACTGAGACCTTTCCACTTAATGGCTTGCATTAGCCAATGCTGGGTATAACTTCATTCAAAGCTTTACTGGGGAAATACAACTTTAAGGGCAACTCAAACTACCCACCAATTTTTGCATATGTTTTCTTACCTGGCTTCAAGCTGGGGGAAAAAAATTATTGAAGAAATTATGTTTACAAAGTCTGAATATGATGGTGATTTTCCATCTGGCCTGCTAAACCATTTCACTTAGAAACTGAGCCAATGTTTCCTTTCTTAAAAAAAAAAAAAAAATCAATGTAAAAATACAATATTTTGTTGGAGGTTAAGTACTAATTAGACTGGAACCATCTCACACACTTCAGATTTTGAAGTCTACAATCGATAAAAATAAGAAAAATAGTGGTTTTCAGTGAAATCAACGCAGAGCCTTCACAGCAGGGATGAGTGGCAAGAAGGTCATTGTGCAGGTGGGGAACTGGAGGTCAAGACCATCTCGACCTGCTGCCTTTTTTCCCCTGTATAGAAGAGGCTGCAGCCAGTTCGTGACTGCATCGGGGAGATGCTGGTGAGCCTGACTCAGTTCTTGAGGTGTCTACAAGGAACGTTCGTCTGCATGAACAGAAACATCTTGACGCCACGTCAAAATACCGCAGTGACTAAAATCCATCACAGGCACAGGGTTTATGCGGAACGACTGGGTGCAGCAAGCTGCTCTCCCCAGGGCTGAGCTGGCGTGGGCACAGGGAGCTGGAGCAGGTTTGGGGGGCTCAGCAGGGCTTGCTCCCAGCGCCTGCCCATGAGTTTGGTCTAATTGATCCCTGCAGGCAAACCCATGGCCAGGAATTCATGGATTAGCATCTTGCTGGCACAGCAGGAAGGAGGTGGCAGAGGAAGGAAGAAGCAGGAAGATGGAGCGCAGTATGGAAGCCAAGCTCTGCTGTGGAACTTGCACGGACAAGTAGGAGACACCAACAAAATACCTCCCCAGCCTCACCCACACAGCTGCAGCCCAGCCCTAAACGGGGCAAGACTAGCTTAAAAGCAGGACTTGCCCCACATGCTCCAGCCCAAACCCTGCTCTGCACTCAGATGTGATGCCCTACACATGCCACATCCCACTGCCTGCTGCCACTGCAAAGACAGACAGGGAGGCAAGGTGTACAGATCCAAGAAGCAGGCAGGGGCTCCACTGTGGAGTTTGCATGATGGAAGTTAGATGAAATATCTCAAGTCCTAGAAAAGATGGCAAAAAACCCCAAAACCTAAGAAGCATCCTATGGAATCTGTTTGCAGGGATGGCAAACGCCCTGGTTTTCCTTCCTCAGGTCAGTGTAAGAGGAAGTGAAAGTGAGAATGGTGGTACCACTGCAGGAATGCTAGGGGACCTGCATCCCACTGTGCCAGCCACTCGATCAGAGAGGGGCACAACCACATCCTCTACCCTTGTAATGCCCTTCTGCCTACCTGGGCACCCTGCTTGCTGCTGGAGGTAACCCAGGTTTGTGCTCCACATGATCCTGGCACTCCCAGGGGAAACAGATCAGTCCAGCCTTCCCTCCAGGAGAGGAAAGCCAAAGAGGA
The DNA here is from genome assembly GCF_003031625.1 of Empidonax traillii. Classification (NCBI taxonomy): domain Eukaryota; kingdom Metazoa; phylum Chordata; class Aves; order Passeriformes; family Tyrannidae; genus Empidonax; species Empidonax traillii. Next base: position 1,128,100 of record NW_020955266.1, read on the forward strand.
GGGGGAGGCACGGCTGGCAGCAAGGGCAGCTTCCCACCTTGCCATCAGGCAGGATGCAGGCAGCGATCCAGGGCTTCCCGGGGGTTTGGGGCATCGCACCGGTTTGGTGCTTTCAGCTTCATGACAGAGTGTTGACATCTTGCGAAGATGGGAAGTGGGAGCAGACAGGGAGTGGGGTGAGCACAGGGCTGGCTGCCTGGGATGGCAGGAAAGGGGACAAGAGGGGACACGGCACTGGGGATGCTCATCCCGCTCCTAGCATTTGAAGATCCCTCAGTGTATCCCAAGGTGCAGCTAACCCAGCAAGAGGGCTTTTCTTCCCAAGGATCAGGTAGACAAGCTTGACAGGGTGCAGGGTATGAACTCAAGTGGGGTAGCACCCACAGGGCAGGAGACTCCCAGGGGGAACCACCCGCAGTGCCATTAGTAGGGATCAGGCCAGTGCCTTCCTGCTGGCATGACTCAAGTGGGAATTTATAAAACCCAAAATATCCTGTTTAATTGAAGCATCAGGCTTCAACAGCAGCTGACAATAGCCAGGAAGCTCAGAAAGCGGATGGCACATCATCTGTGATGCCTTGGAGAGACTCTGGCAGCAACAAGGGACTGACTCTGACCCGTGTGGCTCCTCCTGTGCCGGCAGCACCGACAGTGTGGTGCCACCTCTGTGAAGGGAGACAGAGACTCAGCCACTGCTGTCTTCTAGAGCCTGTCACCTGTGTCATAACCTGGCATTTAAAATGCATTTATTCCATTCATTCATTCAATCCTGCAGAATAAGCCCTGGAGGATCCTGGGCACCCATTGTCTCAGGGGCTGCTGGTCAGAGGGAAATAAGGCTAAGATACCTCAGCAGCTGCAGAGGCTCCATTTCCCCATCCCTTTCTCATCTCCTCTTTGCCGAGATGGCTGGGAATGAAATTGGTTTGAGCACAATTGGGTGGAAATTGTCACTCCAGGGGTCTGTGTCCTGCTGCTAGCCCCACCAAGGGACTTTGGTGCAGATGACCTGACCCTCCCCATCAGTGACTACAGGGCTGGGACAGAGGTGGGAAACATTCTTGCCACTCAGCCCCCTGTAAAAGCAATCCATCCTTTCCTCTCCAAAACCTTTACTAGACTCTGCTCCTGCAGCTGGATCTGACCCCGCACACCGCTGTGTCCTGGCACAGCCCCAGGCTGCTCTGGAAAAGCCTCACTCAGGGCATTTGGCCGCTTCAGGAGCCTTAAACCAAATGATTTCTGATGCTTCTGATCTCCCCACAAGCTTCATGAAAAATGCACCGAACTCCCCAGGTTCCCAACCTCCTGCATATCACTCAAGCCTCGCTCACTTCAGCTTAGGAAAAGCAACAAGGACAACCTTTGGTATTCCAAAATACCATTGGAGGTGTTCAGTGCCAGCCCATTCAATTGTCTCCTCACTCAGAGCCCAAGGCCAGCACCACTTGCTGTGGAGCTCAGTGAGGACCAACCCACAACCAGCTTAAAAGTCACGAAGAGTCCTGATATTCAGCCACTCCCACCCCAGCATATGATTATGGGATCAAGGTGCAAAATTCTGCTCCAACTACCCGCAAGGCTTAGCAGGGCACAGTACAAAGGCAGCCCTTTGGTTTGGCACACCAGAAACACAATGGGCATTCCAAACTCCAGATCTGGACTCAAATCTCAGATTTTTTTTTTACCTTTACTTTTTGTCCCCCTCTCTGCATGTGACTCATCCTTAGGCGGCATCTCCAGCCAGCACACTCCTGATGAGCTGCTATTGATTTACTCCATGTGCGGACAAGCTTATTGGGGAATAAGGGTGCCTTGTTCCCGCTCCAGGATCCGCGTGTCTCTGCATATGGAGTCAATTAGGAAAGAGCTCCGGGTGTAGGCAAGCCCTCACCAAGCCCCAGCACCTACCAAAGGCACGCAGACCACCACAGCCCACCCCCAGCACCTTCCATGGCCCCCATCCCAGACTATGGGTGATGCTCAGTAGGTGCAAAAGAAGTATTGGGGTGCCAGCCCCAGGGAAGGACCCTGAACCCCTGCACTGCCCCCCCAGCCCGGACACAAACATGGGCCCTCCCAAAATCTTTCAAAGGGCAGCTCCTCCCAGCCAGCAAGCACCGCGCTCCGGCAGGAGGCTGTAACGGGAGCAAAGCGCTTTAAAATTTAATGTGGAACAAAAGAATTTCCACAAAATAAAAATTGCAGTTTCTTTTCCATTAATAAGATATTACAAGCCTTGCTAAAGAAGCTGCAGGCTCCAGCTCTTGCCCTTCGCTGTCCTGTCTCCCTCTCCATCACAGCCTCACCGTCCCCTCCTGCTCCCTGTGCCCTTCTCACTCCTGCTCTCGGTGGTGAAAACTCTCCAAAATGGCTGAGAAAGCTCAAACTTCCCCATCTCAGGCCACTGCTGGTACCTCTCTCTGTTCCTGTGTGATTTCATCATTTGCCCTCTAATGCAAAATGGATGTTCTAATTCTAACTAATAAAGTGAAAAGCTACAAGGAAGCCGAAAATAAAGCCATCAAGCACGGGACCGATGTGTGTTTGTCTCCCTTCTAATTCCATTATTGCTCTGAAACGAGCTCTAGATATTACTGCTCCCTCATTAACAGCTGCTCCGGTTTCCCTCTGAACCCCCGAGACTGGACCCTAATGAATTTTGCAGCAAGAAGAAGGGTTTTTTAAACCACAACAACAGCAACGTGGACAGAAACTCAGATTAGAGCATCTCATGGTGCTAATATTTATCTTTCCTCTGAGCCTGCAAGGAGACAAGATATTTTGGCTGAGGAGAGGAAACACAGAGGCATGTGCATGCATGGAGCCGAGCGGGACATGGATGCTTTCAGGCACTCACCATCCATTTACACCTCATAAAAATCTCATTGCCTTTGCCTGGAACAAGCGCAGTGACCGCACCAACCCGTATGAAAAGTGCCAGAATATTCCGCAGCGGGCGCCGGAGTGCCGCTGCCCCGGCACAGCACAGGTCCAGGGATGCTAGGGAGGGAAGCACGTCCTTGCAACCAGGAGTATCAAATGCTTCATTTTATGGTGTAGGAGAGCTGGGGGAGATTTTGATCTCCTCTGCAACGCTGCAAGGTTCAACCAAATCGATTCCTTCAGGACTCTGCCCTTCCTTGTGTCCCTGTACAGCACTTGTGTCCCTTGTGTCTCGGGCAGCACTCTCAGAAAGTCCCTACTCTTTTTACTGAGTGCTGAGAGAAACAACCCTGGCCACTATCAGGGATTATTTTCATGCAGGACAGTCTAGGGAAACCTCCCCAGCACCCAGTTCCTTTCCTCAGCAGAAGCACCCTGTGGGTGCTGAAGAAAACACAGAGCCCTTGCAGTCAGGGGCTGCAAGGTCTCCCTGCTGCATCTCCATCTCTGCCAGCCAAGGAAGGGACACAGCATTTCATTTCTCCACAAGCACCCTGTACTGAGGGGCTGGGGGCTCCCATCACAACCCCCCCCCCCCCCCAGCTATTCCCAGTCCCGTGCCTGCTCCGACACTCCTGTCTTTGGCTGCGAACAGTTGCTCCGACCGCACTCAAAATGCTCCGGGGACAGCGAGCGCTGCCAGCAAATACATTAGCGAGAGCAAAGCAGCTGGGGGGGGAAGGAGATCAGCTTTGTGCATCTTGCCAGGCTGCTTTTCTCCTGCCTTCCCTCTCGGCAACTGTAAATAAGGAGAACTGAGCCGGATTAGAGGTTACTGTCCCGATCAAGGGTACTTCTGGGCATCCTAATTCATTTTCCCCTGATCTGGTCTTTCCCAACCCATCTGTGCCACAGCCACAGTTCCTACTGCCCTTGGTGCCAGCGGGCCAGGAGATGCAATTCAGACACTCTGAGGAGACATCTCTAAATGATGAGAGAGTGAAAGCAGGTGGATTTCCCACTAGAGCAGCCACCCGTGAGCAGTTCCCCACTGAGTATCAAGAGGGCCAGACAGCCCAGCTGGCAATGCCCACGGTCCTGCAGCACGAAGGATCTTGTCCAGACTGAACAAAATGGGGAGGAAATAAAAAAAATCAGGCACAGGGCCACTGGGCAGCAAGTGGAAAGCAAAATGCCAAAGCCTGGGTGCCTTGTCCCTGCCAGCGCTGCTGGGTGCCCAGACCCTGTTCCTGCTGGGGGCAAATATTGCCCCCGCATCGTGGGTCCCCTGGCTCTGCCAGTGCCATGTGCAATCAGGCAGGAATCTGCATGCTGCCAGCACCAGCACTGACCAGAGGAGCTGAATTTGTGCTTCACACATCCATCACCCTGTGAGCTCCATCCCGAAACAACGCAGATTTGGGATAGACAAATCTCAGGGGCACCTTCTGGAAATGCCCAGCCCAGCTATCCCTCTTCAGAGGGAGGTGATTTTGCAGGAGGACAAGCCAGGCACAAAACCAAAATAAAGCAAGCGGTGGCATGCAAATGAGAAGATGGAGGTGCCAGGGCTAGGACCAGCCCTTTGCCACAGGAATTATTTGCAATTCTCACTCATCAGACAGACCTTGATCACAAAAGGTTGGTGTTGTAGACATGTAATTAAATTATAATTTGTTCTTGCACAGAGAGAGGTGCGCAAGTGACCTCAGGCCTTTTCAAGGATGCAAAACACAAAGACAGGTATTTTGTCCTCTCCTCACATGGTGAGGAGAAGAAAAAATTACCTTGCTGGCTTCTCCCCACAGATCCTGCAACACAAGCTCTGGGGCTCAGGGAAGCATCTTCCCAGCCTGGGCAGGCATTTTGGAAACAGGTCACGCTTCCTGGCATGACCCACCAGCCCCCATCTGTCCCCAGGTTCAACTTGTTCAGCTTTAGGATCCCAGCTAAGCCCACCGAATTCAAAGCTCCACTTTTGCAAATATTTCACCGCTCACTCCTGGTGAGATTGACCCTGGAGACCCGGCAGACTGCTCAGCTGCGCAGGAGAGATAGCGTTTTCCTTTCAAGGGATTTGGGTTTATATTTGGGCAGCAGGAGCAGCCTGGGGCAGCAGCGGGACGGGAGCTGAGAGCAGCAGCCTCAGCCTCACCATCGCTGCAGAGGTGGGAGATGGTCCGTGCACTGCTGAAAGCACCCGAGGAGCTGTACACAGGTACTTCACTTAGCTCATTTTCCTCTTTTCCTTCACCACCTGCACTATTTATTACGGAACAAATTTCAGAGATTGAGGTGTGACAACAGAGCTGAAAAACCTGGATCTGATTTTGCTTCCCAGGCTCGGAGGGATCCAGCCCCTGTCTCCCAACGCCACCGAGGGCACTGAACTCACTGGGCCACAACACGGCTGCCCCAAACAAAAACTCCTTATTTTTCTCTTAAGTTCAAAGAAATTCCGACAAATTCCTCCTCACTAGCGTCATCTGATCCTAGATCTGAGCAAGGCTTGCAGTGGCAGTGCCAAATTAGGGGAAGAAGGCTCCCTCTCCAGACCCAGGCCACCTTTACAGACCTACAGAGCCTGACTTGTTCCAGGTTTTACCCCCGAGACTTGACCAGCAGTCTATTAAAATCAGGTCATTTATTTAGGTACTTAGATCTGGACTTCAAATAGCTAAAATTAGCCAGGAAAGTTGCACTTTTCTGGCTTTCTCATCCCATGCCTCAGTTTCTAAAACCAGGGAAGAGAAGAACAATTATTTCTCTCCAACCTTTCCAAAAGCACTTGGAGATCTTCGGATGACAGCGCGATTTGGTGCAGACGTATTCATTATTCTTCCCCTCCATGGAGCAGTGTTAAATCTTTCTCCATATAAAGTCATTTTCTAAATTAGGTAAAGACGGTGAGTTTTGCGCTGAGCACATGTGGATATTTTTATAAAATGTTTAAAACTTCTTGTCTGACTTTTCCTTCCCTTGAAGGACAACGTACCAAATTAAACCCTTCTATGACCCCGTTTCATTTCACCCTCCAGGAGTTCTCAGCAAGACTTTGCCAAAAAGTAACATTAGCAAGTTCTCTTCATCACAGATCATGATGGCAAAGTTTGGGCTCACGTGCTGCTTGGGCTTAGTGGGAAGAGAGAGGCCGGGGATTCTCTGGGACAGCCCCCAAAGGGTTTAACGCATCGCTTTTGCTACCCAGAACCAGACAGGCGAGTCCACACGAATCCCACAGGAACCGCTGTCACAGACGGAGCCTCCAGCTCATCTCCAGTTTCCATCCCTGCCTCGTTTCACTCAGCTAGAAATGCTGCCAAAGCAGCTGTGTGGCCGGCGGCTCCACTCCCCAAAATGTGCAACCACGGTGGAATAACTGGTGGTGGGTCCCAGGCTGCCCCCCAGGTCAGAGAGAGGATACTCCCCTCCCTCAGGTGGGCAGCACTGGGTGCCCCCATACCTTCCCTGGGTTCAGGCCTCGGGACAGGCTCCCTCCCGCAGAGGATGTGACCCCAAGGTTAACCCCTGAAGTTCCCTCCTAAAGAGGGTGGGTTTTTCTGTGAAAAAGGGGTTATATTGCTGGTAGTGATGTGGAGATTGATCAGCCCTTTCCATCTAGTTCTCCACTGGGAAATGCAACCCCTGTGGGGAGCCCAGGCTGGTGTCATGCTTTCCAGCTCTGAGGCACATGTGCAAGGGGAGACCAGCTCCCTACATGGTTCTGCATCAGGAAAACAAGACCCAGTTGGGTCCAAGGAGATGGGTCAAAAGCCATGAGGGCAGAAATGAGAAGGGGGAAGTGGCACCAGACTGACCAGGGAGATATTCCTGCCAAGTGCTCACCATCACCCACTGGCTTCAGCAGAGCTGCAACCTGACACACAGACGGGTCCCAAGCCCAGACAGCAAACACAGGAAAGGTCACCCCTGCTCAGCCCAGCAAGCTCAAGCAAAACCGCCACTGTGTCAACAGGGAAAAGGTTTGAGGAAGGTTTGGTGTTCTGACCGTAGTGGGCTGGAAGGGAGGGGGTGTCACAGGGGACACTGTGTCACCAAACAGCTCTGGGTTTTGGATGGCAAACCATTGCTTTGGCTCTCCCTGCACAAGGATGCTGTGCCAGGAACACGCAGGGCAGAGCCCAGGGGAGCATCCAGCTCCCACCCTACATCCTGCCTGTGAGTGGGAGCAAGAGGAGCTGGGAACAGCACAGAAAACCCCCAGGGACGTTTGAAGGGGCTCCAGCTGCTGGGAGCAGGGCAGCCATCGGCTCAAGATGTGCCTGGCTGGTAACACAGATGCCAAGGAGCAGGGGGTGGGAATGCCTCTGACCCCTGGCAGGGGAACAAACAGCTGCAATAACAATGAAAGTGATGGGGTGGGATGCACAGGAGCTGTGACCACATGCTCCTCCCGCCCTGCAGCCACCAGGTCCCCTCAGCAGAGTCCCACTCTGCCTTGCTCCGCTCACCCCCGCACCACCATTTGGCACAGTACAGTTTTTGGGGCTTCCCACGGTGCCCTTACTCCCTCTGGGAATAGAGACGATTCCTGCAGACACAAAACAGAACTCAGCACACTGGGAAGAGACTGCAGACCCCCGAGGGACACAGCATGGGACATAAGAGGGCCAGCACTAGCCCTGGCATCCAAATACCAAAGTAAAAGTTTCTTATCCTCCAAAACAACTTCCTGAGCTTAAATTTCTGCTATTTTTAACCCAATTGCTGCATTATAAATATCCATCAGGTCCAGTGCTTGCCTCCCAAGCCAGACGCTGCGGGTTCCTGCTCCAGCTGGGGCAAACTTTATGGCTTTACTTTTCCAAGAGCTGATCCAAAACCTTGGAAGAGAGCCAGAGAACTGCCTGACCTGCAGGGAAAGGCCGAGGGAACCGGAGCTGCCCTGTGGAGCTGTGGGGTCAGGAGGTGCTGGGACCATCCCTAGCAGGAGGGGAAGGGGTCACTGGGAATTATCTGTGTGGGGGTGGGAAAGCAAGGATGTTTCCCAGGAAAGCTGGGCTTCCCTAGTGGAGGGCATCCCAAAAAACATCCCAATGCGCTCACGTGCACAACTCGGCTTTCCTCACCCAAATTTACCACCATATCAGGTGCCAGGTTGCCAGCACCCCGTCAGCCACTTGGCTCCCTGGAGATGGAGCCGACACACAGCAAAGCGGGCACAGACAGGCTCTGGACTTTTGTGGGTCTCCATGTCACTGTCACAGCCCCAAGCAGGGCTCCTTAGGGTCAGCATGACACAAGGAGAAATCCAGGGGCTGGGCACCAGCCCGTTGAGCAGGGGGGATGAGGTGAACATGACACCTGGGACACTCCCACCCGCTCCAGGGGGCATGCAAAGAGACGGCACTTCCCCAGCTTCTGCTAGCAGGGAGGGACAGGCAAGGGCTGCTCAGCCCTTTGCTACAGCCTCTCCCCCTCCAGTGCTCACAACTGGGGGCAAGCAGAGCCCCCCAGGGCACAGGCAGGTCAGGCACAGTGGGGCGCTGGCTCCCACTGCCCTCTTCCTATTCCCTATTTGTGCAGCAAAGGTCCTTCCAGCATCCTGGGCAGTCGTTCTCACAGTCTGCAAGAAGGAGATTAAAACCTCCCTGTTTGGCAGACATGACCAGTAAAGGAATAATTATTAAAAAAAAAAAAAAAGAAAAAGAAAAAACAAAAACAAGGGAAAAAAAGAATTCCAGCTGCTCCAAGGCATGAAGTCAGTCCAGCTCCCAGCACATCCCCACGGCACTGCAGTTGCATCCCTCCCAGTCCAGGGGGTCCCCACACAGACAGGCTGGAGATGAGGCAGACTTTTTGTTAGCAGCTCGGAAACTTTTTCTAGTAGAAGGTTCCCCAAACTGCCTGGAATTTCGGCCCCGAGCTGTTTACTTTCTATATTTTTGCAGATTTCACTTGTGGTTCAGAGGAATTCAGGCACAATTAGAGCCGCTGCCACTCACTCACCCGAGCCCAGCATGGCAACTGGGACCCATTGCCCAGGGAAAACACCTGCCCTAAAACCCAGCAAGGACAAAGGGCTCTGCTCTGCACCTCTGCCTCACAAAGGCTGATGGCCAAGGCCAAGGAAATGCTTGGGGGAAACACGTTCCCAACTACCAACCCAGGACATGCGTCTCTCAGATCCATCCTGGCAGAGGGAACAACCTCCATTCCTTCCAGATACTTCCTTGAAGTGGGAAGACGTGGGTCAGAAAAGGTGCCGCTGAACAACAACCCCCCTCCACATCCCATCCTCCTCCAGCTCTTCCTTCCCTGACACAAGGTCATTGTGCCCCATGCCAGGGAAGCAGCCCAGCCACCTCCTTCCCTGCTTTCATGGGGTTTTCCCCTCCTCTGACACCTTTCCTTTCCACACTCCCTGTCCCAGGGATGTCTTTGGAGGTGACAGGACAGCTTGCTCTTACCACAGGACAGGGGAGGTTGCTTTTCTCTACAGAAACCTGTGCTTTCAGCAGGGATTTTGGACAGACTCCAACCTGAGGACTGGGATGCAGCATCCTCCTAGGTTATTACTTCTGTTGGACCTCCAGCTCAGCCTGCAGTCCCCACCTGCATACCCAGACCGTGATGTGACTCTGCCCTGCAGTGCAGCCCAAAATAACTCAGGGGGCAAGTTCTGAAACCCTTCACTGTCAAGACGTTGTTCCCAAATGGGGCCGAGTGCAGGTTTAGAGAGCGCTTGCTCTGGAGAAGAGCAGCTCCAGCCATTCCCTGCCCCATCCCACAGCACTGGGAATGGGAGACCAGCATCCACTACCAAACCCAGCCAGGGAAAGCCAGAGACAAGCACGCACTTCGTCCCCTCTGCCCGCTCTCCCCTTGCTTCCCACGGGATCCTCTTGGCTGCGGGAACAGCAGCGGTGAGAAAAATCACTGACCGGCGGTGGAAAACAAATCACAAATTCGAGAAAACTGCAGCTGCTCGTGGCAAAGCCCCGGTTCTCAGAGCAGCATCCCACCCCATTGGGGGTCAGCCATCCCCGGAGCAAGCTACGTGCCCAAATCAAAGGCAGGCGCAATCAGAGGGATCCAAGTAACACACGCAAAACAGGCGATTTGCAAATAAACAGAGCGAGCCAGCGGAAACGGCAGGGGAAGGAATGCTCTCTGCCTTCAGAAGGTTGGGATGTGCTGGTGGGCAGCCCGAGGAAGGAATGCAGTGACGTCCGTTCAGCTAATAAATTAGCAACATGAATAATTCAGGGTGAATTATTCGCCTGGTTTTTCATGCCCGTGAGGAGGTGCTGAGCGTGCAGCCCAGCGAGGCACAGACCGGGCAGGAAAGAGGGATCCCAACGGGAGACAAGGGGCCCAGGTGAGGCATTTGCTGCCAGTGCTTCCAGGCAGAGCTTATATTTGGGCACTTTTCGCTCTGGTGATGGAGTGAATGAAGGAACAACGGATGGGGATGTCATGCCAGGAGATGTGCCGAGTGCCAGGGACCACACACGTGTTCTCATGACGGGTGACAGCTGAGGACATGGCTCTTTTGGGCCACTGGTAGTGCAGTGGCAGAGCAGAGACAGCCGTGGTGGGCAGAGCACTCTACCTCTGCATTAGCCCCCTGAGCCCCTGCTCTCCCCCTGCCTGTCTCTGCTCCTCCAAAAGTGGGCCCAATCACACTGGTGACACACAAGCACGTGGAATCAGATTCACTGTGTGCCCTCCAAGGCACCCTGCAGACCTTAACTCCTGGCCTTACACATTCATGGGAGGGAGCAGGGAATCAGGGTCTCATATACCCCATCAGCTCACTGTCTGCCCTCTCCTGGAGCAACCTATCACCCTGCAGCTCATCGCTTTTAGTGCTCCCTCAAACCAGAGCCACCCCACCTGGGAGCAAACAACAAAGCCCAGCAGTGCAGCTACAGAAGCAGGATGTTGTGCTCCACGTGCAGTGAAATTCCCCTGAAACACTACGGTCCCACACCTGAATCAGGGAGAACCTTGACCATGTGTTGAGAGCTGTGGGGAACATGCAGGAAGCACATCCACCACCAGCCTTCCCGCGCCCCCACTCCCAGTCCAGCGCCAACCCGGCCCCCTCGGGTTTCTTTCTCTCTTTAACAAGCTGTCGCTCCCAGGGAGTGGTTTCCTAGGCAGTGACATGACCCTGGCTCCCCTGAGAGGCAGGGCCAGTGCTAAGATTCATTCTCAGGGTTATAAAACCTCACAGCTGCCCCCAGGCTGGGTTTTCCCTCCATGGGCCATGCTGGGAAACCGGGAGTAAGGGGCAGGAACTCCCCCCATCAGGGCCCAGCATCCCCATGAACCTTTCGCCCCAGTGCTGATGGAGAGGAAGAAGGAGATGGGGATGTCCCAAGCCTCCATTAAAGCCACCAAGGGACAAGTGATCATGGCAGAGGCTGTCCCAGCTCCATGGGTGCTGGCAGGAGGAGGAGAATCACAAAGCCACTGCAAAATGCAGAGAGAGGATGGCATGGGGACAAGCTGCAAAGTCCTCAGCGAGGGTGCAAAGGCCACACAATACCTTTGCCCCACCATTACTGAAACCCAGAGTGGTGCCCTTAGCCAGTCATGGACAGACCACGAGCCCACTCCCTGGTTATTTGGGTTAAAAGCCAGCAAGATGTTGAAATCCAAACCAAAAGCAGCAGTTCCATGCTCAGGGACACACTGGGCAGGGCAGGGATGCTCCAAGACTGAGCCAGGACCAGCTCTGGCCTGCACCTTCAAACAACTCAACCACCACAAAGAGCCTGCAGAAAACCCTGCGTGGGGACCAGGGCAAGGTGATCCCTGAGGAGCCTGTCCCTCTGCAGCGGGATACAGCGGGAAGACGCTCAGAGGAGGAGACTGGGGGGCCAGCAGGCAACGCTGCCGCACAGCACCGTAAACAACCCGGCTTTACGAGGCCCCGGGGAGGCTGTTACGTTACCAAAGCCCCATTCGTCCAGGGAAATAGCAGGTGCTGAGGAACAGTGGCTGCCAAGATACAGTATTTATATATGTGTATTTGTATTTTAAGAAGCAAAATACAAAAATTGTCTGCGCGAGCAGGAGGAAGGTCGTGAGCGGTGGGAGAGAAGCCAGAGAGTTGCCATTTCCCAAATACTCATTTCACATCAGTGGTTTGGGATAACACTCTCCCTGCAATTCCTCCACATTGCTGATGGAGACACTGAAGCAGGACAGACTTTGGGATTTCCCGAGCCCCCTGTGACCCCAAGTCCCCAGGAGCTGCGACTGCAAAGCTGGATCCTGTGAGATCCCAATCCCTGGCATGCAGGGAGGCATTCCGGCTGGACTGAAACAGAGGGACAAGCCAGCTGAGCCAGCCCCCTCATCTGCTTTCATGAGGCTCCCCCAGCTGAGCTACAAGAACCTTGGGGGCACCACAGCAGCAGGACACAGAGCCAACACCCACACCATGGGAGCAGGATCACAGGGCTGCGTCAACCCCAAAGGAACCACCCCAGAGATGTCCCCCTCTCCCTGCCATCACCCTCCACCCAGGAGTAAGCACCCTGTGGGGCTCAGCACTGCCCCTCTGCACCCCTGGGGAGCTGCAGAGAAGCAAAGCGGGACCAGCAGCCTCCCATTCGGGGGTTTCCACTGCACATCTTCCCCTCCCTGGGTGGGAAAGGGGCTCGTGGGGCATGTCCGCCCTGGGGTTGGCATCCAGGAGCAGCTTCCAGTGCCAACTGCTCCCCTAGAGAGGAAGAGGAGAGCTGGGGCCAGGAAAAGAGAAGGGCACGCATGGAGGGAACAGCATGAGAAAGCCAACCCGCTGCCAGTTGCGCCAAGTTGTGCAATGCTTGAAATGTCACCACAGGTTCCTCTTTTGTTCCCTCCACCCCAAGCGGGGAGGAGAGGACAGACCCCCCCCCCCCCCGCCAACGAGGCCCCCCTGCCCTGTCCTCATTTCGTTTCCAGCAAAGCCAAAGCCTCTCGGGTTTCCCCGCAGCATCCTCGGCTCAGCCGGCGGCTGCCAATGGTGCGTGTCAGCAAGGGCGAGCTCGGGCCAAGGGGACCGTGCCCGGCCCTCGGGGTCACCGCAGAAAGGAGCCAACCCCTCCGGCTGCTGCCGAGCGCCGGCACGCTGCAGTCCCTCCCTGCCCTCCCTCCTCTCTCCAAGAAAAATATTTCAGCTTTTTCCTCCTTCCAGGCAGCAGCGCTCAGTGACTCTGCGTATTTCCAGCGGGCGAGCAGCAGCTCGGGCTGGCAACGCTGGACCAGCAGCCGCCTCATCCCACACCCAGCCAGGGCAGCGGCGACGCTCGTGAAGCCCCGGCACACTCCTATCCCCGATCTCAACCCCACCACTGACCCAGCACTGAAAAAAACACTCAAAACCAGGGCAGGCGAGGCGGGGCACAGCAGCCCCAACCCTGTTACCCGCTCAGCAGCCCTCCTTGGAAAGCGAACCCAGCGGGAATCCTGAGCCAACTTCATTAGAGGGGGGAGAGAGGCAAGTGGCTGTAAAACGGGAAAGGAGCCTCGTTAGAGGTTACACAACAATTCGTTAATCAATGGAGGCTGCTCCGCAGAGCCGCTCGGGTTTGGCCGGCGCCCGCCCAGGCTCAGGTTGCCGGCAGGGTGGGTACAGGCAGCATCGCCAGCGCCTGTGTGACGGCGAGGGGGGACGTAATGCACAATGACAGTGTTTACTGGCCACAAACTTGCACGCGGCGGGTCCCCACAGCCCACGCAGCGCCAGCTGACCCGACCCCACACTGGCGCCCCTCTGTCCACGAAAGATGCTGTGCCCTAAGCCTCTCCGGCAGCGCTGCCGAGGAAGCGGGGCACACAGCACCCTGCGAGCGATTTCCCCAGCAGGGAACCGGCCTCGGTAATTTTAGAACATGCCAGCTTGCTAAAGCACCCTCCGCACCTCCAGCGCCAGCCTGCAAGCTCCGCGTTCTCCCCAGCTTTTATTTGGGCAGGCGTGGGCCAGCCGGGAGGAGCGAGGAGTGCCCGGCGCTGCCAGCTCGCCCAGCCAGCTGCTTTCCCCGGCTGTCCCGGCAGCTGGAGTCGTGGGAACACACCAGAAATCACTAGAAAAGCATGAAAACATAAATCACACTTCTCATCCGCAGCTCGGGATGGGGCTGGAGGCAAAGGAAGCCGCCGCTTTTGTGCCGATTCTAAACTTGTTTCTGTCGGTGCTGGGTTCACTGAGTCTCTACCAGCTCAAAGGGAAGTGACAGCAAAGGACAGGGGCTGAAACGCCGAGACCGCAGGCACCGCTGGGAGCTGTACTTGACTCCCAGGGACGCAGCTGGAGCACAATTAAACAGGCACTCAAGCCCTGACACCCCTCCAGCACCACAGCCTGCCCGTGCTGCTGCACCCAGAGCATCCTTCACCTGCCCTGGTACCTGATGGCCTCGCAACCTGCAGCATCCTCAGCCTCGTGCTGGTCAGAAGGCACCACAGGTGGCGAGGGAGGAGGAGGAAGAGGGGGAGGAAGCTCCCACTGACACTCTAGGCCAGCAAACAGGCTTTTTTTTCCTACCATTTCGTTAACAAAATAAAATCTACCTATTTAAGGTGATGCGGTATTTCAAGCCACGCTCGTTAGCACCTGCTGCGAGCGTCTCCGAAAGCACCGCTCATTCACCCCGTCTGCCCACGCGTCCTCGGCAGCGACAGCGGGAGGGGCTGGGGGCGGGGGGTCCCCAGGATCTGTGTCACCCTGCAGGGAGCTGGCACGGGGACACTGACACCAACTTCCTGTGCTTTCTGCTCCTCCAGCCAGGCCAGGTGAGATGCCAGGTGAGACCTACTGACTCAGCACCCCGCAGAGACTTGACATGCTCATCGCCCCCATTGCCCAAGCAGGGCAGGATCAGGCCCCATGGGAGCTGCCAAAGGCATTTTCCCTTTCCCCCTCCTCCAGCCCAGCTGCAGTGAGGGGCCGTGGGAGGTGGGAACGAGGCAGCGAAAGGCATCAAACGTGGCACCAAACCCGGCCATAAATAATCTCCTGAGCACAGCCAGGTTTTACAGCCTTTCCCCCACCTTCCTCCGGCAAACCTGAGAGCGTCCTGGATTCCTAACCTGGAAACGGTGGAAATAGCAGCGACTTTCTCCCCTCCTCTGAAAGGATGGGGATGAAAAAGCAGCACCATTGGGGCAAGCTGCAGCCTCACCCAGCTCCACAGTGCAGGGACAGTGTGACCCAAGAGGACCCAAAACACAGCCCCTCCACCCACTTCCCATCCCAGAGAAATTTCATCTCACGTTTAAGACACAGGATTGCCAAAAAGATCCTGCCTCGCATCACTTTTCCTGTATGCCTGGAGGCAAATCATCTCATCTGCCATATGCATCAGCTCAGTGTATAAAATTCGTGGAATAATAACAACAAGGATTCTTTTTCCTCCTCCCTGCTGCTTCTCGTGTCTGCTGGGAGTGCAGACTCACCAGGATGGCATCAACTGCCTGCACGCTGCAGTGCCCAGCACTGCTGCACCCATGGGTGCCACGTTACAGAAGCTCTGCTCTACAGAAGCAAATGCTGCTGCTCTGGCCGGCTGTCCTTGAGAGATAGACCACGAAAAACAACCCAGTTGCCCTCCCCGCCTTCCCCCCCCGGGGGCATTTAACACTAACGTGATAATCTCCTCTCCCCACGCGCACACGTGTTTTCTTGGAAGAGCAATAAAGGAGAATAAAAATGTGAGTCTGGGAATGCTGGACATTTGCTAAGCCACCGCCCCAGAAAGGCTCAGATGGCCAAAAGTCAAGCAGAGAGGTGTCTGTGGCTCGGGTCCATCCCGATGAGGACCTGGGATGGAAGCACTGCTCAGCACTTTGGCTGCATCCCGCTTCTGCACCACCAGCACATCCCAGCTATGAATCCTCCCCCCAGTTTAATTCACTTCGCCCTGAAGAATTGGGTGGTGGAAATGCAGTGGGTAGGGACCACAGTTTGGGGGTGTAAGTGGATTTTCGCAGGTTCCTGCAAGGCTGGAGGCAGGAGGAGCTGCTCACCAGTGCCCTCACCAACCAACCGCCGGTTTCAGCCCACAGTATCCTCCAGGGCTGCCAACAGTCAAACCTCTGCCAACACCAAAACCTCTGTCAACAGTGAAATCTCTGCCAAGACTGAAACCTCCGCTGCAGCAACGGCTCACCCCAGGCCAGCTCTCAGCCTGTACCAGCCCTCAGCGGGGATGTGTTAGTTCAGTCATGCAGACCTATTGATTCAGAAGCATTAATTGGTCTTCACTGTTCAAATACTGACCTCAATTAGAGCCACTTTTCCTTTTTTCCCCTTTTTTTCCCTCCCTCCTTTGCTGGCTCCTTCCCCTTGGCTCTGCTAGTTTAAATACCAAAATACCTACACTGGCCTTGGGGAGACACAGTGTTAACTGTACATTTGTATCTCATTTATAGTCAGGCTCCTTGCAGCCTTAATAAGCACATCCCTAAAAAGAGGGAGAGAAAGGGCACCCACTGGAGGGGATGTTTGCTCGGAGCCGCTCAGTCATTACGGGGGATTTGGAGATGGCACTGCCAACTCTGAGCTCTGGGTTTGAACAAATCCCTGATTTGGATGATGCTCAGCTGGAGCAATGGCAGAGTCTATCCCCAGGAGTGATCCCAAAGGAGTAGCACAGCTCTGTCCCACTGCAGCCCACCCGGCCTGCAGCCCCCTGCTCGCCGGGAACGCAACAGCCCTTGAAGTTGCTCTAATTCTCATTATTTCCTTCCACTGATTCTCTACCCATGGCATCCCAAAGCCAAAGCCCAGGAGAAAACAGCCAGGATTTCAGATTTAATTAAACCTTGCTGAGCAGGCTGCAGCCTTCCTCGGAGCTGCTCTCGCTGAGCCTCCTGCGCGCAGTGGGATAAGCCCATGTCAGCACCAGGGAGGGCAGCTCTTGCCCAATGCTGGCAAGAGGGTAACCTGCTGAACCCAGGGCTTGGGGCTAACTCCCATCTCAGAAGCACAACACACTTGCTGGGGTAAGAAGCCCAGTAGTTGAAAATTGTATCCCAATTCCTTATTTATTTATTTACTCAACCAGCTTGATGCTGGTTGAATGGAGCCCCGAGATCATCAATCAGGGCACATTACAACCACAGAGGTGGGTCTTTGCTGCCAGCCCCAGTGGACAGAAGAGCTTCAGCACAGATTTCCCACAGTTTTGATGTTTATCCAGCATATCACTGATTTTATGTCTTACCAGTACTGATCCACAACCTAAAATTGTCCCACAGGGAACACCTCTCCCACAGCACCAGCCCTGCTCTTGACCCATATTTATTCTCCCACAACAAATAAAAGGCAGGTGAAACTCCAAAAGTTTCAAAGTCCCCCAGTCCCACCCAGAAAGCACTTGAGCAAAACCAGAGCTCCATCCCCCAAAAAGCCAGTGGGATTTGGGCACTGCTGAAGGAGTCACCTAATCGCATCTCCCAGTCCCCTGCAGACCAAGCATGAGCCGTGAGGAGAAAAATAAATAAGCGAGAAAAACTTGGCCTGAAAGTTCACACACAAAAAAATTTTAAAAAATTACTAGCTTATATTAATTAGCTCAGCTCTCAACCTCTAAAAAAACCAAACCTGTAAACCTTCCCAAAACCACCCTATATTTGCAGGAGTGTTTACAGAAACCAGGGATACTCCTAAGTGTCCATGCAGTCTCCCCATTAAAAACACATTGTAGCAACGGGGGAAGAAAGAGCTGAAACGCATCTGCAAGAAACGCTTCAGCAGCTCCAAATAAATGAGTTCCTAAAAATTTTCAGCCTCTTAGTGGATAAATTCGGGGAACGGCTGTGTTTCCTGAAGCGGCTCAGAGCGAATGCTTCACCCAGCACGTGTTTGCAACTTGACGTCCTCAGTGTTTTACATGAGCTGGGGCTGCTCTGAACCTCCCATGGTGTGACCCCAGCAGACCACTCACACTCACCAGCTACAAATCCTAATTAACCTGTAGCACCTTAGGCTGGTTAATGAGGTGCTAAGCACGCCACAGCACAGGCTGCATAGAGAGACGGTTCGTGTTCTGCTGCCTCCCTCTTTTCCTGGATGCTGCCCATCGAGGAGCAGCAATCTCAGCCCCTACACCCCATTTTGGTGCCTGGGAAAACCCCAGCTTGAGGATGAGGTGACCCCAGACACCACAAAGAAAACCCGCCCACGAATACCTTTCTGTGACTCAGTTCTGCCTGTGGCAAAGTAGTTTCCAGCCCTCCAGCTCTGAGCATCTCTTATTTTTCTCTCCCTTCAGCAACCCCAAGCCCATCAGATGATTAATTAAAATCATTTTGCTCCCCCTCCAAGTCCTTGTGCCATCATGAGGAAGACAAAAACTGGACAGCGAGCACCTTCCCTCTACATCTTCATCAGCCTGGGAACATCCCACTGGACTGTGCCCTGGGACACCTTACAAAGCCAACTCCTCCAAAGCCCCTGGGGTCCTGCAGCCCCTGAGCCCTTCCCCAGTTTCACTCAAGGCCCTGCTCCTCACAGCAGTGGGTCCACCCTGGGATAAGCCCCACCACCACCTCCCAGAGCAGAGATTTAACAGAGGATGCTAAAAAGCTACCGGCCCGTTTCCATGGGTACGTGAGGCACATGTTGCTATGTGATGCTCGGTCCGTTTCCATGGAGACAGCAGGGCTGTCACCACGCAGGGCTTATTAGTTGCCATGGCTATTAAAAGGCGCTTGTCCTCTTGGGACCTGGAAGGACCAAGGCCACCACCTTCCCCTGCTTCTCTCTGGGGTGGTACCAGCTACCTGGGAGACCAGTGGGGACCTGGCCATGCAGGTCCCTGACATCATGGTGATGGGGACCTCCAAGCTAAGGTGAAGAGGAACCTCTGTCCCACATTTTCCCACAGAGAGCCACATGTACCCCAGCAACGGGGATTTACAGCTGACACACACAAAGCAGGGTAAGCACGTAGAAGGGCCCAGCTGCCATCTCCCCACTGGACCTTGTCACACTTCCCCATCAGCCCAGCACAGAGAATACATCTTTGTCTCATTTTGGAGATGCTGGTATGGCCAAATCCACGTGTCACCAGGCAACACTACAACAGAACTCAGCCCTGGGAGTAAATGTAAAATACATGGAAGTGCATCATCCACCCCATGGTGGACCACCCTCCCACCTTCCTCAGCCTGCTGCAAACAGCCACGTTGCGTGTACAGCCCCTGCCTGCTATTTCCAAAGCCCGCTTCTCTGAACAAGGAGAACTCCTTGCTCCTTTCTCCAGTCCCTGCAGACACCACCAGGACAGGATCTGGTGCCCAGCCTCACCCTACTCCAGCAGCTCATACTGTAGCCCTGCGCCCACCACTCCATCTTCTCTTTAACTGCATTCCAAGAGGGGAAATAGAGATGCAAGAAAAGTCCTGGCTTTTATTTATTTTTAGTTTTTCCCCATTTAGACACTCCCAAGCCCCCACACTGCTGGGCCAGGACAGCATCTGAACTCATCTCCATCCTATCTCAAACCACCTCCCCAACAGGTCCTAACCGGGTTTTTATGCAGTCATATAAACCCCTATGGAAAATACTTATATGCTCTATTAAATAAATTAAGGGTATTATTTTCTCATCATTTTGTTAGATTTTCCAGTAAGGATATAATTTTTCATTTAACTCCATTGGATGAAAAAAAAAAAATCCCACAACCAAAAACCTATAGAGAGGTATATTACCCTGTAGTGGAAAATTAGATTCCTCCTACACAATACTATAGGATGATTTAAATATAACATATAGGAATATAACATGTTATTAAATTGTATAGTATCTTTCTAGAAAGACCTACAGAATAGGATTCTAAAAATTACTCCCAAAACCTATTATGCTTCAATCTAGCCCAGCTGGTTTCCTTTCTATTACATGCTGCAACTTTTCCTAAAAGGTTCAGGTTTTAATTGTGTCTTGAAATGCTGCTGCAATCACGCTCCAAGAATGGCTCCAAACTCCTCCGGAAATGACAGACCCAAGTGGGAAACCCCTGGCCTTGGGGTGGGATGGATGGGACTCTGCACTCTCCCACAGTCAAAAAATACTTTAATTGGCAGAGGGGAGAGGGGTCCAGTCCCCTGGCCTCATAGGCACAAAGCAAATCTGTATTTCAGTTCAAACAATCCCAGCCCTCTCCACCCTAAATATTCAGAGGATTCAAATAGTTATTGATGCCCCAGCATCAGCACCTATCCTCTTCCCCCCTCTGCCAAAAAAAAAAAAAAAAAAGGAGGTTAGGGATAAAAGTTGCCTTTAGCTGTTGCCATAGAGACTCTCCATCTCAGCACAGAAACCCCAAATCTTGTAAAAAAAATGGAAGAATTTAGGATTTTAATCAGTGAGAACACACGGGAGGCCAGGAGCATCAACACACATCTTTGCCTTAACAGGGAGATGTCTTCACCCCTCGTTTAACAGCCTAAGAGCCAGCTGAGAGCGGGGACACACAGAGAGAGAGAGAGGAATGAAAGCAATGAAAACCCTGTCCGCTTTCGAGTATTTTCTGTCCCCAGCGAAGCAGCCGCTCACTACCCAAGCTGATTCTGGACCAACACCCCACCGGCCAAGCTGTTTGTGTTCCTTTTTCCTTCATCCGCTGCCAGAAAAAGAGAAAATAAAATTCAACAATACAAGCTAGGCAAAATATTTCCCAGAACCGCGCTATTTCTCCCATAAACTTCACCTCGCAGCCAGCACAGCCAGCAGCGGGGGAGGAAAAACAAAGGAGAAAATCCCGACTTCTGACACCACGAGATGTTTTCGCGACCGTCTCGAAATCGCTCTTTTTCTGCCGCATCCTCCACATTCACTCCTGACCCGACTTCCGCCGTGACCACAAATCAAACACCGTGGGATAAAACTCACTGCTCTGGCATTTTCACTGCTTGGCAGAGCCCCCGGCTTCAGCCGTGGCCCCTAGCTAAGACAAACACTGCCGGGCTGCCTCTCCGCCAGCGGCACGCTGCGGCGTGCCGAGGTGGCCAAAGGATCCTGTTCTACCACCATTTAAGACTTGTGGTGAGTTTGGGAGGACATGGCACCCGCCAGCAGCTCAGGGACGGGGCAGCGGTTTCACCTGGCAGCAGGATGCTGGGGATAACCAAAGCCACAGCGTCGGGGAAAAGCCTCCAGCGCCAAGGGGTGTTGCGTTTCGTGCCCGAGGATATGAAAGTTTGAGGAATACCAAAACAAGGAACTTCAAAAAGGAGCGGTGTTGGCCCAGGGAATATTGTTGTATGAGCTCAGCCGCTTCGGAGAGATGGAAAAAATCACGCGCTGACCCGAAGGGGTGGTGGGAGGACGCGGTGTGCAGAGGCTGAGCTACAGATGTGCCACCAGCAGCCACCCAAGGGGCCCAGGGGGGAGCTGGGTGGGGGTACAGGTACCTGTGGCAACACCCCAGCACCCCATGCTGCCCCACAGCCCCAAACCTGGGGAAGGACCCAGATTCAGAGGCTCAGCCAAGTGACCTCACATTGCCCCGTGGCACGCCGACATAGAGGCAAAGCTTACTGTCTGCTCACAGCCCAGGCAGGCTGAGGGGTTTTTCCAAGACCTTCCACCACCATCAAGTCCCCATCTGCTCAGGTTGTCACCCTGACCTTTACCCACTGCTGCACATCCAGATGCCCACTGGGATGGAGGTTCCTTTGTTTTCCACTAACCCCATCCTTGACAATGCAGGGAGGTGCAGGATGTGTCCACCCCACCACCAGCTCCGCCAGAAACAAAGAACTGGAGTCAGGGCCCAGGTATTACCCAGGAAGGTACTGGAGAGACACAGTGTGGATGGAGATTTACAGAAACCACTGTTTCATCCTTGGAAACAAGATGATTTTGGCCTGAAGGTCACAGGGAGAGGAGTTTTGTGCCTCCTTTCTGTGCCTTTGCTCTTCTTCCATCGCAAAAGCAGATCTCACCACACACTGCCATGCCCTGGCATTGATCAGCCCGTGGTGGGGACATGTGTGTACATACACATTAGCAACCCCAAAACTGCCCTGTAGTCCCCTGGATGCTCTTGAGGTCAATTCCAGGCTCAGTACAAGGGCTCTGCTCAAGGCCCCTCATTCCTCCCATCCTCTCTTTGCTCTGGACTAAAGCAGCCAGGTACCCTCGGGTGCAGCCAAAGCACTTGCATGGCCTTAAGACACAAGGCTGAGGCAGAGGCACCTCCTGCCCTCGGATAAAGGCAATGGACCTCTCCAAATCAGCTTTGCCAAAGGCCCCCAGCCCTCCCTGCGCAGCCCCATCCCCCTTGAGCAGCTCCCTCCCCTGCGCTCTCTCTTGCTGTGCCTGTGTGTGGGTGTATTTGGAAACGAGATCTTTCCAGCTGAACTGCAAAATGAAATGCAGAGATCACAACTCCTCGAATAGCTTCATCGCACACACACCCCCCCCAACCTCCATCCTGCCCCCGATGCAAAACCCAGGCAATAGTAAAAAAAAAAAAAAAAGGTGAAATAAATCAAGGTGTTCAGCAGATGAACGGGGGAGATTCAGAAGAGGGGGAGGCACAGCAAAGCACTTCCAGTGCATCTTTTTTCTCCCCCCCAGTTAACCACCAGATTTGCAGCTTGACCCCCACTTGCCCAACCCTCTGAGCTCCCAGAGCTGAGTCAATCCAGCTTCATGGGGCTACAAGAAAAGAGAAAACAAAGCCCAGCAAAAAGCCAAGCCCAAAACCCAGCTGAGATGTGAACATCCGCTGCTGGAGGAGCCAGAGCCCATTTACTGAGATGAAGGCAGAAGTGTCTCCACCCTCGCTGCGGGTACCCCACGCTGGCCATGAGCTGCTCTGCTGTTTCCCAGCCTGGAAAAAGGAAGGATTCCCCTGTGCTGCTGCCATGAGCAGTTTCTGAAGAAGAAGGGGCTGCAATTTGCCCACAGTGGGGGGGGAAGTTGCTCCCACAGGAACAGCATGTTGGCGTCTGGAGGGGTGAGGCAGGGCCTGGGAAAGGGGCTGCTGGTGGGACAGGATGCGCTCCATTCCAAGGGAAGCCTCCTGACAAATACCCTCACCGAAGCAATGCCTCATCCAGGATGCACAGGGCCTGAAGCAATAGGGCAGGGGAGGGTTGGGGGTGAGAGCACTGCTCACCTGGCCCAGGGACCTTTCCAGCTAACATGAGCTGTGCCAGAGACCAGGCTCAAGACACACTGCCATGAGGACAGTCTCGTAGGCAGTGAGATATCCCCTACACAAAACACAGCCCAAGGGGTGGGAAGAAAATGTCCACCTTAGCTAGAGAATAACTGGCATAGCTCAGGCCCTCTCCCCAGGCTCATGAATACCCAAACCCCTTGGGCAGGGTTATTCAGGGGCACACCCAGAACCCTCAGCTTATCTCACTAAGCCATTCTCAACCTCCAAACCACTGCCTAAGGGGCACAAAATTCCAGGTACGGGGAAAAAGGGAGTGGACAAGAGTACGAGGCTCCAGCTGTGATCCATTCCAACCCCAGACAGAGCCAAGAAGCTTCACCTGGACCTCTCCCCCAAGTCAAACTGGGCTCCACACCCTCCAGCACTGAGCCAGCCATAGATCACAGACAATAAAGCAATTTATACGAGGCAGAGACCTTCAAGATTTATGCTGTGTGCTTGCCATAAAGTGCAAACACATTCCCCTCCACACGTGGCTGAATCCTTTGTCAGAGGAATTCAGATTTTTGACCCTAGAAGTCAGAATGAGTCTCTGAAGGAACGTCAGAGACAGACCTGCACTGTGACCCTGAGCAGATTAGAGTCTCAGGGGTATATCCCAAGACATATTTATGGCCCTCCAAAGCAAGATAAGTCAATAACCACATACAGTAGCAGTTACAAGTCAGATATTAATTTAATTCTTTTCCTCCCTATCTGCCCAAATAAGCATTAATTCAATGAAGCATCAGAGGGCTCCATTATTTATAATTCTTACTGGAGTTTCTGTTTTCTCCCATTAAGGTAGAATTGCTACAGCCAGGTTATCTAGACATGATGGTTCCCAAATCAAAGACATTTTGCATCCAACACAGGCACGGGGACCGCCAGCCCAGACCTGGGATTCATTGCTATTAGCAGCTAACGCCGACGCGGAGGAGGCTGGTTAAAGTGCAGCCCATCAAACGCACTTAAAAGCCTTATTCAACCCTCAGCAGAAGGAACATTTTATTCCTACGGACCCTGGGGCTGAGCAGGAGCCGAGATGTTTGTTCCCTTCCGCAGGATCCGGCCAACCCGGCCCTGGGGTTTGTGAACCCACCGTGGCAGAGCTCCCACCACCTTCCCCCCTCCCCGGAGCCGGGTTCTTCCCAAGTCTAGTCTCAACCCAGAGCTAAAAATGAACCTTATTCATGATTAACATCTCTATTTGCATAGCGTGGCTGGCAGCTTAACACCAAATAAATGTTTTGGCAGCAGGAGTCGCAGGCATGGGGGCGAACCCTGCCCTCCAGAAGGGAGCTTCAGCCTCGCCATGGGTTAACGAGCACTTTCTAATTGAATTAGCAAATCATTAACAAGCCCTGTTCACCATCTGGGCAGGGGAAGGCTCTGCCTTGGGCTGCTCTGGCCACCAGCATCTCAGGAGAGAACACAGAGGCGGTCAATAACATCAGAGGAGGAGGGAGTGCTAAACCTGACCTGATTAAGTTATGAATCACTGGAAATCCTGGAGGCATAAAACCCCCCCCGGGGCGGTTGGGCGGCCAAGGTGGGTGAATCCCTGTGAATCCCCTCACCCAGCTCCCCTGCCACCAGCCGTGGGTTTGCCTTCAGCCCCCAGGGTTAGGGAGATCTCAGAGCTGGTTTGGTGGATGCACTGGGGGAAACCTCTTGGAAAAGAACCAAATTAGAGATAAACATAAGGATACTTTGCACCAGGAACCCTGTAAGTGTGGGGCTAGCGTCTGGATTACAGTAAATAAATCCCCTTTTCTTTATAAGCTCATCTGTGCCAAGCTCCCAGCTCTCACTCATCACCTGCTTTAGCATTTTGTTCCCATTTTCAGACCTCTCCTGCCCTCACCCCCGGATTTCCCATCCTGGCAGAGGGAGAGAAAAAGCCAGGAGGACACAGGTGACAAAAAACAACAAAAAAAAAAAACCCTCAAAAACAGCCCCAACACCAAACAGCCGCCAGTCCCTTGTGCCTAGGGAACACGCTGAAAATCCCAACCAAAACAACATTTCAGGCGCAGGAGCCAAACCAATAGACAATTTCCATCTACTTGTGACTAACCGGTGAACTTCTGAGGGCTGAGTCACGGGCACGTCCTGGTCCCACGCACGTGTGTGTGGCCACGGCTCGCGCCAGGACCTGCCCGGCCGTGCCACACCTCGGGCACACGGTGCTGCTCCTGGCACCCCTAGAGCCCCTTTCCCGTAAGGCAGTAACCAGCACCACGGCAGCCAGCGCGGAG
This sequence comes from Empidonax traillii, assembly GCF_003031625.1. Taxonomy (NCBI): domain Eukaryota; kingdom Metazoa; phylum Chordata; class Aves; order Passeriformes; family Tyrannidae; genus Empidonax; species Empidonax traillii. Next base: position 1,153,385 of record NW_020955266.1, read on the forward strand.
AGCGAGCCTCAAAGCTTCCCTCAGCAAATATTCAGGCTGAAAAATGTGTTTTTTCCATCTGCTCGAAGCTTCTTTGCCGGGGCTTTGGTAGGAAGCAGATGTGAGAGCATCCCAAAGCACGGCCGGTCGTTACTCACTCTGTTATATAAAACCATGAGAATTTCCTCCCCCCCCCCCCCTTCTCCTTTTTTTTTTTTGCTTTATTTCTTAGCACCAGGCCAGATTCCTGGGTGAGAGGCCAAGGCTGGCGAAAGCAGAAGCCAAACGAACCCAGGTTGGGGGAAACCTCCATGTGCATCACCATCCAAAGGGAACATTTCACTTCTAGGTCGCTCAGCGGAGAGCCAAGGCGCCGGGGAAGGGAAAGCCACGGTCTGGCCTCATAACAAACCCAGAAACACTTAGGCCTCCTAATTAAATAGGAAATTCAACCCCTTCCAAACCACAGTGAAGCTTCAAAGCCCTTCCAACCTGACTCCGGATGCTCCTTCCCCGGCTCCCCAAGGACAGCCCCGCTCCCTCAGACCCTCCTTCCAGCCAGCAAAGCTGCCGGGGGCAAAGGCTCCCCACGGGTCCTCTGCCAAGGGAAAATGGTTTCATGATCCAAGTGCAAAAGCCATCAGGGAGGTTCATTTTGGCCAAAGGTTTTGCTCCCTTCCAGCAAAACAGTAGGAGGAAAAAAAAAAAAAAAAAAAAAAAAGGGAGAGCTGAGAGAGACCTGGGCAGGGAACTTGGGGCAATCCAAAACTTGGGGCTATCCAAAACTTGGTCTTTTCTGCATGGGGGTGGGGAAAAAAAAAAAAAAAAAGTGAAAAAGAGTTTAAAGTAAAAATGAGAAAGCAGCATTTTTCAGCATGACGCCAAAACTTCTGCAGGGGGTGCTGGGGGAGAAGAAAGCAGAAAATTTTCTATGCATCATAAAATCACGGACATTTCCAGACTGGCTCCAGCACCCCATGCTACTGAACAGGGGAGAGAACACAAAAGCCGATCAAGTTGAGGGCAGGGAGTCTGATGGGAGACACACTGGCCCCAGGGATGAGTGGTGGTGTCTGGGGTAGTCCAGCCCCATCCTGAATCCCCACCCGCCTGACCCCCCCCCAGTCCTGGGCATGAGAGGCTGGGGGAGAGCCGAGATCCCCTCCCAGCCACCCTGCCCCAGCTCCTGGCCCCAGATAAAAAGCAGCCCCGTAGGGACCATCCACTTAAGAGTTGGACTCGCTGATCCTTGTGGGTCCCTTCCAACTCAGTGATATTCTGTGAGCTGATATCAAGCAGGTCTCCAGAGACAGCCCCCCCACCCGGCATGGGAGCCCTTGTTCCGGATTTCCTACAAGGAGCCAAAGCAGAGCTGTCCCCGAGCAACGCGGGGTCCCCGGGCAGGACGGGGCCACCCCTCCCGGCCGGGGCTCCCCGCGCCGGGATGACATAACCACGAACTGCATGAGGCCGAGCCTTTTGTCTGCGCGCCGGGAGAGAGGGAGGGAAAGCAAGAAAGGAAGAAAGAAAGAAAACTTCTGGAAGTCATTACAATTCCTCTGCTCCAGTCTCCTTTTTGGCAGACAGCTTCCCTCTCCCATTCCCCCACCACCACCCCTCCCCTCTCCACCCCAGCCCGCTTCAAAATGCCAGCCTATGATTTTTAAATGAGAAAAAGCTGCGCTGTACTCCAGCGCTTGGATAAACTCCTACACAAACTTCCAGATGTGACACAACAGCCTGGAAGAGGGAATTCGCAGAAGAATCTCCTTAAAACACACACACACACACACACGCAGGGAGCAAAGGAAGCGCCTGGCTGCCAGCAGAGCTGGGCGATGGATGGGTCCAGAGGTCCCTGGTGAGGTGTGGTGTGTTAGCCAGGTTGGGATCGAGTGGCTCCTGGCTCTGCTGGCGAGGCAGGGATGAGAGGGATGCTGGCCACTGCGCACAGCTCTGGGAGGTGGACACCGCCCGCTGCTCCTGCTGAGCTCCCGAAGGCTTTGTGAACAGCAGGGAAGAGGATTTGCAGTCATTTGTCCCCTGGGATGAGGGAAATAACCACTTGTCATGGCCCCCTGTGCAGCCCTGGCTAGAAGGTGATGGGCCCTGTTTCTCTCTGAGATCCTCACACAGGAGCTGGTGTGAGCCCAGGGATGTGTCAGCAGCAGGATGCTCCATCCCAGACAGGAGGGCCAGGGGCTGCAGGAGCCCCCTCAGCCAGGGATCAGCCAGACAAGTCGTGTTTCATTTCTCCCCAGCAGCCAGGGAAGGGGCACAGAGCTGGCAGAGGCTCAGCTGCAGCGGGAGCGTTTCCATCTGTCTGGGGAGGCACGGAACGTCGAACTGGGTCACAGGAGAGAAACAAGCTCAGGTGCCCTGGGATGGATCAGGCACAGGTAAAGCAAATGGATTCTGGCTCTTTTGTGGGGTTTTTAAATCGAAACAAGATCCATTTCAGGTCTGACCTGTCAAATCAAAGCTTTTTGCTTTGTTAAACTCCAAAGCGAGGCTGGAACAAATGTACCGAAGTGTAAAGGACACCACGTGCGCTCTCCCCTCACAACATACCCTTTTGATAACAAAAAAATATTATTTTTAACCCTGCACTACATTGAACCCTTCAAACAGCAGCACAAGAAGTGCTGGGCTACCCCCATGAGTTGGCACAGCCAAGAAGGGGGTGAGGACCCCAAGTTCCCATGAGGTGATGGGGGTTTTGCTCACTCACTGCCCTCATTACATCCCCACAGGAGGGAGAGCTGCAGTGGGCACTGCCAGGGCTGGGGAGCCCAAAACACAACACAGCTCAGCAGGTTCAGTTCTAATCCCCACCAGGCAGGAGGGTCCTGTCTTCGTAGCAGTTGGACACACAGACATGTCCCTCCAGAAGAGCTGGTTCTGGCCATGCCAATGCAGAGTGGGGCTGACACACAGACCATCAGTGCTCAGGCTGAGCTCAGCAGGCAAGGTCTGACCATCCCCTCAGCAGGGCCAGCACTGCCTTCCAGAATGCACCAAGCTCCATCACAGCAGCTCCAGCCACCCCATGAGCCACCCTGGCACAGACCTCATATAAGCCTTGGTGTGAGGCCACAGAAGCTCCAGACCCACTCCTAGAAGTGACTGGGAAATGAGCAGCGCTGACTTCCAAGGAGAGCTGGGGGCACTCAGCATCTCCCCAGGACTGAGCTTTGACCTTTCCCTACTGGGGAGCTAGTGGGGCCATGTGAGGCAGCTGCTAGAAGAGCCCTCCGTGTTTTATTGCAGACAGAAAGCAGGGCTGCTTTCTGTGACCAGATCAAGACGTGTTTCTTTGCTAAAGCCATTCTCAAACCCCAAATCCCAGGGACTGTGCTGCAGAGCAGCCAAGCGGGATGGGAGCGCTCCTCCCAGCGCCACCCAAACCTCCCCTCCCCAGCGAGGGAATTTACAGGGTTGTCCTTCACCCTCCAAACCAGGAGGAAAAGATAGGATTTCAACCAATTTGGGGGCATCTCCCCCTTCTGGAAGAGCACTTTCCAGAAGGTTTTGCAGCCCCCCCATTGCCGTGTGCTGCTCTCCAGGCAGCAGTGCTCTGCAGGCAGGCACAGCGCGGGGGACGAGGCAGTTCTCAGTACTACAATAGATATCACAGGCCCTTTCAGTTGCACTGTTATTTTTCTATTCAGAGCTCTTAGCGCCAAGCAGTAGCATCCTCCCCACTTTCTCCATCCCCGCTCTTCAATCACTCCTCAACTCTCAAGAAATAGCCTCATTTCTTGTCTCTGATCAGAGGAGCAGCCTGGCACAGACCCTGCTACAGCCTTTCATCCTCCCAGCCTTCATGGTGCTTTTATTTTAGAACTGAAAGTCAAGTAACCAGCTTGCCTCCTCTTTTCTCCCCCCTGAGAGACTCTTGCTTCTCCTCTCATAGCCTCTCCAGCATGCACACCAGGACACCCTGCATGTGCCACAGTCCTTCCCACCTTGCTGAGCCTGTAAATCCAGCACTGTGACCATTAAACATGTCCCTGCTCCTTCCCTTTTGGCCCAGGCAGTTCTCATTCAGGCCAGAACCTTCCATCACAGAGCCACTGGGAATATGCAGGTGGGCAACCAGGCTCATCCCCCCAGTTCCTCACAGTACCCAAAGAGGTTTTCACTCAAAGAACCAGGATGGAGTGGAGGGGGAGGACAGCTTGACAGGATGATACGTGTTTAAAAACCACAAGATTTCAGGCTCTGGAGAATTTCTGGATCAGGACAAACTTCATGACCTCTTTCTAGCCTTAAGGGAGAGAAGCAGGAGAGCAGCACAGAACCCTCCCCCATCTCCACACCAGACAGCAAGAGAAAAAACTCCTCCATCCAGGTAGAGGATACTCTGAACAGACACATGGCAGAAGAGGTCAACAAACCACTTCCACAGAACTTTGCATCCTTACTGGATACTCAGCACCTCAACCACCACCCTTCCCTAACCCCACGTCATCCTCAACTGCCACACAAACAGGCTGGACAGGGATGGAGAGCAGCATCCCAGGTGCTCCAGCTGCTCCCTGGGGGCACAAGCTGTCCTTCCCGGGGCAAGAGTGGGTCCTGCATCTTCTCCCAATGCCCCATCAACAGCAAAGTTGGTTTATCAGCTGGATTAGAGCACCATAAACCCACCTGGCCAAGCCCCAAGCTGCCCATCTACACAGGCACAGCTCAAACCAGAGCCCTCCCACCCAGTTTCTGCATGAGCAGATGCAGAAAGGTAAAAATCACCCGTGAGAGTGGCAGAAGCCAGTGAAAGCTCCAAACCCTCTAGAGCTAGGACAGGATTCACCAGCCATGTGAGCCAAAGCGCTGCCACTCCTCTCCAGGGCAGCTGGTGGCAACAAAGACTTTCCAGCAACGTGATTATATGGTTTTAGCACTGGGGCACAATTCCTAGAAGATTACAGCCTGAGAAGGGCCACTCTATGGCCCCACCACAGTAAAGGAAAACAATAAGGAATATAAACAAAGAAGAGGCTCAGCTCCAGCACTGGGGCTGCAGAGAGCTGAAGGGACGAGCGAGGCGATGCTCAGTCGAACAGCCCAGCGAGTGACAGGACACACTGTGGGTGCCAAGCCGGCCACTGCCTCCCTCTCATCTGTAGGCTGAAGTGCCCTTTTTTTTTTTTTTTTTGGTGTTGCTGTTAAATAAACTCCCCCAATTCTGGGTCAGTGACCCTGAAAACAAACAGCTGCACGCAGCCACACGACTCAGAGACCCACAGCATCATCCCCGCTGGCCCCAGGGCTCCCAGCAAGCGCCTTTCTCCGTCGGTAACAAGTGAGGAACTGGTGACAAGAAAATCCCCAGCTTGCAGGGCTGCACCTCATGCTCATCCCCTGCTTGCAGTGGTGCTTGCAGGTGCCCACAATACCACTAATTTTCCAAGGACAAAAGTTAATCAGCCTGTATTTGCAGCCACAGAGGAGAAGACACATTTCAAGCCCTTACTGGGGTGGGACATTTTACCAAAAACACTAAAACCATGCAGGTGTTAACACCAGATTCAAAACATCATTACAAAGATTAAAAATGAAAAAAGGAAAAAAAAAAAAAAGAACAGAGAGACTTGGAAACGTATTTAAACCAGCATTCATAAATAATATTAGTCATAGTAGGCAACAAGAACACACTGACTTGCAGCCTGTCGTCTGTCGTTAATATTTCTTTCCAAAACAGAAGGCTTCACAAAGTTGCAAGATTTCTAAGATGTTTAAATAAACACAGCTTTGAAGTGCTTAGCTGGTGTGAAAGAGATTTGGGGGGGAAACTGCTGGGAGTATTCACGACTGGGAAGAGAAATCTCAGTTTTTTCCATCCTGGGGGACATTTTAGGAAAGAAGGCGGCCTTTTTACCAGTGAAATAATTGCTGAAGCTCAAGTAAAACAATATCCACAACTCCAGCAGACCCTTGCTGCTCTTCCCAGGCACACCAACCTCAGCCGAGATGTAATTCCTAACAGTTCCCGAACACCAGGAGCTGGGGACGACTCTCACAGGATATTCTGGCCCTCTATACCATGTAACATGTCCTCCCCGCTACTGCACAGCCTCTCCCCCTCCAGATGTGGGGTTGCTGCCCAGACCTGCTCGCCTGCCTTTCGCATCGGCATCGCAGCACGGACCCGGTAACTTCCCGGGCAGCGCTGCCTCTCCCGCACCAGCCCCTGCTGGAAGCCACAGCGCTGCGCTTTATTTCATGCCGTTCCATAATGGAACTGGAGTTTGGGGATGGTAAAATACTTGGAATGCTACAAACCGTGTGCTGGTTGCAACTCAACTCCGAGGGAGGCTTTAAAGAGTGTGGCAAGAAGAAATTTTTCTATTGTCTCCTCTACTTCTTTTAATATTTTTTTTCTTCTCCCTTTCTTTTGAAAGCTTAAACTTGACTAAAGCGGCTCAGACACAGAGCCTGTGCCGAAGCAGACAGGGAGTTCAGAAGGAGACCAGAAGCTTTTGGGGAGGCACAGCTCACCCCAGGACCTGACAAACAGTTGCCCTTGGCCCGTGCACACCCAGGGACTGTGACCCTCAGCTTGCCCCGACCCTTTCAAGCAAGGAGCATCCCCCGGGGCACTGCAGAACCCCTTCAGGCGGCCTTGAACACCCTGAATTATTTAGGGACCCTTGAGCTGGGCAGCAACTCAACCCCCCACACACCTCCACCTCCCCTCAGATTGCACACCATATCCCCCGTTCCCCCCAAACCCTCGAGGAAGGAACCGGGGACGGGGGAGAAACGGGTTAGAGAGGAAGGACGGGTCTGCAAGGGGGGAAACCGATACTAGGGTCGCTCGGTGTGTCAGGGGAGCGGGACCGGAGGCCGCCGATCCCCGGGGAAGGATGGGCCGCCCGCCCGCAGCTCCTGCTCCAGCTCCCCGTGCGACGGAGCCAGCGGGAGCCGCGGCATCGCGGCGGGGCGGCCGGGGGAGGGGAGCTCCGCAGGAGGAGAGCCCCGCACCCCGGCAGGGACCGCCGAGCCCCTGCAACAGCCCGGAAAAACTTCCCGGGCGAGCACGGCGGAGGGGGCGAGCGCCGCCGGGTGCCCCCCGCTATCCAGGACGGCGGGTGACGGGTCCTCCCAAAACCCCGCTCCTTCCCCATCACCCAGCGGGCTCCAGGCGGGAGGTGCCCCCCGGCCTGCCCGCCGCTCCGAGGGTGGGGGGGCCCCGCAGGGCTTACCTCGCCGCCGAACACCTGCAAAGGATACGGGTTACAGACCAGCCGGAGGCACCAGCTCCGCGGCCGGCTCTCCTGGCTCAGGTAGAAGAAGACGACGGGGGCCAGCGCCGGGTAGGGCAGCGCCTCCGCCTCTGAGTCGCCGCTGCCCGCCTCCCTGTCCCCCGGCCCCGGGCGGCTCCCGGCCCCGGACAGGTCATTAAGGCGGATGAAAGTCTTGGCTCTGCCCGGCTCAGGATCCTCCTCGGCCGCTCTCGGTCCATCCTCGTCCATCCTCCGGCCGGCGGCCCCGGGGGAGCCGGGGCGACGCGAGGCGAGCCGGTGGGACAACTAGAGGGGCGAGGCCATGGCGGGGCCGGGGGGCTGGGGGCTGCGGCGGGGCGGCTTCAGCGCCGGGGTGGCATGGCCGGGCGAGCCGCTGCCTCGCCCCCCGCCGGGGCCAGGCCGCCCCCCTCGCCCTGCCCTGCCGTCTGCGGGCTCCGTAGCTCCTCCTCGCCGTGCCTCCGGGGGCCCGAGCCGGGCGAGCCGCGGGCAGGGAGGCGGCGGCGGGGCGGCCCCCGCTGCCGGCTGCTGGCCCCCACCCGCGGGGCGGGCCGCCTTAGCGGCTCTGCCTGTCCCCTCCGCGCCCCAACATCTGCCCGGGAGCGGGGGATGCTGCCCGGCGCCGCGGGGACGGGCGGGCGGCGGCGGAGGATGCTCCCGCGGCGGCCGCGCCGATCCGAGCGCTCCCGCACAGCTGGATCCCTCACTCCAACTTCAAGTCCCGGCTCCTCCTCCCCCCGCCGCCAATGGGGGCTCCCCCCCGGCCCCTCCGCTCCTCCCCATTGGCTGCCGGGGGTGTCCGTCCCGGCGGCACAGCTGGACGGGCAGGACGGTCCCCGGCGGGGATGGACGGGGCGCACCCGGCGGGGGTCGGGTTCGGGCACCCCCTGCCCTGGGGGGAAATGCGGGGTTGGGGGGAACGGGGACCTGCAGCGCCGGGGGCGGGGAGGAGTGGGAAAGCCCCGCGCTGTGTTAGGCGGAGGCAGCGCCCAGTGGGACACTGCAGCACCGGGAGAGGGGGAAGTCGGTGAAAGGCAAGGAGGAAGAGATGGGGCGGGGGGCGACTGCCCCGCGGGGCCGCTCCTGCGGGAGGGAAGAGCCGCAGGCGAGCGCGGCCAGCCAGGGCCAAGGTACCGAGGGAAACAGGAACAGGTACGGAGCCCTCCCGTGTGCCGCCTAAACCCTGTCCTAGACCCTCGCCCTGCCGCCTCCTGCCCCGTCCCCCACCGCTTGCGAGCGGAGACCGTGCTGTTGGGCTCGGCGCATATGGGTCACCTCCCGGTGCCACCCCAGCCCCCGGCTCCTTGCGAGGGGCCAACCCATCTGGAGCCACCCCTACGCTGCGTGGGGACACAATCCTAGCCAGCAGCTCGCAGGGGGACCCGGCCCCGAGCAGGCGAGGGGGACTCGCCATCCCCCAACCGCGGGAGCAGCGGGTTCCCCGCGGTCCCCCCTGCTCGGAGGACGCGGCCGGAGCTCCCTCTGCCGGTGCGAGTCCCGGCAGCGGCGGGAACCGGCCTCGACGGCGGGCACCGGCCGCCAGCATCCCCGGGGAGGAGGGGACACACGGCCCGAGCAGAGAGTACAGCACGCCGAGCCAGAGACCTTCCTCCAGCGGGGCCACAGTAAAGGATTTTCTACCAGCAGTCCTCATTTTGAGTGCAGGTGTCCCCAGGCTGAGGCAGAACCCTGCTTCCAAACACTTTTTGCCATCTGAGAAACAGCTTTCTTACCCTTCCCCGGTAGCCCCCCACATAATTTATATCTATAAATGCCAAGAGCTCCAGCTAGTCCAAACCACCTGCAAGAACAACAGGCAGATGTTCCTGTCTGACCCAGAAGGCTTTCTCTTGGCCAAATCCTGCTGGCCTGGGAGCATACTCTATCTTGGATTCACAGCCTGTGCTGTCCAGCCCGAGACAAATCACATGGCTATTGGCAAAACTTCAAGGCCAGTTGGGCTCTGCTGCAGAGCTGAGAGATGGTGTCCAGGCAGAGGAGGAGATGCAAACCCCACGCCCCCCCCCCAGGGTCAGGAGACCCTCCTGCAAGCCCAGGGGGACACAAGTGTGACAGCACTTGGCACGTGTGACACCAGGCAAGCGGAGAGCCTGCAACATGGGTGCCAAGGACAGGGACTCCTATTTGTTTCACAGGTTTCTGAGCAATTCCCTGCTCTGGATGCAGTGTGTGCACCCATGGAAAGGGCAGCCTCAGCTGATCTTTGGCCTCTCTCTGCTCCAGCCAAAACGAACGGACACACCAGCACACCGGGAGCTCCCTCATTCCCCAGCCAACCCTCCTGTGGTGGGGCACACACCAGCCTTTGCCCCCTGGCACGGCACAGCCCAGCAGCCCGGCAGCTCGGCTGTAGTACAAATACAAATCCCAGGAAGGTCCACAAACACATTTGCATGTACAAGGTGCAGTCTTAGATCAAGCAATTTCCTCGCTACATATGTACAGCCTGGTCACAGCTGCTTTTGATCCGATTCTCTTTGTATCTTGATAATGTACAGAGAGCCTTTGTGTGCTGGTCTGTTTATTTAAATGGATTTGGAGCAAACATTTTTTTAAAAGCTGCAGCTTTGAGCCTCTAAGTGGGTTACCAGATTATATGCTGTCTCCATTTTAATTACATTTGGCTCGTTTTGTTTATTGCATACATTTTCAAGAATTATGCTCGTTGTGAGGATTGAAAGCATTTTGCTTTAGAAGATACCTGCCCTATAAAGGGATCCAACATCACACAGGAGAGACAATGCAAACCTTCCCATCTCCAATAGCATTCTCCCTCCAACTAGGACGAGAAAAGAAGAAAGGCTTGACAGAGCCATATATCCTTAAAGTGAAGCACCCAGACATCTCAGGAGGATCAAGCCAGTACCACCAGTCTAACAGGATTTTGGCATCAGCAAACACTAAACTAAAAAGATGCTTTTGCTAGGGAAGAGTGATCTTGGTTGTGGATCTCAGAGGGGTGAGAGCCCAGAGCCCATCACAGCCCAGCTGGGGGTGTTTGTCATCCCCCATCTCACTTGGGTGGGCAGAGGAGTTAAACCAGAAGCCCCCTCCCAGCACTGCCCCAGCCCAGGGCATCTCCTCAGGGAGCCCTTCCCACCCCTCCAGGTTAGACTAGGAATTTGTCTTCCTCAAACAAGGGGGTTTGTTTAAGGGGGGTTCATTCAACTTCCAGACAGAAGTGGAGCAATCTGTTGAGAAGAGGGAACACAGCTCCAGCCCTGAGCCTTGGTGAGAAGGATGGAAAGCAGCTAAAAGTGACCCTGGAGACCAGAGCTGCACATTTGGGGATTTGGGATGCAAATGAGCAGAAATTTCAATACGGCATAAGAAACTAATGAGGTCACTGTCACCTCACATGCACAGTCCTGGCCTCCTAATTATACCAAAGATAGCACAGGAGAGAGAAATGGGGGTGAGCCAGGGACAGGTTGGGTGGTGGCAGGAATTTTAGGGTTGTGGTGGTTTTGGACAGCAAGAGGAAGGGGAGTCATGCTCTACAACATCAGTTATGCCCTCAACAGCACATGCAATGCACACCAAATTACTCAGCAGACTCCTGGCAGGGACACCTGAGGAGAAGGAGGCAGCCCTGCTTTCATCCCAGCATAGTCCCCTTGATCTCCTCTCCTCCCTCCCACCCCCTACCCCCTTTTAGGGGATCTTTTGGGGTAGTACAGCACTGCACTCTCCTCCTTAGCAGTACTTTTAGGAAAAGCACTGTGAGCAATATTTCACATCGAGGGGAGCTTTAGCGGAGCTGATGCTCACCAAAGACGGCTCCGGCGCGGTAATGGGATTTGGAATCGGCCGTACAGGAGCTGCTCTGAGCTGCAACGGGAAAAGCCTACATCTGTAACCACTTTGGCAGGAGGAGGATTGAAGACAGCCTGAGCAGAGAGGCTCCAACCCGATGGGAACCAGTCGCTATTTGTTTTGCTGTTGACATACAGCTGCAGTAGCTGTGGGTGATTTTAATAAGGCAGGATAATATTTCTATCAGTTCTGGGAGCCGTAGATGGAACCCATATAGGCATCTGGCTCGGGGCTGAGTGATAAATCGCAACAAGATCCAAAGCTCTTCTCATGCCTTGGAACCAGAGAGAAAACGCACATTTCATTTCGGATGTCACAGTTTGGGGGCAGAACAGGCCTCCCACGACCGACTCACAGACTCAAGGGCTTTTGATGAGCATTTTGACGGCAGCAAATCCTCTCTGTCCCTGCTCCCCCACCCCACCAGTGACAGTGAGTGCTGTGGAATCAGAGCCCTTGCTGTGCACAGGGGCTCCTGGCTGCCCCCTCAGTGAATTAACCCACTGAGAAACACCGTATATGCTATTTCAGCTGACACAGCTACAGCAGAGACACCCACCAAACCCAGCCCCATGAAGCCCCTTCTCCCCCGGTGCCCTGGCTGCTTCTCACGACCCCAGCCCTGACACAGTCCTGCTGGAGGGCTCCCATCCTCAGTACCCACAGCTGAAAGAACACTGCGAACAGCAGTGGAGGATCTGGGAGGAGCAAGAGACCAGCCCCGTGTTCCACACAGCACAAAATAGCATCTTAACCCTGCATAACCCCATCCAAACTGCTGCTTTTCAGCCCCTCACGAGCTCATTTTGCTAATTCCCTTTTTCATCCCCTAGACACTTTTTTGCCCTTCCCAGTTACCCTATTCTGTGGTCTTCAGCCAAGCATCCCAGGGATTCCCAGTCCACTGCTGCATCCCCAAAACCCAGGGCTGGGTACCAGCACCGGGAACCACCCAGGGAGGGTTTGGGAGAAGCAATTACTTAATGAAACCAACTGCTAGAGGCTACAAGCGGGGCTTCATCTTTTATTTTTTTTTCCTCTTTAATGAATGTTTTTATTGTCTCTCTCAATCTTTATTAAGTGAAGAGCCAGACAAGTTGTTGGAGGGAAAATATACTACGGCACGAAGCGCAACCGCTGTGCAAGGGGACGTACACGACCAGCGCAATCCGCTTGGGGCGCATAAAGGAATTAATAATTTAGGCTGGGGAATGCTTATTGTTGGCTGATGACCAGCACTTTTTCTGCATGATCAATGTTTGCACCTTGACTTTTTGGTACACAATCAATCCACGCCTGAGCGCGGCCCGAGTTTTGGGAACTGCTATGTCTGCAAGGGCTGAGTCGCTCGCGGCTGTAGCACCGGTGCGGCTCATTCTCCTGACTTTGCAAGAGCTGAGCTGAACGCAGGTTTCAGCTCTGGGGCTCAGAATATAATTTGTAGTAAAAATACAATTTATAATAAAGATCTGTCTGCCCCTGCCGTCTTTAAAAAAATTTGCATTTTCCTTTACGACCTCTATTACCTCCGGAGAACACGAAGAGGGGAGGGGAGTGTCCTCTCAAAGATATCCTGGTTGGGCAGTTTGGGTGTTTCAGTGTCCACATCTTGGCTCTGACCCTCAAAACGCACAAAGATCCATCAGCCCCACAAAGGCAGCCCCCACCCCACCCCCAGACAGCACACAAGGACCCAGCACCATCCTGTTCCATACCCTCTTGCATTTATCATGGCTCCCTTCCTCAGGGGAAATAAACCCAACTGCAGTCCAACCCAGGTCGAGGCAGGTCCCTGTTCAGTGCTCTGGGGAGGCTCTGTCTTGCTCTCCCAAGCCTCAATCCAGCTCCTGCCTTGCTCCTGTTGCTGGTCTGGAGACCCAGCTCTGCACGAAGAGGTTGAAAAAATTCTCCAAAACCATCGAGTCCAGCTGTTAACCCAGCGCTGCCAAGGCCACCACTAAAACCATGTCCCTAAGCATCACATCCACATGTCTATTAAATCCCTCCAGGGATGGTGACTCCACCACTTCTCTGGGCAGCCTGTTCCAATGCTTCACCACTCTTTCAAGGAAGAAATTTTTCCTAATATTTGAGCTAAGCTTCCCTGGCAGAACTCAAGGCTGTTTCCTCTCGTCCTGTTGCTTAGGAGAAGAGACCAACCCCCGCCTGGCTACAGCTTCTTTTCAGCTGTAGCAAGCGATAAGGTCCTGCCTGAGCCTCCTTTTCTCCAGGATAAAACACCCCCAAGCTCCCTCAGCTGCTCCTCATAAGACTTACTCTCTAAACCATCCCTCAAATCTGCATTTCTTGCCTTTTTTTTTTTTTTTTTTTTTTTTTTTGCCTCCCAAGCTCTTTGCCATCCCTTTTCAATACCCTCCTCTTCCCCCCACCCCCCTCGCTTTGCGTTGCTTTTGGTTTTCATCGGGTTCCGAAGCAGCCCGAGCGCGGGGTGCGAGCAGCGCGCCGGCCCCGCCGCTATCAGCGCTCCCACTCTAATTGAATCTTCAAATCTTGTCTGACAGGAGGAGACAAGAGGGAAATGAGACGCTTGTTGCCGGGTCCCCGAGCGCTGCCGCCACCTGCTCCGCCGAGCTCCGGGATGCCGGCGAGCATCCCAGGGTGCTCCCAGGCGCGCACACCTCGGCCCCAGCACTGCAAAAAGCACTTCCAGCACCCCAGGAAGGCATTGCCAGAGATCGGGGAGTCTCAAGAAGGGTATAAGGTGCCAAAAAGACGACAGAGGTGAGGTTCAGGCAAGGGGAAGGGCAGAGCCAGGGGAATGCCTGAGGACAGGCTGGGGAGTTCAGTCCTGAGCTCAGCAGGGATCAGGACTCCAAGATCTCTCTCAGCACCTTCAGGTTCGCAAGAAAACAAAAGTCTTCCAGACAACAACAGCACACCCAGAGGTTGCCCCATTGCCCTCACAGTGACTCCAGGCTCAGGAAAAGCACTCCCCTTTTCTCCATCCAGGATCTCACCGCAGCCAGGAACACCCAAAGGGGTCACCACCCCCTCCCTGGCACAAAGTCACAATACCAAGAGGTCTCACCACAACAATTCTGCACAGAGCCTTACCTGAGTGTTCTGGAGCTCCAGCCAGAGGACACCCTCACCCCAGAGCTGCACCAGCACTTCCAAACACCTTCCTCTCCTGATGCTGGTAAGAGCAAAGCAGGAACTCGAAGCCCTTATTGGCACCTGCTGAGCAATTGAGCAAATTGCTAATTGAGAAAAGGTCGACATGGGAGGGGGCGAGGTCAGCAGCTCCTGGTGTTGGTGGCCAGGCATAAACAAAACAGATCTTGGCCCACAGTTCAGAAAATAAAACAAAATTTGCCCTAGAAAAGGTTTTTTTCCAGCCAGTTCTCCCACCATACATCAGCTGAGCCCCATGTTGTGAAGGTCAGACTCATTAAACCCCCCCTGCAAGGGCTGTGCTGCTGAGAGGAGGGGGGTCACAGTCCCACCCCAAAGAGGCCAACTCTGCCCCCAAACTCCCAGCCCTGGATGGCAGGTCAGGAGAGCACCACACTCTCCACATACCTGCTCCTGTCCTAAAACAGCAGCTTCCCACTCCAGCTGGGGAGAAAATGACCCAAATGGCTTTAAAATAAATGAATATTAAACGAGTACATGGCACTGATAGCAGTGACTGACTGACATGGCACAAATGTCTCCTGTTCTCCAAGGAGCAGTGAAGAGCAGCCAGGGCATGGGGATGGAGAAACATGTCCCTCAGGGGACTGGGAGGAGAGAGGTCAGGACAGGAGGGAGAGTGGGGCTTTAACCTGGGGTCTGCAGAGGCCAAGGGCCAAGTGTCCTGGAGCCAAGATAGCAGGATGCTGGGTCATGAACAAGAGCTTGTGCCCTCCTTCCCACCGAGCATCCCACCCCAGTGAGTGAGGCCCTGAGCTGGTGCCTGCAGGCTGTGACAAATGGATGTCTGGGATGGCTGAGATGGTTGGAATGGCTGCCCTTCCTCCAGGGAGGGAGCTCTGCACTCACAAACGATCTTGGCCGTGACCTGGGGACACAACTGAGCACAACTGGCCCTTCTGCGCCCCACACTTTGCTCCTTTGCTGCTTAACCCCTTTGAATATTGTTCATATTCCAGCTCACTCATAACAACACTTGGTGTGGAAAGGGTTTTCTTTTTTTCACCCCTTTCCTTCTTTTTTTTTTTTTTTTAAATAAGGCCTCTGCTGGGAAATCTTTATAATTAATGGCCCTTTAGAGTAAAATATAATTAAAAATAATGTGGAGCATGCTGAAGCCCGCTGGCAGCTTGTGATGAGGGTGGATGATGGGGAGCAGGGCAGTCGGGCGGCTGCGGGTGCTGCAGACAGGGGTGCCCAGGCTGGGGGCTGGGTACCCACTGCAATATGCTGGGGTGGGCTCATCCTGGCCTCCTTTCATCCTAAAGCAATTTCTAAATCACCAAGAGCACCTGGACTTCTTTGTCCCGGCCGTGGGGACACTGGGTTGCATCTCATCGTCCTCCCATAGGAGATGGGACATGGGTGGCTCTGCTGGGATGAAATGCTGATCAAAGCACTGGGGCAAGGGGAGATCCAGTCCCACTCAGCTGTTTATGGGGCTGTGATGTGTCCATATACACCCAGGGAGCCTTCTTGGATAGGGAAGTCTGATTTTGACACTTTTAGAGAACTAGGGAGGGAGAAGGGCTTGTTGAGCCTCCCATCAAAGCCTGTGCTCCCCAATCACCCTCTTGCAGAAGCCGAGCATTGCAGAAGTGTGGAAATGAGGACTGGTTCATTTAAATTTAATGCTGATGAGGAGATCTTCCTCCTCTTTCCAGCAGAGAGCAGATGTTGTCGTTTCACATAGGCAAGGCGTCTCTAAATCACTTCCCCAGCAGCGAGGTGGACGGTGATGTCATTGTTTATAGGTTATTAGTTATTATTTCATGGGCAAACCTGACATTTTTCCCCTTTAAACATACACTGAGATGGATTCTGGGTTTCTGCCACTGAAAATATCCTGGCGGTCCCGCCATTAGCCTCCCTCCAAGATCGAGGCTGCTTTCCTCATGGCACATAATTAAAACAGCACTTTGACTGTTCAGCAGCTCACAACATCTTCGTGATGCACGGGAACCCAGGCAACAGCTCTCTGCCAGAGCCCGGCCCCTCCCGAGGCAGCGCCCAGCTGCTGTGCCTGCACGGCTGTGCCTGTGTGGGTGTGCAAAGAGGGAGCGAGAGAGAGGAGGGATGCGGCGTGAGAGGTGGCAGAGCAGCACGGTGACCCCGGGCCGTAGGTGACCCTGGGTGTGATCCACGTGCCACCTGCTCCGTGCGGTCTCCTTCCCTGCGCCGGCTCCGGCCGCTCCTCGCTGTGCCGGTGCAGAGGTGCTGGATGGTGGCACCCAGGTTGATTTTAGCCCGTTCAACGTGTTTTAGCTGGATCATGCAGCCTTGTCTGTGGCCTTCCTCTGGCGTGAATTGCAATTACCTTAACGAATCTACAGGCAGCTTGCTGCTGGGGTTTTAACCCGCCCTGTGGCACCGTGGGCTGTGAGGGTCACCACTTGGTTCAGGGCTGCCCAGCCCTTCATGAGCACACACAGCCAGAGCCAACAGGGCCAAGGAAAGATTCACTGGTGCAGGATGTGCCAGATCCGGTGGGTTGAGGCTGGCAGCAGGGGATAAGGGCAGAGCCCAAGATGATCTGGCTGCCCTATGGGGTGCAGGGAACCAGGGCATGAATGAGTGTCATACTGCGAAGCTCCATAACACCAGGGCAGCCCAGTGCCAACTTCTCATGCTCTGCACACTGGTACCAGCCCAGTATGTCCCCCTGACCCCCCCTTTTCTCAGGATACTAAGTGAGTTTGGTGGTTGCAAAGCAGCCTTTGAGCAGTTTGTGGCTCCTGCCTTCCCCATGGGAGCTCTCTGAGCAGCAGCCCAAGTTCTCAGACCACACAAGGATGAGGCAAAGGACTGGCACGTGCTCCACACCAACCTCCCAGCAGCCCCACAGCAAGGCATAAGGTATCAACAGGATCAAAGCCCGTTCCTGCCTCCACTTTGCCCCTGTGCCAGAGCTCAAGAAGCTCGATCTGCCTTAAAAAATGGTACAGAAGGCAGCTTGGGAGTTGTTGCTCCCAGAAAGCAACAAAAAGCTTTTGTTGCTTTTTGGGAAAGCCTGAACCTGGCTGTGTCCCAAATGGCTTCATCTCCCCCAAAACAGCCCTGGGCAAGCCCCAGCACACCAGACCTGGACATGGCACTCTGTCATCCTCTGCACAGTGAGTCCTGAGTCCTGTCTGTAAAACTACTCTCCCGCAGTCCCAGGTCCTTCTCACTTGGGAGTGACCCAGCTCATCCTCATGGGTACCGGCCACGACCTGGAAAATCACCCAGGCCTTCCTCCCACCATGACCCTGTCCCATTTTACCCCCTGAGTGCTTGCTGTGACAGCCCTGACACAGCCCCAGCATGGGCCAGTGATGCTTTAGTCTGTGTCCAGCCCCACATGTATTCCCACTCAAGCAGCAGCATAGCAAGGGCACAGTCCCAGCTTTATTTCAGCCCAGACTCAGTCTTTACCTTCCAAGAGCCGAGTCCTGTCCTTCTCCTGCCCCAATTCCTGCCCCTACTGGTGTGACTGGGGCAACTCCCACCCGCAATGCAGAGCGGGCACAAGGCAATCACATGCACAGAGGAACCAGCAATGAAACAGAATATATTAGTGCTCCCCTAACCAACAGAGGGGAGTTAATGACATCAAACTGGTTTGTTGTTGTTGGTTTTGATTATAATTTTTTTTTTAAGCTCTGGCTTCTATCTGTCATTACTGTTATATTGCATAACCAGGGAGAAATCTGAATGAAGTTAATACCTGTGGAGCGTGGTGCAGAATATTCATGTACTGGGAACCAGAACGAGGCAAATGTGAATCTTTATTACCAGTGAAGGTTGTTAAATATTTTATTTTCTGTTTGAGACATGCTGTGACACATGAAACTCAATTAGAATATAGCTAACCCCCACTCTAAATTATAGATAAATGACAACAAATGAAGGGGAGCAGCCAGAGCTCCCCTGTGCACAGCCTTGGGGAGCAAGGGGAACAACTTAGAGAGAAGAGGGCAGCCCCCCCTAGACACCCCTGTCCCAGCCAGCGAGCACTGGCACAGCACTGTGTTTCCTTTGCAGAGCTAATTTTTGCTCTTAGACATCCCAAAGGAGACCCTCAAGGAAGCAGGATGGATCCTGTTCCCCTGCAAATCATCCCATGCCTTCACCCGAAGCAGCCCCAGACATCCCATCCCACCCCGTTGGTCTCAGTGCACCACAAGGACCTCCCAGCCCTCTGCTCCTGAGCTGTGTTTACTTAAATCTGAACGTGTCTGGTAATAAAAACCACAGTGAAAAGGAAAGACAGATGTTAAAGAGAAATATATATCAAGGGCCAAATGCTGCACTGGTGCCGTGCTATGGAAATTCTGGAGTTTCCTATCCCTTGGCACACCAAAGCCAAGCTAAGAACACAGTCAGGGATGGAAAATTAGGGGCTGAAAGGGCTGTGAGGTTAATTCTGTAATTGTTTGCTCTGGGAGATGCTCATCATCACCAGTGAGGCCACACCGATGTGGGCTATAAGTGGCTGCTGCTGGGGCCAAGATTAAGCAGCACCTCTGCACAATATCCACAGGGATATTGATGTGGGTGGACAGACAGACAGACAGGCAGACAGCCGTGCTCCCAGCCCAGACAGGCGTTTTCTCCCTGACCCTGCTCAATGCAAAGTTCCCAGGCTGCCAGGGTTCCCCTTGGTGGCCTCGCAAGAGCAACCGGCAGGAGCACCCGGCAGGAGCATCCCTCGGTGTTGCCATGGAGATGTGGTTCAGAGGGAGCCTGGGTGCTGTACCCCCCTGGGGGGACTGCAGGACCCCCCACTCCACTGCAGCGCTCGTGAGATAAAAGGGATTTGGGGTCTTCATTCATGCCACAAGGATCTCAGCCAGAGACAACTGTAGGATCTGTGCTGGCGATCAAAGCTGTGGCCCTTCGTTAGCATCGGTATCCAGGACCATCATTAGTGTGTGATGAGGAGACCAGAGCAGCAGGGCAGACAGACAGGCAGATGGGGAGGTAGTGCGGACAGAGAACAGTACCTTGCTGGAGGGGTTTTTTCATGTACTTCTCTGCTTTGCAAGCCTCAAAGGACTCAAGTCCCTGCTGTCCCTCCTGTCTCTCTCCCTTTTGGGAGCTCTGTTAAAGTACTGCTGTCACAGAGACTGAGACACTTAACCTCTGTCCTGCCCTGGCGTGGGTTAACCCAGCCATGCTCAGTGCTTTCCCTCCCTGGGGCATGTTTCCAGCCTGATTACCTCCTGATTTTATCTACTACCTCCTTTTGCTCTGCCTCACTGCCCCTGCCTGCCCCCATCATGGGGTCCTCCTCGTCCCCTGTCCCTCCCCGAGCCCCTCACCAACACCAGCCACAAAAAGCAAAGGCAACAATGGGGACACCCACTCTTGCCTCTACCTCAGGCCAAGCTCCCAGGGCACAGGCAGCCTCTGCGGATTTGCTCCATCAACACTCAGGCTGCAGCTGCACGTTACAACCAGGACCCCTCCAGCACTTCTCTCTGTGTAGACTCTTTCTAAATGAGATTCTGCTCTTTACTCTGCCAACCCCTTAGGACCTGGGAAATAGCTTTGTCTCCATCTTCTCCGCCTTTAATTTCCAGTTTTTCACTAAAACACGAGTTCCCTTTCTTGTCTGCTTTTCCGGGAGATAAACACATCTGTGCTGGCTGTGCTCTGCACATCCCAGAGGCAGCGGGCATCCCCAGCACGTGGCAGGGATAGCAGCTCCCACAGCCCTTAGCAGCTGATGGAGACTCCAGTCACAGCCCCAGAAACAGGAGTTCTAAAGCACGAGATGGTGAGGAAGATGAGCCAAGAGGTGTAGAAAGCTGGGAACTGCCAGCATCCTGAGCAGGTTCCCAGGAGGGACGAGGGCGTCGTGTGTGTGAGCAGGGTCTGGTCCAAAGGCAGGACCCGAGAGCCGCTCCTGCAGCCCCAGAGGGATTGGGACGCCCTGCTCCACCACGTGGTGGGGCCACACCAGCACCATCGCACCACAAAGCCAGGGGTGATATCAGTGCCACCATACCCAGTGCCCTGGCTCTGTCCAGGGCCCTGTGACTAATTTGGGATGCAGTGGACAGTTTTAATATGCTGCTATAAATATTCATGAGCTGTCAGCTGTGAAAAAGGATCCTGCCTCCCGCCCTGCTGCCCTGCCAGGAGGCAGCATTAGGGAGACAGACCAAGCCCTTGCTGGCAGCCACAGGGGTGCAGAAACCCCGGGGGCCACTGGGACATCCCCAGTTTACACCACTGTGAGGATGCTTGGTCGGTGCACACCTTGAGGACGGCCCGAGCCAGCTTGCACCCAAATTGTGGCTGAACATCAGAGCAGTTTCCTCACAGCCATGACGTCCCCGGCAAGCGCGGGGGCGAACGCACCGGCACGGGCGGGGGCCGCCTGTCAAACCCGTGCCTCGAATCCCGCAGAGACGCAGCTCGCGCCTGTCACGGCAGCCTCCAGTCTGCTGAGCTGCAAAATCTCGATGAAAGCCTTGTGCTGAGTTGCAGTTCTGCCGTGCATCGCCCGGGGGATCGCCTGCCACCCGGCTCCCACGTCCCCACCTCGCCCTCCCAGCCCCACATCGCTCAGGCATCACCACTGCCCCGGCCTCAAAAGCATCATCCCGCAGGGATGTGCAGCCCGATTTCTGCATTTCTGAATACCTATTGATTCCTCTTTTACACTCCTCACCCCAGCATATCGATCCAATTTAGCCTCTGTGACTCAAACTAAATTAGCCGCCGTTAATCCATGGATAATTGCAGTGAGCCTGGCTCTGCCTGTCCCAGATTCATGGGTGTCAGCGACGGGGGGGAGAGTTCTGGGTCACTCAGGGACATTCAGGTTTCTCCTCTGTGGGTAAAGCCCCCACACATACATCAGCCCAGAGGCACTGGGGAAGCTGTCTCAGGACATCCATGCTGCAGCCAGAAATACAGCTCCTATAGCTCAGGACACAGCCTGCAGGAAATTTGGCCCCAAATCTTGGGCATTGCCTCCCAGCTCCAGGTTTCCCTGAGCCCTGGGGTTCCTCATATGGGTTTCTGCCTCAACTTCAAACATAAAGTATTGCTACGTGCTTCTTCCAGGCTGCAGCACCAAAAGGGTTAACCCCAAAATCCCCCCCTTCCCCCCCCAGCCACAGAGAGATGAGCAGCCTCAACCCTCGCTGGAGCCTTGGATGAAACCCCAGATGGAAAGCGGAGCCTGTTCCCCTTTGATTAGCAGCCCAGGCTCCCTGGGAGCCCTCAGCATCTCTCGCCTCTAATTTAGCAGCTCACAAAGTGCTGAAGGCAGTGGAGATGCCACACTGTCACCTCACCTGGACTGACAGCCTGGCACAGCACCTGGGGACGTCCCCACACTGATGACAAGGCCAATCCTCCGCTGGGGTCCTGATTGCTGTGTGCGCCCCAGAACTCTCCTCCCACCCAGGCGCCCACAGGCGTGCACCTTCCTCCCCAGCCACGCTCCTCCACTCTTCTGCAAAGCTTCCAAAATAAACATTTAATTTTGATTTAATGCAAGATTTACTGCAGTCAGTAAATACCAACACTATATTAAAGGAGGATTAGTGGCCGTGTAATGGCCAAGTGTCTATTGCATAACCCTTAATCGGTGTGAATGGCTTCCCGCCGTGCCATGGGGCCTCTGGCCATCCCTCCCCATCCCTCCCCGCCTTCCCAGTTGTGGCCGAGGTTGACACTCCCCTGAGAAATTGATGGAATTCCTGAGGCTGCCAGGCAGCAACGGGGGACCACCAAGTGTTAAACTGGTTAAAAGCATCTGCCCATGAGTGCAAAGCCTGATTGTGGCAGCTGAGCATCGTGTGGGGATGATGGTCCCCAAAACACCTTGGCCTGTGCAGCCAGCCTGGGGAAAGCTGCAAATTCCCTGCACAGCCCTGGAGCTCATGGTGGCCTCTGGGAGAGGCCAGGCAGGGCACACGCTCCAGGACCATGCTGGGGTGGTGGATGTTTTGGACAGGAATGACCTGGACATGCTTTCGTGGGAGGGGAAACTGAGGCAGCAGCTGAGCCAAGTGGGACACACCCACAGAGTCCCCCACACCACAGTCTGGCTCTGCCCCTCCACCCTCCCTCCCAGGTCTCTGGCACCCATCTGCATGGAAAGTCAGTTTAAAAATCAAAAAGCACATTTTTGAGCAAGTGTTGGCTGGATTCAGCTGCAAATTCACTTGTCAGGAATATTGGAATTACTGGAGCTGGATGGCGTGAACATCTGTGCAAGGCAAATGTTGGGGCAGGGAGGAGGTAGCAGAGCTGCTGAGCCCCCCCAACCCCCCCTGCTGCCGGCAGATGCTCCATGGGATGCTGCAAGAGGGTTGCTGCAACACAACACATGCCCCCACCCACCCCCTGGTGCAAGGGCATCCCAGCAAGCACCCCAAATTACCCCAGAGAGGAGGCTGGAACTCAGGGGACTCACCATGGCAGCTTGCTGGCTGTAAATTCCACTCTGGGTGAATACTGCAGTAACCGGGCTGAACAGCTTAGGATTGGCATGGAGGGACTCCTCATACCAGCCCATACCTCCTGCCCCCCTGCACTTGCCTGTCATAGACTCCACTAATGTTATGGGGCCTTATGGGGCTTCTCCATCACTTCCAGAGCAGCCACTGAGCATCACTTCCCAACCTCCTCCTGCAGCAGCCCCCAGCTACCAAAACCTGCCTGTTTATGCAGAAAATAACCCTCAGGCAGGAGCTGATCAGCCACTCAGGCATGAGCAGATTGGTGCTCAGGTGTTGACTATTTGGCCACCCAAGCATGGCACAACGGGGTGCTCAGCCGTGCCCTAACGTTCACGGGTGAATTAACTGTGTGCCTGGCTGTGAACTGAGCACCCACACGGGAAACAACAGCGTGGGAAAACCTCATCATTCTGCCCAATGCTCCTTCCCAAAGGCTGGGATGCCCAAATTGCACCCCACCATGTGTTTCAGATGAGGGGGTATCAACACTGGAGCAGGGCTGGATCCAGACTTGGGGACACCCCCTCTCCATCCCCCCATTCCCCCAGATGCAACATCCCAAATAACAAACAGCTTTCAAAGCCTGTCTCCCATTGATGTCACATCAATGCCAGCGGAGATAAAAGCCAAGAGACCCAGAAACAGCGCTGACTTTGCTGGGGAATAATAATTAGAGGGAAAGCCTCATTAGTGCCGCAAGGGTGGCTGCCTGCCCGTGCGTCCCAGACCCCCCAAAGGGGCACGGTGGGTGTCAGCCCTCCCAGCTGCCTTGGTGGGCTGAGCAATGGGGTGCACTGCACTCCCCCCAATGTAAGTGTTAGGTGTAAAGGGAGGTTTTATACTAAAAAAAAAAAAAGGAAGGGAAAATCTGTTTCTCCCTGTCCATGGCTGCTTAGGGCTTCCAGGTGAGCCCAGAGCCCTGGGCAGGGTGATGAAGCCCCATTGTGCCCTCCAGAGCAGCCTGATGGCAAACCCAAGTGTTTGTGGGCAATAAGCAGCACATTGGTTATTTGACATGGGTTTAGAGGGTTTTTTTGGCAACTCTGCAGCTGGAAAGGAGCAGGGGGAGTTCAGGGTGCTGCCTCCAGCTACCCTCCATGCCAGTGGGGAAAGGGGGTCTGGTGGTGCCCCAGGGAGAGTCTCTGGCAGTGCCTGCATGTGCCACTGAAGGGAACACGGGAAAGGGTAGGGGAAATGGGCACTGTGAAGTGGCACAGGACCCTTGAACCCTGAGACCACACTCCATCACCCTCTTGAGAGGCTGGGCCAGCTGGGCAGCACCCACCAACCCTGTCTCCTGGTAAGTGCCCCAGAAAACAACACTTGCACCAAATCAACGGCATTTGATGTGAAATCAGTGGCTTGGTGACAACAGGAAAGGGATAAGGAAGGAAGTGTCACCGGGAGGGTTTAACCACTGTGGCCGCCACTGAGGAGCAGCAGCGGTGGGTGCCCTGGCACCCAGCCTGGCTGGGGGATACCAGCAAGGGGCTGCTGCAACCAAACTCCAGCAAAACCCCTCTTGCCAAGGCCAAAAATCCAAAGAGCTGAAGCAGATGGGTGGCTCTGGGGATGGGCAGAGTGGGGCCACACAGGACAGGGTCACCAGCACCCAGGCATGGGAGCAAGGCAGAGGCGCCAGGTGGGGAGAGGTGCCACAACAGCAGTTATTCATCACAGAGAACCTGTCATGCTTTTTTGTTTTGGTTTACTTTATTGAGAGGTGAGCCCAATTCATCCTGACAGAGGTTCACAGCACAGCTCTGCCCAGCGGCTGCTTACAGAGACACGCCGACAAGCAAGATGGTGTGGGGGAAAGGCACCCTGTGTCTGTGCCACAGGGGGCTGGTGGGCACCGAAATGGGCTCAGCATATCGCCTCCAGCCCTGTGCCACCCCGGGGACAGCTGCCATTGTGGCATCTGAGATGTCTGGGCTTCCCTGCGGGCACTCAGCACCAGCGCCGCTCTCAGAGGATGCACTCCCGGCAGACACAGACCAACTCACTCCGAGCACTCCTGAGGACGGGTGTCAAATCAATCCCCACAGCAGAGATGCCAAGTTAAAAAAAAAAAAAAAAAAAAAAAAGAGCAAAAAACCCCAGAGGAAAGCAGCCAGCCATCTGCCAAAACAGCAACTTTCAGCTGGATTTCCAGAAACACTTCAGCTCTTAAAACCAAGAGAGGAGAGAAAATAAAACCCCTCCTCCTCCACAAGCATAGAAAGCATTCAGATGAAGTGCAAAATTCCAATTTGACTTCAAAGGCATTTCTCCTGGCTGGTTACCCCCAAATTCTGGCACAACCCACTGGAAAGCTGGTGGGCAGTGCTGTTTTGCTGCCAGATGACAGCACCCAGCCAGCCTGGGTGTGGGGTGCCATGCCAGGGGAGCCCAGGGTATCAGAGGAATGCTAAAAACCCGGTACTCACCTGTTTGGAAGCAGAGAGGATGAGGAGGAATGGAGGGGAGGAAAGTGAAAATAAAGTTCTCATCAGTTGTAATCAGCAGGTTTTTCCATGCACTATATATTAACTTAATGTATGTTACAATCTCCTCTGTAATGGAAAAATACCACAGCCGTTGTAACTAGTAACACTTTCAAGAGCACTTGACTCCCAAGTCATCCAGGTGCTTTTGACAGTGTTACCCTCGGTTGCTATAGGAACCCTAATAGTTTTCCCATCTGACTTCTCCATTAACACTGGGATTTATATTTAATTTGTTTTCCTTTTCCTCAGAAAGAGGCAGCGAGGAGCAAGTGCGCGTGCACGCGCTCCTCCACGGGTGCCTCCTGGCCGTGCCAAAAATCAGCACCGGGGACCAGAGTGGGTCGTGCCGAGATGGTGCTGGAACGACAGACCCCGACCTGCTGCAGGTCACAGCCCCAGTGCACTGCCAGGAACCATCTGTGATGGTGCTCAGGGTGGCTTTATTACAGGGCTCTCCTATGGTCCTGTGCCAGTCTGTCCCCCCCTTTTTGCCTTCCTTGAGGCAGTGGGGTCGAGGGGCTCATGGGCTGAGCATCCCACGCAGCTCCTGGGCAGAGGTGACAGGCAGGGAGCAAGTGAAGTTGCTGCAGAGGTAGGCGGTGGCTTTCCCATCCTTCCTCTCCAGGGATGCAAGGAAAGGCAACTGGCGGTAGAGGAACCTGGCGCTGTCTCCATCTGCGAGCATCAACACCTGTGGAGAAGGAGCTGTGAGAGCCGGAGAGCTGGTCCTTCCCTCCCTGCTGACGTGCCGAGGGCTGGCAGTGTCCCCCCGCCATGTGCTTGCCCAAAATGAGGGACAGGGAGCTGAGGGGACCCACGCCAGTGTCCCACGGTCACAACCCTGTAACGGCTGTGCTGCAGGCAGCGCAATGGAGATGTGGCAGCTTTGCCTCCCTTGTCTGCTCCAGACACTCGGCAGCCAGGATGGAACACAGGGATCAGCACACCCCAGCCTGGAGGGGGCTCCCTGGGAACACCTGCCCAGCCCAGGGGTAGCCCCAGAACCAGCTGCAGCATCACCCCATCCCACCTACAGCCCAGCTCCTCCTGCCCTCCCCACGCTTCCCACAAAACTCAGCCGCTGGCAGTGGGTCAGGGGCTCTCCCAGCTGACACAGCAGCACCAGCCAGGGGTGATGGCCAGGCTTCCAGGATAATTAGCTTTTCTGAAAGGGAAAATGTTTGTTAAAGCCTCAGGGCTTGCAGGCTAATCAGGAGGAAGGCCAGGAGCTGGCTGTGAGCCTTGTGCTGACACTGATGCACAGGGTGAGCAAAACACCAGCCCTTCCCAGGGCCCAAGGCATGGCAGGAGCATCCTGCTGCCAGAACATGCACCCTTGCCCACCCCAGCCCCAGCTCAGCAATGTGCACATGCTTCAGTGCCTGCTGAGCACAGACACGCTCGCCACATGCCACAACACTCACACCAATGCCCACAAGGGATGCCAACACCAAATGCTGCTCCCACACATCTCCCACCATGGCACTGCTTTGCCCAACACGCAGCATCCTCTGCACCAGCTCTGGGGCCAGCAGCAAACCTAGCTCTGACACCCAAGGACATGCACACAGTCTCACCTGTGCCTGGCAGGGACTGCCCATGCTCCTGTGTCCCCATGGGGCCACTGTGTCCCCAAGTCCTTGCCCTGGATAATGGTTGCTGTAGTCCCGTCCTGTCCCCCATTACCCCCACATCTGCTTGGCCACTGCCTTGACCCAGCTCTGGCTCAGCACATCTCCCTGCCTGCCTCCTGCTCCCCCCCAACCTCCTCCCCCTTCGCCTTTGTCTGGAATTAATTCCAGGAGTGATTAATTACCAATTCATGTCCAATCTGAAATTCATTATTCATTTTTCTCACAAGCTCCCCAAGGTCCTCTCACGGGGCCAGGATGAAGGCGAGCGGCAGGCGAGCGCTCTGCAGCTGAGGAGATAATGGGATCCTTCATAATTACCCTAAAGACCATTAACAGGGCAGGGATCTATACCAGGAGCTGGGATTCAGCCTTGGAGCAGGGATCCAACTCTCCGTGCTCCCAGCACCAGGACACCCCGAGCAATAGCCATCAGCATCGCCCCAGAGCACCTGCACCCCCACAGCAGCTGCCTGTGGCAAAGGCCTCCTCCTGGCCCAGGGTCCATTTAAAACCACGACCTCAATGCCATTTTATCACTGGCATCTCGGTACAGCAAGGATTCCAGTGTGAGGTTTGTAAGGAATTAATTACTGGAACGACCTAATTAATTGTGTTCCTGTAGACGAGCCTGGCCCTCAACACCCTGCCAGCACTGAGGGAGTGGGGGCGCAGGGGACACAGCAATGATGTTTCCCCAACTCTTTGGCAAAGTGAATTCCCAAAGCTGCCACGTCCCTGGAGCAGGTGACCTGGGACTGCTCTGCTTCAGTCAGCTTCCCAGGGTGGGGAAGGAGAGCTGAGGAGCAGCTGGAGGGGGCAGGAGGCGGGTGGGAAAAGGAGCACCCGCATGTCCATGTGATGCAGCACAGAAAGATGGGTGGCAGTCGGGAGGTAGCAGGCTGCTCCCAAAGGCAGTGCGACCCTCTGAGCAGTGGGACTCTCCCCCACCTTCCCCCCATCACCTCTGCAAGGTGAGGAGTCATTGCTACCGCCAGAGATGCTGCTCAGCTCCTACCACTCCTGCACGTTTGTGCTTGGGGAAGCAGACACGTGCCAATTGGGCTCTGCTCCTCTGGGAGGGAAAAACCACATTCCTTCTTCCAGGAAACAAACCCAAGATACTGAATGAAACAGCTTCAGTTCCATCCAACCACTGCAACACGAGGAAGATGCAAGGGCAGGCAAGGGGCAAACAGGGCCAGACCCTCACCCCGCCTGCTACCAGGGTCCAGCTTCAGCCCCCACGAGCCCCACCAAGCACAACCCGCCTGCACACAGGCACCACTGTGCTCAGGCAGCCCCTGGGCACCCTGTGACCCCAAAGCTGCCCCTGATGTGGGCTCGGGGGTAAACCTTGCTACTTCCAAGGATGCCAGGGTGGCTACAGGCAGCAGGTGACCCACACACTGGCTGGATCTGCATGGGGCATGACACATTCCCACCGGGCATGACACATTCACACCAGGATGAAAGGTTTTCCCTTGGGAAAGCACTGGGCTCAGGCTGAGAGCGGTGTAAACAGCCAGCAGCAAAAGCAGCTGCTGCTGCAGCCACTGATGGGCTGGGCTGCCTGTCCTCCAGAAAGGTCAGGATGCTTCCTGGAAGGGAGGCAGGACAGAGGAGGAGGAGGAAGAGGATGGATGTTAAAGCAGCATCAGGAAAAGGATGGAAGCACCAGCAATGCAGGCAACAGGGGCCAGGGGAGGCCTGGCAAGTGGGACACACGTCTACCTTGTTTGGGCTGAAGACAGAGCGGACACAGCGCAGCATCTCTTTGGTGTCTTCTCCTTGGGGGTCCCCACAGATAACCACCTGTCCAGGGGGAATGTGAGTGGCAGGAGGGAGAAAACAGAGCTGTGACTGCATCCACACCACCACCAGCCCCACTCCCTGCAGCAGATCCCGAGGGGACACTGAGTCCCAGCCCATACCTGTTTGAGGGTGTGATGGAAGATGCCAGTGGCCCGGGCCATCTCTGGCAGGGCTATCGGGATCTTCTGCAGCCTCTCTGAGAAGGCAGCCAAGATCTGCCCAGCTTTCTCCACCCAGTCCATATGGCCAGAGTAACAGGCTGCTCGGAGCAGGTTTGTGACAGTGACAGAGTTGGCGGTGGGCTCTGCTCCATCTTGGTCTGCAGGGGACAACAGCTCCCATCAGCCAAGTGCCCCACCACCCCACAGCCTGGCTCTCTTGCCTGGCATCGCCCCTGTCCTCCCGAAGCTGCCCCACACCATCACCCATGGAGATCATGGCCATGTCCCCAGGCTCACCACCCTTGAGGCGCAGGAGCAGGGAGGGATCACCAGCCTCGCTGGAAAAATACGCAAAGCCTTTGGGGTCCCAGAAGAGCTTGTCTTGCATGTGCTGGAGATGCAGGGCCCACTCCAGCCAGTCCTGCTCCAATGAGGCTTCATACAGGTCAAAGAGTGCTTGGATGACGAAGACATAATCCTCCAGGAAGCCCTGGATGGGCACAGCACTGCAGGGGCATATGGGGAAGGAGCATCAGGATCTCTATACTGACCAGGTTGTAAATGTTCTCCAAGGCAGCAAAGCCCTGCCTACTGGTCTCTGCTACCCAAGGAGATGCCACCAAGATAAGCAGTGGCTGTGCTAAGTCATCACACGGCTCAGCCCCAAGGCTCTGTACAGGAGATGAGGGCAGGGGAAGACTCCTGCCATCATGGATGAGGAATGGGAAAAGATTTGACCTTAATCCCTCCTCACTGGGTGGGGGACACTAACGCATCCTAAACTGCACCAGAAGAGGTTTGCACAAAGCAAAAAGCCTCCCTTCCACTTCAGTCCTGCCTGAAAGACAGGAGGATGGGCTGTACTGGAAGGCTGGGCAGCACCTGCAGAGTGGCCAGTTGACCTACAGACACTGACACTCACCTCTGCTCCACTGAGCTGTCCTTGCCCCGGTAGCAGCTCCGCAGCAGCCTCCCGCTGTCGGGGTCGAAAAGGTGTGTCCTCAGGAAGGCAGCTGCCTGTGCAGCCCTGTGCACATACCCCTGCTCAGCCAGGGCTGCCCCAGCCTGGGCAAAGCCTGAGATCATCAGCCCTGCATATGCACAGACACGAGGACAGGCTCAGGAGTGCACACAGGACCAGTGGGGAGTCTCTGTCTGTCACTGGTAGGATGCTCAGTGTGAAGCTCATCCTCCCTGATGCCAGCAGGTCAGGGCTCAGTCACCAGCTCTTCTGTTCAGTTCCAATCACTAAGGAAGTCACTTACTGTCACCAAAAAGAAAGGCAGAGCACTAAAAGGCCAGCAGGAGCTGAGCCATCACTTGTGGGCAGAAACAGGGCTTAAGAGTATTCCTGTTTGCAGGAGCTGGTATAACTCCAGCCCACACCAGCTCCAGCCCCAGATACCCAGGGATTTACTGCTGGGAACAGTGCCTGGGGCAGCAGGATGCCCAGACAGACAGACACAGTGGTTCCCCCTGCCCATGCAGCAGTGGGGATGGGTTCTGTGCCAGCCTGGATTCTGGGTCCCCAACTTAAGTTCCTTTCCCCACAGCACAGCCAGGGGAGCTGGGCTGAGCCAGGAAAAGAGTTTTGCTGCTCTCTGCTGGCAACTGGGGAGGAAAATGAAGCCAGAAAAATATCCCAGTGCTCCACAGCCTCACAGCTTGCAGGTGTGGGGCTGCTTCCCCCTAATCCCTGATCCCAGCCCACCTATGCCTCTCTGGGGGTTCTCCAGGCCCAGCAGGACTCGTTGATACCATCCCCCCAAAACGTGCTGGCCCCAGGGGGCCGCAGAGGGGTCCAGCCAAGGAACATGCCCCTGGAGCCGAGCTGCCTCTCACCATTCCACGCTGCCAGCATCTTGGAGTCCAGGTGTGGCCGTGGCCGCTGTGCCCGGGCTGTGCCCAGCCTGTGCCGGCATTCCTGCAGCAGGGCATCCAGCCGGCCCGGCTCCAGCCCAAACCGGGCCGCCGTCAGCTCCGGGGAGCACTGGGCAATGAGGACGTTCTTGCCCTTCAGCTCCTCATGGGGGTCCTGAAAGGACAGAAATGAGTTCTATGAAGACCATCCAGCTGGGGAGGTGTCAGACCCCGCATGCTTTGGGGCTGCTCTGCCACCCCTCCAAGCCCAGGGATGCGGGTCCCCCACCAACACTCCCGGTATCAGGCATCCCTCACCTGCATGGGGTCCACGTTGCCGTTCTCCTTCACTCCATAGTGGTGCATGAAGACATCCCCCAAGGTCGTGCCCTCCTTGGCCCCCTCGACAGGGTCAGGGAGGAGAGCCTGGAGCTCCCTGGCCTCCCACACACAGAAAGCTCCTTCTCGCTTCTCTTTGGATGTGGTGGTTGGGTAGGAATCTGCATCCTCTGCGCTATAGAAACCTCCTGCCTGGGAAAAGAGCAGCAGAGAGACCCTCCAGCTAACCAGGACAGCACCTTCAAAGAGCTCCTCATCACTGCTGGGCTGGCAGTCCGGTCACCAAGCCTCAGCAGTGCCCCAGACTGAGCTCAGCTGGGGAGGGAGGGAGGGGGGGAGGGAAAAGAAGCCCCAGGCCACATCCCAGGGCAGGGTAAGTGGCTCCCTTTGGCTCTGCTCAGGGAACAACCTACCTGGTCACTCAGGTCCCGTGAGACATAGAGCAGAATGTCACGGGCAACATCGGCAAAGAATTCATCCCCAGAGATCTGAGGGAGGCACAGGGTGGACATCAGTGTTACAAGGGGCAGGGGAGAGGGCAGGAGACACAGCAGGATAAAGTAAGAGACTCTGATCTAAAGAGTTGGTAAAGGAAGTGAATCACATTTAAAAGTCCAGGGATTTTAAATGTGGGATGAATTCAGAGTGAGATCTCCAATGGAAATCTACTATCAGTGTATACTGATCAGCTACTAACTCTGGAGTTACACCGAGGTCAGAGGCAGCAGCGTTTGTTTGCTGACTTGCAAAGACCAGCCCAAAGGCTGTTCCCTCCCCTATTATGTTCAAAAAAGTGGGGCTGCACTGTCACGGGTTTGTGCAGTGTTTCTGTCTGAACAACAGCAGTTGAAGGGAGCACAGGATTGCTCCATGCCTGTGGGATGGCAATATTCTGGGGAACAGGCTTTGAAGCTGCTCCCTAAATCAACCCAGCCCTCCCCAGCCAGCACGAGTGGGCTCAGCCCTCACAGAAGGATGCCACAGCTGTACCTGAAATGCCCTGCTGTACACAGCTGCCAGCTGCCCCTGGTCGTACAGCATCTTCTCAAAGTGAGGGACGTGCCAGTGCTGGTCGGTGGAGTAGCGGTGAAACCCCTGCAAAGACCACGTGGACATGTCTCCACCCCACATCTCCAGGGCATGCCAGGGGTTTACCCCCAAGGATTTCCTCCTACCTGACCAATGTGGTCATGGATGCCCCCATGAGCCATCATCTTGAGGGTATGCAGAGCCATCTGCAGTGCCCGGGCACCCTCTGGAGTTGTTCGGTGCAGGGCCCAGTACGTGAACAGGAAATTCAAATTCACTGAAATACAGGGAGAAAGAGGGAGGCTGTGGGGTGAGCTCTGCCCCCACAGCACTGCCTCCCCCCTGACAGGGCTCAGCAGCAGAGGCCACACTGACCTGGAGTGGGGAACTTGGGGGCTTGGGAAAAGCCACCGTACTCCTCATCATAGGATCTGGAGAGCTGCTGGAAACATGTGTCCATCACCTCTTTGGATGGTGGGGGTGACTCCTGGCCCTGCACATGGATCTCAGATGTCTGTCTCAGTGCTTCCAGAATCCTATGGCTGTTCTCCAACAGGGCATCTTTGTTCTCCTCCCACTGAGATGCAAATGGGAGAAAGACAGTTCTTCCACGTTTTTCTCTCTCTGTTTCCTGCCTTGCATCAGTCCAAACCCAACTCTGGTTCTTAACTACCCTCCCCAGATCAGCTCAAATCCACCTCCAAACCAGCCAAAGCTCTGGCACGTTCTCTAGGATACTCTTCTTCACAACTCTATCTCCTAACTCAGTTACCCTTCAAGCCCAGACCAACCTCCCTGGGTCCCTTTTGGCTGAGCAGTGGCTGCTACACCCTTCCTGCCCCCCACCTGCTCTGCGATCCGGAGCAGCACAGTCCGAAAACCAACACGATGGAATCGATCCTCAGGAGGGAAGTACGTCCCCCCAGCAAAGGGCTTGAGATCTGGGGTCAGCCAGACGCTCATGGGCCAACCACCTCCTCCGCTGGTGGCCTGAAAGACAAATCACGGGTGCACCAAGGTCACGCAGGAGGCATCTCCTGCTCTGTGACCCTCCCGCACATCCAAGAGCCTCACTCAAGGACAGAGGCCCCAAGATGGCCCCATCATACCACCCCACAAACTGGTTCCTCTTGTCTGAGGAAGATGACCACGAACCTCAACTTGAGGGAGTCATTGCGAGCCTCCTGGGCCCTGCCCGTGCCTCCCTCACCTGCACAAAGGTCATGTACACTTTGTCCACGTCTGGCCGCTCCTCACGATCCACTTTGATGCACACAAAGTGCTTGTTCATGATCTCCCCGATCTCCTTGCTCTTGAAGGACTCCTCCTCCATCACATGGCACCAGTGGCAGGTGGAGTAGCCCACTGAAAAAAAGCTCAGGTGAGTGAGGAAGGGAGCAGGACACATTTGAGTGATGGGGAGATCACTCAGAGATGGGGAGCCCTGTTATGGGCAACAGCTGCTGCACCCCTAGAGAAGAAAGGGAGGGGAAAGGAGAGGAGGGGAAAGGAGGGCTCTTCTGGGCCTCCCCAGAAAGAGGGGAAAGGTCCCCTACATTCTCCAGTTCTTCCTCTTAAAATCTGGCCAAATCTTGCTCCCACCTTTAAAGAGAGCTTTTCCAGCTCGTGGCCCTCTCTTGCTCGGTGTCCATCAGTATCTACATGGCTACTCACACACTAGCTTGGGATGCAGCCCAGCTTATCTGATCATCCACTGAACCACTCATGCCGACATGAAATATGTCTTGTTTCTGTTTACCTGAGAGGAATATCACCTTGTTTTCTCTCTTGGCTTTATCAAAGGCTTCCTGACCCCAAGGGTACCTGTGGTGGGGAAAGACAAGAAAGGAACTTCAGGGCTTCCAGCTGCCAGGACCCAGGCTCCTCCAGAACTGCTGCCTGGTGAGAGTAGTCAGGACAGCCAGAGCTGGCTCAGGAGGGTGGACCTCGAGCCTGGGGGGCCTTCCATATGGCAGTGAGTCCCTCAGCCCCACAGACACCAGGAGAGAAGGAGGAGGAGGAGGGGGAAAGGTTCCCCTTGCTCTTACCAATCCACAGGGTTGTGGGCGTGCTGCAGCAGATACGGGGACTTCTCATTAATGAGGCGGTTGGTGTGACGAGGAGCGCCAGGAGGGCTGGGTGACCCCCCCGTGGCCATGGCTGCCAGCCCTGTCAGGAACGCGCACCTGTGACACCAAAAAGGGTGCTGGGCTCCCTGCTCAGCACAGGGGAGCTCAGCATTCAGGGAGAGCCACGATGGCCCAGGGCAAAACCACCATCACCCCAGTCCCTGTTGGTGCCCCCACTCCCAGCCCCAGTTCCAAGTGGGACTCAGTCTACCTCCATCCCCCTCAGGACCCTACAAGTCCTCCCCACTCACTGGAGGCTCAGGGGAGGTTCTTCTCCAGTTCGGCACAGCCATGGCAGGGGACTGCCAACCCCAGGGCTGCCCCCTCCAGCACCCTTTGGGGACACACCCGATAGCTGTGGGTGCAGAAGCAGCGCCTGTGGGACTTGACCTGCATGTCCTTAGAGAGGAACATCCCCTCAGAGAGGAAAATGCCCTTCCGTGGGTGCAGGGGTGGGTGGAAGGTGCGGGTGTGGGCAGGGGGGGCACAGATTCTTCATGGCGAGGGGAATGAGGGGAAGGAGGGGACCAGAGAGGCTCCCTTGCTGCTGGGCAGGATGCAGGGCTGGGGCATGAGGATGCAGGAAGAGTGCAGGGATGAAGGGCTGCAATGAAGGGATGTAAGGCTGGGATGCAGGGATGTAAGGCTGGGATACAGGATGCAGAAGGGGGAGAGCAATGAAGGGCCGGGATACAGGGATGCAGAAAGAAGCGTGAGAGGGGGGCGCGCGACTGGGGTGCGGAGAGTGCGTAAAGCCATGCAGGGGGTGCAAGGATGCGGGAAGGATTTAAGGAGGATAAGGGGGTGTGCAGAGCGATGCAGTGAGGATGTTGGGGAATGGAGGAGAGGCTTTTGGAGGGATTCGGGAGGAGATGCAGGGCGGGGTACAGGGCGCTGGAGGACAACTTAGGGGGAGCAGGGGGGCACAGAAGGGGTGCGGGAAGGCAGTGATAGCGCAGCGGGGCTGCCGGGTCACACATCCACCGCCCCCGGAGCCGGACCCGCCACCCCCGGGCCCCGCCGGTACCTGCGGGCGCTGCGCAGCGGCCCCGCCAACATGGCGGAGGATGGACACGGCCCCGCCCCCGGCCGCCGACGGCCCCGCCCCGAGACACCATTGATCCAATCACCGGCCCCGCCGCGCCCACGGCCCCGCCCACTGAGCCACGGCCCCTCCAGGCTCTGCCCCCTCAGCCGCTGTCCCTCCAATCACGGGCCTCGTTGTGCCCTCGGCCCCGCCCCTGAGGCTCGGCCCCGCCCCTTAACTGCCTCCCCCGCCCGGCCCTGATCCCGATCCCGATCCCGATCCCGATCCTGGCCCCAGCCCCGTCCCGCAGCCGCACACCGAGTCTCTCAGCGCAGTTTATTGTCGCACGGGCACCCGCAGCCGCCGCCGCCACGCCCAAGCCCCGGCGTTCCCCGGACCCGGAGCGGCGCCCAGCAGCGGGCGGGGAGCGACGGGAACGGGGGCGAGGGGCAGCAGCCAAGGGAGCGCGAACCACGCGGGGTGGGAGGACCCCCCAGCTCCCTACCCCCAGCCTCGCGCTGCCCCACCTCCCCACAAAGAACCCCCCACGCCGGGGGTCCACATCCAGCAGCCGGACCCCCGTACGCCCGCCCGGCCCCGCTGCAGCAGAGCCCCCACACCACGGCTCTTCACGGGGGCTCGAGCGTGGCCCCCTCGCAGGGGAACGGGGTCCCTTCCTGCCCGTCAAGCACCGGGGCTCATGCTGGCTGCCCCCCAGCCAGCCCCACCGCGGTCCCCCGCACTGGCCCTCGCAGGGGAAAGGGATCTCCTGCTGCCCGTCAAGCACGGGGGTCTCATGCTGGCTGCCCCCCACAGCGGGCACGGGCACGGGGCTGGGTGGGGGGCACACTCCGGTGCAGCTTTAGCGAACCGCTGCCCCCCAAGTCTCGGCGGGAGGAAAGATGGGGGTGGGGGCTGTAACAGCCAGGGAAGGGGCGAGAGTCCACACGTCCAGAGTGTTCAGAGGAAGGGGTTGAGCCCCCCGGGCGCGGACGGCGGGGCCGGGGGGCCGCTCAGCGGCAGTAGAGGCTGCGGCAAGGCGCCGGGGAGTTCGGGGAAGGTGCCAGCCTGCGGGAAGGCACTGGCGGAGGCGGAGAGGGCGGCGGTGGCGGCGGGGACGCTGCTGAGGGGCATCGGCAGGGACGCGCTGTAGGTCATGGAGTTGGCGGGGTGGC
This sequence comes from Empidonax traillii, assembly GCF_003031625.1. Classification (NCBI taxonomy): domain Eukaryota; kingdom Metazoa; phylum Chordata; class Aves; order Passeriformes; family Tyrannidae; genus Empidonax; species Empidonax traillii. Next base: position 1,189,724 of record NW_020955266.1, read on the forward strand.
CGGCGGGCAGCCCGGGCACCGGCGAGCTGGTCCGCATCTGGTTCAGCGTCGGCTTGGGCTGCTCGGACAGGCTGAAGGGGTTGGTCGGGGACGGCGTGCTCAGACCTGGCAAGGATAGGATGGGACACGTCAGGGCGGCCAGGTCATCCCCAGCACTTCTCCTCCTCTTCCTCCCTAAAGCACCCCCTGTGCAGCCCAGGGGAGCCCCTGGCCAGCAGCCCTCAGCACCTACCGGAGAGGAAGGGGTTGCGGGTCTTGGAAGCCGGTGTAGGTGCGACCAGGGAGTCCAGGTTGACCAGGGAGGAGGCGGCGGGGCCGAGGAAAGCCTCGGGGGTTTTACAGTCCTTCCGCTCCTTGCCGGATTCGGGCAGGGAGTCAGCCAGGTTGGTGAGGTCGAAGCTCTTCGCCCCATCCTGCCTGGTGCTGGGGAACAGGTCGCCAAAGGGGTCCGGCTCTGGGATGGAGGGAGGGGAGATGAGCCACGTGAGCCACTGGGAGACACCAAGGGTGACGGCGTCCCCTGTCACCGCAGGTCACAGCTCAGTGCGGTGGGCTGAGCCTGCAGCATGGCCTGCCCAAAGTGCCCCCTGAAGCCACCACGGGAGCTGGCAGGGCTGGGGACGTGGATACAAAACAGGGACCAGAGCTGCTCTCTCGCCTACAGGAGAGCCCAAGCCCACGGCAAGTTTGCAGATGGGGACAAGCTTTGGCCGCGCCAGCAAGCAGCCACACGCAGCCCTGGCCAGCCCTGGAGCTGCCTCCCTGCCACGGGCAGGGACAGGTCACCGTCCCCACTCGCCCGCTCCCGGCTCTTACCCACGGGGCTGCTGGACTTGGCCGAGGAGGGTGGCTGCGAGGGCTCCTGCTCCGGCGGCTCGGGCGGCTTTGCGAACGGGTCGAAAGCGTTCCCCCCTGGAGCTGGGGGGAAGAGGGGACACTCAAGGAGGGGAGCAAGCGGGGAGGTGGGAGGCAGGAGATGTGTGGGCAGGAGAGGGGCAGGGGTGGCTGCCTGCAAGGAGACAGAGAAGAGGGGGTGCAGTGGGGGGCCGGAGTGGGGTTGGGGGTCAGGAATGTGCACTGGGGAAGGCTCAGATGAGACAGACCATGGGGTCATTGCAGAACCAGACACCCCCACTGCTCACAGCCATCCCCCCGCAGCAGGCTGGTCCCTTCCCCAGCCCCAGCAGGGACAGGGGCAGGGGACAGGTCTGCAGAAATGCTTTAGCAACCAGCACTGGCCCTCAGAACGGGTTCTGTGCCCCTCACTGGCGACCAAAACTGGGGGCAGGACACGCAGGACCTGCACGGGGCTGGAGGAAGCACCAAGGAGGAACTGAGAGTGGCACTGAGCTCCAAAACACAGGCTGCTCCCACAGTTGCCTCCCCATCTGCATCGTGGCACCTGCGACCAGCAACCGTCCCGTCTGGTCCTGGCGTGGTGTGCAGGGGTGGTTTGGGGTGAGCAAACAGGTATCACCGACGGGACACACCATCAACCTGCTGCTGGAGTGGTGTGGTGGCTGCCATCCGCTCCCACGGGAGTGCTCCGTTAACTGCCGTGTTAATTAAAACAGCCTATTCTGTGCAGAGATAGAGCCTAAAAGTTCCTTGAAGTCTTCAGGATGCTGAGGGGTGAGCAGAGGTCCTGCTGCGGGGCAGGAGAGCGGGCAGGGGGTGTTTGGGGAGCTGGCTGCAGGAGGATGGGGGCAGAACGCCGAGGTGCCCACTCGCAGGAGGGTAGCGGTGCTCAGGGCTGTCCAGAATCCCCAGCAAAGCCAAAAGGTCCATCAAGCCTCTTACCAGCGTTCGGAGGTTGCTCGGGCACAGCAGCCCAAGGGTCAGGAGCTGGAGTGGAACCGGAGCCCTGAGGGGCTGGGGGTGATGCCGTCCCCCAAGGGTCCGCGGGAGGGAAGCCAGAAGACACGGGCGCCTTCCCCCAAGGGTCGGAGCCTGCAGTGGTGCTTGGGGGAAAATCCCAGGGCCCAGCAGAGGTTTGCTGGGCTGAGGCGCTCGCCTGGGAGAGGGGCTCCCCACTGGTGTCCGGGACTGGCACCCAGGGATCTGCTGCACCGGCCCAGGCAGAGGCCACCGGCTCCGCTTTGGGTTTCATATCTGCAAGAAAAAGGGAAGCTGTGGGACAGGGGAACAGTGCAGGGCACAGAGGGAGGGTTAGTGGCAGGGATGTGCCCCAATGGCCATGACTTCCAGCAGTAACACCCGTGTGTACAACAGAGGAGAACCCAGATGTCCTTTCTGCTGAGCTACTGGGGACTGGGGAGGAACAGAGGCAACAGTTTCTGACACTGTCCCAAATTTTGGCAGTCTGCAAGTTGCCCTCACCTGGCATATCCCACGGGTCAGCAGACGTGTGGCTGGAGGGTGCTGGCGCCGGTCCGAATATATCTGCCAGCTCCAGGATAGAGGACTGCAAACAGAAAGGGAATAAAGAGGTGAGGGAAGCCTGAGGCAGATCTGTGGGATCACCCCAGAGCCAATGGTTGGCTGTGTGGCCATCCAGTCCCCACTGCTGTACCTGGCTTTTCTTCATCTTATCTTCTTCTTGCTCTTCCTCCCTGCCCTGGGCAGTCTCCTCCGTGGCTCTCTGCTGCAGGGAGTTCTCGCCTTGCCAAGTCCTCACCTCCTGCGGGGAGAAGGGATGGGGTCTGTGAGCTCAACAACCCCGCAGCCAGCACCTTCTCCAGAAGACAGACCAGCACAGGAGCTGCCACCGCATCCCCGAAAAGTCCCAGCATCCGAGCAGACAGCTCCCTCAGGGCTGAGCCCACCAGGAGAGCACTCAGCAGACAGCCCAGAGCAGGGAAAGCAAAGCGGGCACCGGAGCAAGGTGGTGTTTTGGGCTCCGGCGCCCCAGAGAGAAGCCCAAGTGCAAGGAGAGCGGAGCGCCAGGACTGCAGGACACAGGTACCTTCTCGTGCTCCTCTTTGCTCAGCGCGAGCGCGAGCTGCAATTGTCTTTCTTCGTCTGTACTGGAAATTGGAAGTGGCTTCTGCCAACAGAGGAAATCGGGTGACATTTCAGCTTGCCCTCAGCTCGCAGGACTGCTCGGAGGTCCCTGTCCTTGTCACCGCCTCTCCTGCGGCCCCTTGCCCGTCTGTGCAACATCTGTGCCCATCCAGCCAGCCTTGCCTGTGGACCCCCAGCCCAGCAGCCCTATGCTGCCTAACCAGCTCCTGCTCAGGTTCCTTGTGGCCCCTGACCAGCTCTTTCCCTGACCCCATCACCTGCCTCTGCACTGAGGCTGGGATGACCCTAAATTAGGCAGCCAGTATCTCCCCTGGGAGGTTTTCAGGGACCCTGATGAAGTCAGTGGAGGAGAGGGGATGAATTAGGCACCCCCTTGCCCCAGCAGCCTGCTGGGGAGAAGAGTTTGTGACACTGGCTGGCTTCAGTTTGGGAATTCTGCAGCCCCCCACCCAGACGTGAGGCAGACTTTGGGGAGAGGCTGTCCCTGCCCCTTCACCACCCTGTGACACTTATTCAGCAATGTGGAACCCACTGGGGCTGGGAATGGGGACTCCACTGGGAGTGAGGTTGTGTACACCTGTACACGTGTGCACACGCGTGCGCAGCCCAGATGGTCTCCAACAGGCAACGCTTCCCAGAGTGTATTGCTACAGTGCTCATCGCAGCAGCGTGAGAAAGCTATAAATACTCCAATTCCAGGACAAAAATAGGGATACACGTCTCCAAAAGAGCCTCCATTAGGCAGGGAAGACGGGCAGCACCAAGCGCCGTCTCCAGAGCATGTCCCCTGCCCAGCAAGACTGAGCTCGTGCTGCTGGGTGCCCACTCCAGGGGATGTCCCTTGGTCCCATGTCCCTCTGATTTTGTGTGCCAGCCATATCCACTGGCTCCATGTGGGCCGTACCAGCCGGTGACAATCCCGGCCGGTGTGCAAATAATTCTGTTCCTGGTGGAAAAGGGGCTGTGGCCACCAGATAAGAGAGGGGACAGCCTGGGGTGGTTTCACACCAGGGACAGCAGCTCACCTGTTGTCTGCACACCTGCTGGGCTCCTCCTGGGGCTGTTTCCCAGTGCTCTTTCTATCCCAGTTTGAAAGGACCAGACAGTGGGACCAAGCTCCCAGCTTAGGGGGGGTGCTGCTGGCCCCACATCCACCACACAAACTGCAGGGCAAGGCTTTGCCCCCTAAAACCTCCATGGGAAGGCAAGAGAAATTGGGGAGCTTAGAGTAAAAACCCTCAGTGAAAGAGGGCAGCCAGGTGGAGGGCGGTTGTGGCAAATCCAGAAGAGTCCCCAAGTTCACCCTGGGGTCTGGACAGATCCCTGCCTGGTGCTGTCCTCTCTGGTATGAGGACAGGGAGCAGGGGCAGCCCATGCCTCCATCTGCCTGCTGGCGATTTTGGATGCCAGGCACAACGCCAGCAGCCTGGTGCAGTTGCAGGTGCATGCACCAGCCTCAGGCAGCCCCCAAAATCCTCCCTCCTCCCAGGGAACTGAGCCACTGTGCCCATATATAAGGCAAGGTGCAGGGAGATGCCTCGTGCCCCAGGACAGGCAGGGCCACCCTACCTTCTCTGCCTCCTCCCGACTCATGGCCAGGGCCAGCTGCAGCTGCAACTCCTCCTCGCCTGTCGTCTGGGGCCGCGCTTGCTCCAGGTCAGAGGCAAACCGTGGAGATGAGGATGATGCTGGGGGATAAAAGAGGAAAAGGGGGTGGTGTCAGGACTGGGGTATTTTGGGGAGCACATCACCAGCCTCTCCTCCCAGCCCACATCCCAATGCCTGGCCTCCCCAGGGGACATAGCCCCACGTTAAAGCTCCTGACCAGGAACAAGCCGTGGGTTTAAGGCTGGAGGCACCACCAGCTGCCACTGCTTCTGGGGTTCACCACAGAGCCAAATCTCTGCTCCACAGTGCAGGATGGAGATGGGCTTCACCACCACCACCACCACCACCACCCTGAGAGGTGGAGGAGAGCAATAGGCACCAAGCAGGTGCAAACCAACCGCAACACCTGCCCCCACTGAGTGAGCCTGGGTGAGCCACCAGCAGCACTCACAGTTGAAGGAGGAGGGCGAGCCCCGTGCCCGGCCGTAGTCCTCGCCGTAGGGTGACGCACGGCGGCCGTAGGTGACCTGGTGGCTGCCACTGCCCATGCCCTCCAGGGCCATGCGCTCCTTGGTCTGCAGCGCGTGCGCCCGCTCCTGCTTCAGCCGCTCCTCGTCCTTCAGCAGCGCCATCACCTGCTTCACCTTCTCCCGGATGTTGATGCCCTGGTCCTTGCCGTCGCGGTCCACGTACTGGAAGTCCTTCAGCGTCTGGATGGTGTAGAGGTTCTCCCGGCACTGGTGGGTCACCTTCTCGGAGCCGGTTTTGATGAGGTAGTCCAGGAGGGTGAGGGCTTTGTAGACGTGACGCCAGTTCTTGCCGCTGTCGTTCAGACGCCGCCAGATCATGCCCATGACCTCGGCGAAAGCCACCGTGTTGAAGGTGAGGTCGGCGATCTCCGACATCAGGGAGCTGGGGGGTCCCCAGGGGTCGTTGGAGGTGGCCTCCCGCACCTTGATCTCTGCCTCCGAGTAGTTGTGCACGATGTTCTTCACCTGCCGGCGCAGCGCCGAGGTCGTCATGGCTGTGTGGTGCCGGAAACCTGCCAGCGGCAGGCAGCAACGGTGCAGAAGGAATGAGTGATCACGGCCACAGCCTCACCGGCGCCTGCAGCGGGGGAACAGTGACACAGAGACCTCAGCGTTGCCCCAGCCACCGAGACCCATTCCCAGAGCCCTCAGTCAGCAACAGGGACACTTCTTGATGTGGATGCGCCCATCCTCGGGGCATCAGGTGCACCCTGGGGGGCTGCCACCGCTCACTAACCTAAAGACACACACAGTGGTCCCAAGAAAAAACACCTCATAGCAAGGGATGCCCAGCACTGCAGAGCCAGCACAGGGTTTGACTCCAGATTCAGCAACATTTGGAGAAGAATTTACCCTGCACTTCTGCTTCTAAAAGTAACCGTTTGAAAATGGCAGCTCCCTCCTCCAGATCCCAGCTGCCTCAGCCCCACCATCCCAGCAAAGCTGGTTTCAGAACCCTCCCAGCCCTTGCGCCAGCCAGGGGCTCCCCTGTGCCCCCACATGCACTACCTGCAGGTGCACACAGCCCTGCTTGTCCCAGTCATCACCCCAAGGCTCTCAGTGCTGCCGAGGATGCGTCGTGCAAACACAAAACCCCGCTGTGAGTCAGAGCCTGTCGCGACTCACTCAGCTGGCAGCTGATCAGATGGGTTTTCCCAGCAAATTTGATAATTTTGCTCCAGCAAGAGGCAGGGTGCTAAGAGCCAGTGCCAGATCAGCGAGCAGGATGGATAATGCAATGCCCCTCTCCCCAAAACCCTGAGCTGTCTGAATCTCCCCCCAACACAGGGCTGAGGCTGCAGGTGCTGGTGTGGCCAGGAGCTGCCCTGGTACCTCCCCACGGGCAATGCCCGTCCTTGGGATGCCCTGCACTGACACGGATGCAGTGACATGGGGCAGTCTGGACCTGTCTTTATGTGAGCCCATCACAATCCTGTCCCCTGCTCCATGCTGTTCCTAAATCTTCACCTCCTCCCTGCACGGTGGGAAGACATTGTTTACCCTCCTTTTGTCTGAGGGCCAAGCCAAAGCAGAGGCAGAGGCTGCCTGGAGCTGCCTTTCCCTCGGCAGGGCCGCACCGCAGGGCCCGGGAGCCAGGCTGCTCCCAGAGCCCCACTGCGGCTGCGACAAAACTCACTGGCAATTCTTCCCCCATCCAAGATAACGCCTGCAGGCAGAGGAGTATCTCCCCCACACAGCAGTGTCTGCAGGCAGCGATTACCGGTGTCCACGCCGCCACCCACCTCAGGTGCCGGTACCTCCCTGGACCTGTCACACCATGTCCAGCCCTCCACTGGCTCTGGACATCACTCTGTCCTGCCGGAGCTGGGCTGGGGCCGTGCTGACGTGCCCAGGAGCCACAAACGGCACCCACCACGCTCCCATACAACCCGTGCGACCAGTCCAGCATCTCCTGCTCCCGTGGGCCAGCGGCCAGGCGCCCCACGGCTCCGCCAGCAACATCTCCCGTGAGTCAGAGAGGAGCCTGGCACCGCCGCGCTCGCGGGCGGGCAAAGTTTCTCTGGAGACGCTTCCCTGCATCGATTCCCTTTCGCAATGCAGCCCGTCGGCGCGGCCTTTGGATCCCGCCGGGAGAGCCCATGGCACAGACGGTTGGGCTGCTGCCCGCCTGGCACAGAAACACCTTCAGGACAAGGGCAGCAAAGCACCAAAGTCCTCCAGGACTTGGCTGCGTGCTCTGCTTTCCACCAACACCCAGGTGGAGATAAAGTCACGTTTTCCAAAGGTGCCACCAGCCCAGAAAGCACCAGCAAACACCAGTGCTCCAAGGAGGAGAAGGCAGGATGGTTCCTCCTGCCGCCAACAGGTCTCCTGGCAGGACAAGCCCGAGGTCCAGCACGACAGGCTCCCGACACTGCTTATCCAGGCCAGAGACCTGATCCCAGCTGGACTCTGCCCACCATGAGATGGCCTGGGATGTCTGAATGGGAAGAGACGGGAAGCATGGGCTAGGGCAGGGATGAGAGGAACGTAATCAGGGCTGGAGCTGCCAGCGGGGTTAAGAGCTGCGGGTTTATCAAACACAATATCCCCCCGCAGCCCCCCCCGGAATATAAAGGGAGTGAAACAGAAGCTGTGCGGGAGATAAGGCGGCAGCACCCGGTAGCTCATATGGAATTACTGCAGTGACCTTGAGCAAGAGGCGGCCAGGTGGGAGAAGGACACACGGCTGCGGGGCCAGGTCCCCATCGCCCGCGGCCCGGCGCGGGGGACTGCGGGGGCGACGCGGGGGCGGCGCGGGGGGCGAAGAGGAACGGCGTGGAGGGAGAGCTGGAGGGATGGGGGGACTGCAGCGGGGGCAGAGGGGTCTGGCGACAGAAGTGGCGGCCCGGAGAGGGGATTACAGCTCCATCCCTGATCAGGTGCAGGGCTGGGAGAAGCAGCGCCCGCCATGGAGGAGGGAGCGGCGGGGAACGGCTCCCGCAGAGCCCTCGGCCGCGCTGCCGGCTCCTGCACCCGCCCGGATCCCGCTCCCCCTCCCGCAGCCGCCGCGGGGCCCCGACCCCGGCCCGGGAGGCGTCACAGCACCGAGCTGCCCACCGGGGCCCGTCATCCCCCGCAGCCCGCGATGCTCCGACGTCCAGAACCTTCCTCCTCCTCCTCCTCCTCCTTTCCCTCCCCCCGCATCATCTCGGCTGCCGGGGCGCACGGCCCCGCTTACCTGCGCGGTGCCGCCGCCGGTGCCGCCGGGGAGCGCGGGTGGAGGCGGCCGCAGCCGCCCGCTCCTGCTGCGCGCCGCCGAGTTGCCGGGCTGGCTGGGCAGGTCCCGGCGGCAGGTCCCGGATTAACCCCTTCGGGGCCGCCCGGGCAGCGGCCGAGGCGCTCAGAGACCCCCCCCGGCCCCCCCGGTGCGGTGCGGCGCAGCGCGGTGCGGTACCGGCCGCGGGGGATGCGGCGCCGAGCCCCTGCCCCGCCGCATGCGGGAGGCGGGGATGCTGTAAATGCTCAGTCACTGCCCCTCGCTGGCAGCCAGCCAGGCGCTGCTCGCTGCTGCTGCCTTGCTCGCCTGTATTTTTTTTTTTTCCCTCCTCCCCCCATTATTTTTAGACAGAAATCCACGTCCACGGGCGCAGAAGCAGCTGCGAGGGATGCCGACCCTCCCCACCACGCAGCTCCCTCTCTGCTACCCAAGGCCACGCTAGCAATTTGGGTTATTTAAATTATTATTCTTTTTTTTTTTTTTTTTTTGCTAGGATCTAAATTTGGAGCAGATTCTTCCCCTGCTCTGAGCAGCTCCCAGAGCCTGGCTGGGGGGAGAGAGGGAGGCATCAGATGACATGACAAAATAAGTCATGTCTCTCGATCATTTCAATGCCACCCCCTCTCTCTCCCGGCCTCTGCCTTCCATTTTAATCACTGACAGCCCTTCAAGTATTATGGATATATATAATCTATTTAATATCACTGACATTTTCCATGATGGAAAGCATCTTGGGGGTGCTGAGACATTTGGGAGGGGGATCATGCCTTCCTGCTGGTGCTCCCGCCACACAGAGCACAGCTGAGATCTGTCTTGCCCCAAGGTCCTGCCTTGGGTCCCAGAGGGAAGCCACATGCCTCCAGGGCTTTGCAGATCTGAGCAACCTGACAGTTCCCAACAAGCTCTGGCTGAATAAACATCTAGTGCCTCTTCCAGCTGCAGCCTGGGAGAAGAGCACATCCAGCATCCAAACCATTCCCAGATCATCCCCGAGAACATCCCAGCTCGGGCAGTGGGAAGCAGTCTCTGTGGCAGCCCAAGATCCAGGCTTTCCTCTTCCTCCATTCCCAACACTCCTGATTCACTGTGTCAGATGGTGAGGCAGACAGCTTGCTCTTCTTCAGACACTGATTTTTTTACAAGCAAAGTGAACCTCTCTGTGCAGAAAACACCCTACGAGCTGTTTTCAGAGCTGTACAAACGTGGGGTTTCTTTGCTGGGGCCCACAATCCTGCCGTGGGAAGTGGGACCCAGCAAGGCACTGCCTGCCCTCAGCACAGCCTGACTGCTCACCCAGACCCCCTCAGCCATTGAGAAATGCACTGTCACCTTCTGCTTGCAGCATTTTCCTAGAACTCCCCCTCTTTCCGGGCTCTCTGGTGATGTCTTCAGGCCCCCACTCACGTGATGGGTTTGGTATGCAACTCCCAAGGCCAGGAAGGTCGCTCACCTCACCTTGGTTATTTAGCAAACACAACACAAATTATTAACACTAATACAAATACTGCCCACGTCTGGGAGAGGAGAAGGAATACTCTCCTTGCCTGGTTGCAAGGGCTCGGCCTTACACAGTCCTTCAGAGCACAGGGCTGACAGCCCTGAGGGTCCCTGCACTGATGACAGAGCCCAAGTCTCACAACAGGCCTGTAATGAGGGGACATATTTCTAAAGCTGTTCTGTGGAAGGCAGCTCTAATTCCACTGCAGTTCCAGTCGTGTAACTTCCACAAATCAATGCAAAAGGAAATAAAAAAAAAAAAAAAAGAAGAAAGCAGCTGGCTCAGAGAAAGCTGCAGCAGCCAGACAGCAGACAGCAGAGTATCACAGTTGTTGGCCCACACATCCCTTCCTGCACGCTGCTTGTACCTTGTCCCCTGAGGACACTCTTGTCCAAAGCTGGAAGAGGCACTGACATTATTTATGTCAAAAATTATGACAAAAAATTAGACTATTCACAGGTTTGTTCTCCTTTGCAGAGCTCTAACACCACCAACCTGCCCTGTGCCACCAGGCTTCTCCCTTGGAAGGGAAGGAGATGCCAGCACAGGACATTCTTCCATTGTACGTGACTGATGCAAAACTCCCATCTACCTGGTGTCATATTAACAGATTTTCCTGTGGGTAGAATAATACATGCAGCCTGGTTTCCATAGGCTGGACTGGAGATATGGATCCATGGAGACGTGGATCCATGGAGACATGGATGGGCTTTGCCATCCTTTAACGTAAAGCTACCACATGAAAGGATTCCTGCCTCCGAGACAATCACGTTGCCTCTAGAACGTGCAGACTCCCTCTTGTCTAGAAACAGATGGCTTGAGCAGTTTGAGTTGGGCAGATTCACAAGCTGATAATCATCTCCAGGGAGGCAGGAGCTATTGTCAGAGCCTGTGAGACACACCCCAACTTCAGGCCTTTTTCCTCCTAATTCTCCAAATGTTGCTGAAATTCTCACTCCAGGAATGCTGAGCAGAGACATTCCCTTTTGTGGGTCTGTGCCCGCTAAGCCAGAGGAGGCTCCTGCTGCCAAAGAAGCCAAAATGCTTCCCCACGCTCCACTAAGAGAAAACATCTCAAAACATGAGGGGCCTTACCTGACCAGCGAAAAAAATAAGCTGTGCTTTGCCAAGGCACTGCCAGGAGCCAAGAGGAAGAATATATTCTCTCCTCAGACAGCACAGGAGCTAAAATGAGAAAGCAAAAGACACCATTTCTGCAGAAGGCACAGTTATTTCACGCTCTGTGCAGCTCCAGACTGTGTCAGTGTGGCTGCCAAAGGACAGGAGCACGTTCCTGAGGTGCACGCGCCCGGTGCCAGGCGCAGTGACACGCACAATTCGTAACAGCAGTGCTCAGCACGGATATGCATCTGCTGCCTAAGAACTCCAGAGGTATCACAAACCTCAATTAATGATCTACACTGATGTCATTGCTCTCCAGGGCCAAAGCCTTTCCCGGGAATGCTGTCCGGCTGCTTTGGCAGGAAGGCGGCACTTTTACCCACATGACACAGGTCTCTCGATGCTGGGTCAAGACTGACCCCACAATCAGCTCACTCTGTCTTGGGAACCTGCTCCCACTGAAGCCCAGCGTGCCACACTCAGGCCTGGGATGCCTCCACAAAAAGCTCTATTCCAGCTGTGATGCACAAGGAAACCTAGACATAAAGCAGTGAGGGACCCAGATGCACAGGCAGATGGACAGACAGGAGGGGTGGCTCTAACACGAGGCCTTATCGTGCTCACAACATTTATAGCACAAATTTCACTCACTTAATTCAAGAGTGATTACATTTGGAAGGAAACAAGTAAGAGCTGGCTCAAAATGGGGCTGGATGGAAAGAAATGGCAAGATCAGCACAAGGTGGAAATTAATGGGTAAAAAACCAGGCAGGTTGGCACATCCCTTGGGATAGTGCTTTTACTGGGATCCAGAATGCCTCAGAGAAGCCTGCTGTCAGCAAGTCCCAAGGGGAGACTGGACAAGCAGACAAGAATATGATCAAAAATGGGATGGATTTGCCTAAGTTACTTTCCTTGTACCAATGCTCTTGAGTACAAAAGGACACCCTGCTCACTCACCTGCATCCAAGCACAATTGACAAAAAACCGCCCATATCTCATGTTGACTGGCACTTTTAAATTCTTCTTCCTTAGCAGAAATGCCAGTATTTTCTAGTCCTAACGTTTTCTGAGGCAGTGATATTTCTTGCCTTGTCTCTTCTTGGCAAGTGATCATCTGTAGCAGTAACAGATGATCCAGCAACAGTCCCACATCACAGCATGTCAGAAAAGAGGCAGCCCAGTATTTGTAATCACTGAATCACTTCAGAAAGAATCTCCACTCAATCTGTGTAAATACAGTTATTTATTTTTTTTAAAGCAAGTCTATTTCTACATGCAAAGGGTTTCAGCTCTCCCACTGCAGAGCATGTTATTGCTTTAGATCCTCAAATAAAGACACCATTTCACTCACCATTGAATCCAGCAGCTTGTAAACCTGCAGCAGAAATTAAGAGAAGACAGTTGCAGTGAAAACACACTGAGAAACCCTGAGGATGAGACTGACAGAGACAGTTTCTCACGCTGCAGTACATTATCATATGGGCACACACACAACCACACAGAAGTGGCAGCCTGCTAACAGAGCTCCAGTAATAACTTCTCTGGCTATGAAGTGTGTTTAACATTATCTGAGGTACAATTAATTCAGCTGATCCCTCAAGAGTCCACAAGCATGCTAAAGACATCCCAGATAGAAGTCCCGCATGTGGCTATGTGATGGCTGGATCTCTGCTAACAGATTCCGGGCTGGAATAAAGGGCATCTTAATTTGGATTTCACACTTACCTTGCTGCAGCACGAGGGACATATGTCTGTCAGTTTTCTGAGTTTACAAAAATGTTTCCCTCTCCCCCTGAGCCTCAGCATAACTTACAAGCAAAGAACAAAGCCAAGAAACTAAAACACATGCTTTGGTCAGACTCACTTCAATATAGAGTTTTTCCTGGTATATTCCAAATGAAACAGAGTCCACCTGCTCTTGAGGAGGTTCTACTCCCTCTGCAGTTACAGCTCCCTCTTTCTCCTTCAGTGATGAAGCGGCAGATACCCGCTTCTCATCTTTTACTTTTGGGGGCTCTGCTCCCTCTTTCACCTTCACTGATGCAATGGAAGATGACCGCTTCTCATCTTTCACTTTCATCTTTCTGCTGCCTGGATGTTCCTAATCAGGGACAGACCAAGAAAAAAAGGGACATGGGTCAGAACACCACTCAGGCTGTTGCTAGATAACCCTCCCAGGAGCAGCACCTCTCACTCAGGGTTAGAAATCAGCTCAGACTCAGGATACACAACCTCAGAATTGTTCACACTGTGCCCCGCACTCAGGGCTCACCAGGCATCCCAACACATACCGCTTTCTCTTTCCCTGATGTTGCTCTACTTTTTTTGCCTTCTTTATCCTTTTTCTCTTCTTTCTTAGTAGCTATCTTGTCTTCCTTTCCTTCCTTTTTTTCTCCTCCTTGCTTTACTTCCTCTATGAAAGAAAATATGTCAATTACCCAAAGGCATCCACACATCCAGAAAGACCAGCCCACTGCACTAACACAGTGGGAGTGTATTACTTTTGCAACGTACTTCCCTCTTTTTATTAATCTGAGCTGTACTGCACTGAAAAACAATACCTTGAAGAGTACTTTGTTTAAATAAGGAATGAAGAGGTCTCAGATGTGTATCAGAACAAGCCTGTAAGACAGCTAATAGTGAGGCAGTGTTTGCTGGGTCAGTCTGTGTGAAAACCACAGCTACACGTAGCTGAATTAAAAGGCTTTTTTGTGAGGTGGTTTTTTACTGATGCCAAACCACAGATCACAATTAGTACTGTGACTGTCACACAATCTGCCTTTTTTTTCTGATGCATTTTCTTATAAGAGCTTTGAGGGGGACCTGCTGAAAATGAAATTTCAGTTGAAATTCATCATGTTTGCTGGATTTCCAACAGTCAACAGAAAGCAGCTGCTGTTCTAAAACTACCATTTACCTGTTTCCTCTGGAACACCATCTGCATAGGTGTCTGTGTTAAGCAAGCCATACAGGGATCTCAGCCTCAGAGCGTGACTCACCATATCATCAATTGCTCCCCGCAACAGCTGGAGGCTGAGAAAAGGATCAGGATCAGAAGGGAGACAGTGCAGCAGTTGCCACCTTGTTTTAACCCTGTACCCAGAAGTAGAGGCACCTTACAGCTGAGAGCTGCTCTGTACAACTAAACCAACAAAACAACACCCACTGTCTAAATATCTGGGCAGGGAGACAATAAATTGCTTTCCTCATGTTAGATCCCTCCAAGGTCTAAAAGGTTTGCAAATCAACAGGCTCACAGGGACCCATAAATATTACTGTGAAACTAGGTCTGCTCCTCAACATGACACATGCTGATAAATCAGCATCAACCTGCTCTGTGTTTACCAAGAGGAACCTGCATCCTTCTAATTTAGAAGAAACGAGAAGCTGTTGATATGTTTACAGTCTGAAAGCCTGAGCAAAGAACAGAGAGACTGTATGAGGGAGGAGACAGTTATCTGAGTAAAAGGGTACAGAAAATACCCAAAGGTTTCATAAATACAGACTGGAATAATCTTGCCAGAAATAATCTTGTACACTCTCCAAAATTACAAGCATTTAATTTTCTAAACTTATCTCCAGGAAAAAAAAAAAAAAAAAAAAAAGGCATTTGGGTCCTAGACAGCTGCTACAATTAAGCTATAAAAAAAACAGAGTGTAAAGATGACTTCTAGACCTCATATAATTATCTGCTCTCTGAATCACAACACTTGCAACAGAGCTGGCTGAGGCTGTTGATCAGACAGTGCTTTCACAAGCTTTTTCCTTGCAAAGGTAACACACCAGAGGGGATACAGAAGGTCTGACTGAGCTGGCCTCTGTTCAACACAAAGCTCCAGAGCTGCCTTATTGAGCTGGGTCAGTGCTTCTTCCCGCTGTTCCTCCCTGGGGATTGACATTATGGCCTGTGAGAGAAAAGACAGAGGGTGTGTGGGGCATTTCTCAGGGCTCATTCCCAGTCTGTGGGCCCTGAGCTCAGTGGAGCACACCACAGCTCTCTCTCCCTGGACACCAGCCTGAAACCAGGCTGCACTGGGCACTTACACACACACACACATGTACATTCCTGTACGGCTGGGATTTGGCCAAGGTCCCCAAGATCCCGAGAACAATCCCAGATTCCCCCATCACACTGACAGTAAGCCCCTTTGCAACTTCACAGGTGTGCTGGGGATCAGGGATTCTAGCAAGCTGCAAGGCTCCCTAGCTCAGTTATAAAAGAAACAGATTTCCAAGAGAGCACTACACAAAAACCGCTGACAGAATCCAAACCACTTTTGCTTTAATCTAGGGAGGTCTGTACTTTATCCACAGCCTGTCATGAGTGCCCCCTTAGTTCTCAATGAATAGAAAGGACTCTCCAAGGCAGGGAGCCCTTGGGGGAGCCACGGGAGGCTGTAAGACTAGCCTGCCCCTCCCATTCAGTCCTGGGATGACAGAAAGCTAACGGGAGAAGAGTTTAAAATATCTATTATGTTGTCTGGTTCCCTCTTCTTCTTCACACAACAGTCCACAAAGTCTCTCTTGGGAATCTCTTTACAAGAGCACTGAGGGTGTGGTCAGCAGAGCCAACACACATCATAAATCATCTCTAACTCCCAGGACATAGGCAGCAGACCTTTGGGTGGGCTCCACACTGGGGCAGGCTGGGCTGTTTGAAGGGAAATGAAAACACCATCAGCTTATCACAGCGCCAGTGGGAACAGAGATGACCACCTGTTTAAAGTCCTCAAGGGAAAGGTTCCATCCTGACGGGCCTGCTTCTTCCTCCTCAATGCTCCTCTTTCGCCTCGGAGCCTCCTCTAGTGAGTTCTTCCCAGCTGGGAGCTCCATGGTGCTGCTCTGAGCAGGGAGAGGCTCCACAGTGCTCTCCTCATACTCTGTGTCCTCCTCTGCAGTGCTCCTCTGGTCCGAGGGAACTTTCTCCTCAAAGGCTGAAGGCACAGTCATGTACTGTCTCCACAGTTCATGCAGCTGCTTCACCACTTGATACTGATAATAAAACTGTGATAACAGGGAAAAAGTAAACAGACATGAGCTTTGCCTTCCTTCTTCAAACCCAACTGTTAAAGCCTCCGTGGCAGACTCTGCCAGCTCCAGAAACCCAGGGATGCACCAGGCCCATGGATCTGCCCTCCCTGCTACTTCAGTGACCCATCAAATAGCAAACATCACCCCGGGATTCTTCCTGTGGAACAACTCTTCCTCGGTGGCATAGGCATCCACAGGAGATGGGGTGCGCTCTGGGGTCCGAACTTGGTCGAGGAGTTCATTGAGACTGTCTTTGACTATAGCAGCACCTTCTCGAGCAGCCAGGTCACTCTGAGGCACCACAGTGAGAGCAGCATGTGTGAGTCCCCATTCCACATACAAACACACAAACAAATTCACTCCCACACCAGTAACCACACGTATACATTACACAGGGTTACAAAGACAAGAATAACTGCAAACCCCACTGAGCCCGGCAGTACTGCCAACAGCTCTCCAAATAAACCCTACAAATCCTCCCTCAAACTGTGCTTTTCAAAGCATAGTGTAATTTTCAATTTATACCTTAAATTATTGCAGTGTTCAACACACAATCCCATCCCCACTAAGTAACTAATGAAATTAATTACCAACAGAAAATTCATTTTTAAAGGGCCAGCATGAACACTTTAGTAGACACAGTCAGGTCTTTAGTAACAACATTACAAAAGACTGCAAAGTTCCTCCATGTTATTTAGCAAACCTGCTCAAGTATGTACAGACGTTCCGTAAATCATCTCACTCTCGGCCCTAATTACACAGCAATAAAAATACCAGTCGTTCACTCCCACCCTTATCCTCTATTTGCATATAAAGTTCAAAGCTCACAGTTACCCAGTCACATGCTTGGTTACCTCCAGTTTCTCTCTGAAGTCAGCCAATTTATCCTCATACACAGCAATTCCCCAAAGGGTCACCTGCAGCAGAGCTCCTCCTAATAACAGAGGATGTGTCCTAAATTCCCAGGGCTCGCTGAAAATGCCTGCTCTCCTTGACTTGAAAAGAAAGGAAAACCTCAGAGTTTCTCCAGGCAAAATTACACCTGAAATAAGAGAGAAAATGCATTGGTCTGCAAGAAGCCACCTGGTTAACTTGACCCTTTTCCAACCCCACCTCAAGTGTTCTATCTCTGTAGGAGACTCTTTCCCCATATTTTAGCAGGTTATCACAGTTCATCCAGCTATTTTTCTCCTTCCAGATTTACTCCCAGTCTCCATGTTACTGAACTGGTGTTATTTCCACTGCTCGCTCCTTCTACAGCAAGCTCAGCTCTCCAGCAGAGGATGGTCCATTTGCCATCAGCAAATTATTCACTTCTCAACATTCCACCCATTTGCACTCAGAGTAGGAGCAACCTCCTTTCCTTCAGGTTTCATGAGAGGGATCTGCCTTGCACAGCTCTTTTGGGATGAGTCAGCTCTGACACCCAGGAGCTCCCTCAGGAGAATCACCCAGCAGTGCCGTGCCATTAGTCAGACTCCACGTCTCAGGAAACTCACAAATACCTGCTCTCTGGCTGAGGTACAAAGGTCTCGTACCTGGTCTGGTATCAAAGTAAAAACATGGCATCCTCCTCCCCTTGGTTTCTCTGGAGGGAATATGCTGGGGAAGCCTCATCCAGCTGTACCAGATGGCAGCTGTGCCATCATTGCTCACCGTCAGGAAGCTTTCGGCCTCCTCACCAGCCAGAGTCTCAAAGGTGAGCCGGGCAGCAACGCCAATTTCATTCTACAAGGGAGAGGAAAAAGCGAACAATTTCGGCTCTATCTGGCAGGATTTATCCTGCATGAAGTCATAGCTCAAATAAAGGGTTGAGCTTTGGTAGGAGAACTTGTAAGGCAGGTCCAGTGAAGTGGTCATTATACAGAGACTGGGAATCTGAGCTCACACCACAGCCAGAGCAAACCCTTCTCTCCCTACATCTCTCCAGACCAAACATAGGGATACTCTATTATGTTCAGAATAAATTCCCCATTCTGTGGCCTGGGAGTGACACTCATTGTGCAGCTGTGACTTGGGAACTCAAACAGGCTTAGCTTGACTAAACAATTAAAATCTCACAATTACCCCAGAAGAAGTCATGCCCTTGATCCAACGAGCAGGCTGGCCACAGAAAACTAAAGATAGACGCTTTTCTTCTTCTGGAACCACATTGCAGGAGTCACTGCTACAGAAAACAAGAGCCAGCATTTTCATGGAGTGAAATTCACTATCAGAGAGGGGAGAACCTGGGATAATTTACAAGGCCCTGTAAGAAATAATCCCAACTAATGCTTTTCCACACACTCATCTCCTCAAGAACAGAGCCTTGCTCCTTAGCCTCAAGGCCTCAAGGCACAAAGATTTCTAAATCTGGTGATTATATTAAAATATGCCTTTTGTTGTGCCCAGTGGAGGTTCCTCTCCATTCTGCCTAAAAACAGCTAAGGGTACCTTTATAGACTGGTGGTACATATCCAAAACTCTTTATTTCTACCACGAAGTAAAGCTTACTTAATCTCTTCAGAAGGGCCGGAACATGGAGAAGCCTCTGCTGAGACAGACGTGAACGGTTGCCCTTTACCAATCACCTCCAGTCCTTCCAGATCCTGGACATACACAAAAATGATCAGCTCAGGATTTCTCTTTTTATAGAGAAAGAAAATTATAATACTAGCCAACTGCACCAACTCGGTCAAGTAAAGTGAAGTGGAGGTATCTTGCTCCTACAATGGTTTTTAGAGGTATATAAGAGGTATATAGAGACTTGGGAAGGAACCAGTTCTGAGTTTCCCAAGAATCCTAGATGACTGCATTCCCCACTACAAATGATGCACGAATGGGAAAAGTCTCCCTCACACACATTTCTCATCCCCAGAGACAGGTTTCAAAGACAAAAAAAAGTGATATTTATTCTGTTTTTAGGAGGAGGCACTACCTGCCTTCAGATTATTTCAGATGTGTGTCTTCCACATGGCTAAAGGTGTCTTCCCTCTATCCCGGGGCACTAAATCAAAGTCCTACACCATTATTTGGCAGTTTTTTTCATGGCCTAGGTCCTGGCAGCTTCATGTTGCTGGTTGGGGTCCTATTCTGAGGCTCTGAGACCACTCCATGCAACACTTTGGGAAGCTACACAATTCCTTCATGGGTGTGGCCCTCTGGAAATGTCAGAACTTCCAAGGAAAGTACTGTGGGGCTAAGTTTTAGATTCCTAATACTTTTTCAGATCCAGTTCTTGGCAATTTTATATTACTCTACTGACAAGAAACAAGAGACACAAAGAATGTCCCTGCTCCTCTGGTCTTACCGGCTTATAAAAACCCATCTCCTCCAGGATAGATTTCAGCTCCTGACGACGATGTTTCAGGAAAAGACTCTTATCCCAGGTTAGATGGCAAGGAATCTTCGTCGGGGGCTTCAGAGCTGTGGAAATACCCGTGCAAGAGCTCACTCTCTACACACTCACGCCTATTAAATTTCACTCTCTGCCCAATTTTGGCCTCGTGGTGTTTTAAAGAGGAGGCTCAGGAGATGACTGGGAAGCAGCTGCTCCCTCCACACCTGTGCCCCGTTTCTGTGGAAACACCTCTCTGCAGTGCTCCCTTACCCGTTTCCTTCTGGACAGTGCGGGGTTTGCCCACATGAGTGATTGGCTCTCGGTCCCCATGTTCTGTCCGAGTCAGTGTCAGCATCAGGCCGGTGAGTTCATCTCCAATACGGTCGGGCTGGCTCCAGAACTCGCTTCCTACTCGGAATCCCTGCGGTGCAAAACAAGGCTCCCACTGATACAGAGTTGCACAGCTACCTTCTACTTTCAGAGGGGCTAGAAAGGATCTGATCCTGCCTATATGAACATTTTAATAGTCCATGAATTATCCCTTTCTGCAGAGCAACCCAAAATTTCTATCAGGCTGCTGTCAAAGACAAAAGATCTTTCTTCTACCTAGTGCTATGTGAAGGTTGAATGATATTAAAATAAAGCCTCACACAAATGCAAATTCTTTGATAGTGCTATAAATGTAAAAAAATTATTTTAACACAGGATCCTCCCATAATCCTCCTGCATTATCCACATCCCTTTCTCCATGGCAATCACTAAAATCCAAGCCTGAATGAATCAGATCTTTCTGCCCTTGGAGCAGCAATTGTGACATGTTCCCGGGTCACCTCCCTGGGCAGGACAGGCTTTGTTGAGAGTCCAGAAATGGCACTTGCTCATCCCCACTTTCCTCTGAGTGGCATGGATAGCACAGTTCATGGTTTTATTTTTAAAGTCCCTGAAAGCTCTGCTCACACACCAGGCTGAAGGACTCGAGAGTGGCTTTGATAAACACCTGCTGAAAGCTCTGCAGGGATGTTACTCATCACACCAGTGTCTGTGCTGTTTCACAAGAGCAGCACATTCAGGACACACAGGAAGTGGGGCTCTCACCTTTCCAGGATGGAGGTAGGGGAGACTCCGGTCAATGAGGTCACTTTCTTCCATGACTTGCCTGTAATTCTCCGCGATGTTCATCATCAATTCATTCTCTGGCTTCCGAAGTATTTCTGTAAAGAGGAAACGTCACATCATTGGTGCTGCACTTCTGGGCACACCCTTTGATACTATTGTTGTTCACCTGTAACCCACCTACACACTGGGCCCTGCCAAATCCACTGTCCTTGCCCCAGCCAGAGCCACCAGCTCACCCTCCCACCACATCTACAGCCACAAGCACGTGTGGGAGCTCTGAGAACATGGAATTAGACTGCAATGGCAATAGGAGTAACCCTGGTAGGTGATGACCACTGCAGTTTGATGTGGGGACATCAAACTCCCCCACCTACACACAGAATTTCACAGAATGAGGCCTCTGCAGCTTGTCTCACCTCCTAGGTGTTTCTCCTGCTTTTTCCTGATTGCCATATGATGGCTCCAGTTCTGGAGAGCTTTGTGCCCTGCTAGTTGGGCCTGAGGAGCCTTTTTCTTCTTCTCTCCTCCATGTTTCTCTTTTAAGGCTGCTGCAGTAACATGCGGACGAGGAACCTCAGTAACATCTGCTGTCTGATGAGAAAGGAAACATTGAATGAACCTCTTCAGGCACACCAAAACAAGAAGGGGTCAGGGCAGGAGAAAAGAATTATTCAGATTGACTTACTTTTACATTAGCACTCTGAGAGGAACAAAAGCAGGGCAGTGGGAACACTCTCAGAGACAACAGAATGATTTATCTGAGTAATTAGACTCCAGCAATGCCATTGCTGCAACCCTGACGCCTTCAGCAGAGCGCAGAGGGAAGAGGAAGCCTGTGTAATTGTTCCCTCTGTGACCTGGTCCTGCACACAGCACTCCAAAACCTGCTGGTGCAGTTTCTCTGATGGCAAACCCTCCCCACAGAGTGTGACGAGGCTGGGAAAACCACACCTCAGGCCTGACCTGCTCCTGATAGGTGCTGGAAAGCATCGAATGGTACTGCTGGCACCACACTCCACCTCTGGAAAAGTGCCACACAGCAGCATTTTCCTAACTTTACAAACCAACCCGAGCGCTTCTTCTGGCCCAGGCTTCCATCTTAAACTCCTGAACACTTCCCAAAATGTGATGAGGGAGAATCTCTTCACAGCCATCAGCAAACTCTTTAGGTCCTACAACACACACACAAAAATACCCAGCCCCAGAGCCAGGTCAGTAAAATCTGGCTTAGCAAAACCAAAACCCAGAGATAAGATGGAAGTTGAACCCTACCAGGAAAAACCAGTGGTTGCCTGGGTGCCTTGGGGGAAGCAGGACATGCTACAAGATGTGTCACCTCCTTGGGTTGGTATTTTCGAACGAGGTAATTCTTCCTAACTGGAACTCTCCCAGCATCATGGGGAAGGCGTGGAGCATGAAGCTGCAGGAAACAAACAGTAACAGCGCAGTTAGGTACACACTGACTCACCTCTAATCCATCCAATGCTTTTAGGATATGCAGAGGTCATATCAGTACAGTTACTGTAAGAGTCCTGGAAAGGAAGTTCTCACAAGGGCCTGGAGCGACATGACAAGGTGGAACGGATTCAAACTAAAAGAATAAGTTTAGATTAGATATTAGGAAGAAATTCTTCTCTGTGAGGGTGGTAAGGCCCTGGCACAGGTTGCCCAGAGAAGCTGTGGCTGCCCCATCCTTGGAAGTGTCCAAGGCCAGGTTGGACGGGGCTGGGAGCAAACTGGGATAGTGGAAGGTGTCCCTGCCCATGGCAGGAACAAGATGAGCTTTAAGGTCCTTCCAACCCAAATCATTCTATGATTCTCTGATTCCTCCCTATGAGGCATGGTATGCAGCTGCAGAGACACCAGCTTAGTTGCTGCCTCATTCCTCTGAACTCTGGTTTATAACAGGGGAAGGGAAAGGAGTTTTAAATCACTTTCCCAAGAGATTTCTGCTCGATGTCAAATGCTTCCACTCACATACTGGGGCTCAAGTTTTGGAAGGAAAGCCATGAAAGCTACTAAACAACTTACAGGTCTTATGAGACCATAAAGTTGGAGAGGCAGATGATTTATCCTTCCAGTTGCAAGTACTGTGTAAGGACTGATAATTCTTTATTTTTTGCCACTGAACCTAATGATGTGACATTTTATCATGATAAAGTGCACGATAGACAAAATGGAGTAAGAACTCAACTGCAGGCGTGAGTTTTGGCTTAAGTAAATGGGCAGCACCCTCTGCTAAACACACAAAAAGAGAGTGACAGTTAAGGCAGCTTTTTCTACCAGTAGAAATACATACTTTCTCCAGGTCCTCCACCTTAATTGCAAGTGCCTGAATATCCTCTCCTTGCAGAACATATGAACCAGGCTCAGGCTCAGGCTCAGGCTCTTCTGAAACTGCTGTACTGAGCCTTCCAGAGGTCTTTTCCTTCTTGCCTGAAATATACATGAAGAGACCTCCTCTTCAGTCTCCCAAGGAAACACCATCTTCCTCTTTCAGCCTGGTTAATCATTTCCAGCTGACCATGTTTTGGTGGTTTTTTTTTTTTTTTTTTTTTTTTTTTTTTTTTTTTTTTAAGGTTTCACAGAACAACTGAATTCAGCATCTCTTGTAATTGGAAAAATCAAACAGAAGCAGCAAGGACCAAAGTGGGTCAAGCAGGATTCAACTGTCTCACCCTTCGTTCTAGATGAGATAAATACAGATAAATAGAGCTCCCTGCAGGAGGAACAACAAATTCCTGGGAAGCTTCCTGCTCCATCTGCTAGTGCAAGGACACAGCCTTCCTACACTCACCCAGCACAACTCGAATAACAAACTACTAGATTTCCAGAAGCTCCTGAATAGCAAAACAGCTCTGAAACAGCCAAACCCCCTTAGCACAGCCGGGCCGGGCCAAGCCGAGGGGATCGCACCGGGGGCTGTTTCTCCCCTTAACATGCGCGTCCCTCCCGCTGGGACCGGCTCATTCAAAAAAACCCAAACTATAATAATAATGACACGGGGGTCCCTGGGTGGGAAGGAGCTGTCTGTGGGGGCTCCACCTCAGGCCTCGCTGAGGCCGCAGGCCCGGCCCGGCCGCTGCTGCCCAGGCGCGCCCCGCGCCGGCCGTACCCGGGGGACTCCGGTTCTGGGACCGACTGGCCCGCTGCGACGCCATGTCCCGCCGAGCCGCCGACCGGGGAACCGGCACCGACACCAACAGAGCCCCCGTGAGTCGCGACAGGTCGCGACGGGTCTCGGAGCCTTCACGACGCCGGGAAGCACCGCCCCCTGGCGGGGCACGGCGGCACCGCCCCGCCCGCCCCCTGCCGGCACGCATGCGCCGTGCGGCCGGGCCGCCGCCACACACCGGGATACCCCGGGATACCGGGACATACCAGGATAGTGGGACACCCAGACACACCGGGTCTCCAGGATACTCGAAGAGTGGAACACCGGGGCGCAGGGACACGGAGACACTGGGCCTCTGGGCACCGGTAGACCAGAGACTCCAGGACAGCGGGCGTTGGGACACTGGGGACACTGGGGCCTGCCCTGCGGGAAACCCCCCTGGGTGATGCCACTGCCCCAAGACCCCTCAGCCAGAACACAGCTCTTGTGTTTTATTATCCATTGTGGCCGCTCACAGCCCCCACATTCTGGCCACCGTGTCCATCCCCCGTGTCCGTCCCCTGCTGGGTTCCCCCTCGGTGGGCACCGGGCAGCGCCCAGCGCCTCTGGAGCTGGCACAGCAGGTCTGGCAGCAGCGAGTCCAGCACGGCCAGGCCGGCCCAGGTGCACCGCAGGCCGCTGTGGGAGAGGTGGTGGTGAGCTCCGGGGAACCGAGGGAGACCCCCCCCTTGCTCCCCACTGGGGTTCCTGGGGCTCACCTGCCATCCAGGAGCAGCCAGCCCTGCTCCTGCAGCGCCCGAGCCTCCCCTGGTACCCCAAACACGGTCTGCAGGCTGAGCTGGGGGGAGAAGTGCCCCCAGCGCTGTGTGCCCAGGGTGAGAGAGGGGTGTTAGTGATAGGGCATCAGTGATGGGTCACTAGTGATGGGGCATCAGCATCCCAGTGCCCCAGGGGTTCCAGGAGAGCTGGAGAGGGACTTTGGACAAGGGTCTGTAGTGACAGGACAAGGGGAACTGGATTCAAACTGGAGGGTAGATTTACTTTAGGTATTAGGGAGAATTCTTCCCTATGAGGCCCTGGCACAGGTGGCCCAGAGAAGCTGTGGCTGCCCCATCCCTGGAAATGCTCAAGGCCACTTCGGATGGTCTTAGAGCAACTTGGTGTTCTAGAAGGTGGCCCTTCCCATGACAGGGGGGGTGGAATAAGATGGTCTTTAAGGTCCCTCCCAACCCAAACCATTCCGTGATTCTATGATTAGTGGTAAGTTGATGTGGGGGACCCCCACAGGTGACTCCTCACCTCATGTGTGACGCCCTCATCAATGCGTAGTCCCAAGGTGAGCAGTTCCTCCAGCCTGTGGGGACACGGAAAGCTGTGGGGCAGCACAGACGGGGAGAGAGTGTGGGGTGGACCCTTCTACTCACTGCTCCAGGGCGCTCAGCACCACCCGACTCCTGGTGCCGTGTCCCTGGCGCCGCACTTCCTGCATCCAGGCAACAGGCTCTGGTGTCTGGACACAGGCTTCCCGGCTGCAGCCATCCTCACCCTTTGGCACGAAGCGCCCGTGAGCTCCTGCAGCAGTGAGAGAGGGGGACAACGGAGTTCAGGGGGCACGTGGCCACACAAACACACCCACCTGGCTCCCCGTCACCCCCTTACCTGGCCCCACACCGATGTACTGGTCAGCCCGCCAGTACGAGAGGTTGTGGTTGCTGAGGGCGCCCTGAGGGGAGAGCGCGGCATGGGGTGAGATGGGGCTGGGCCTGCTTGGGGAGCAGCATGGTGGGGGCACAGCATGGGGGGCACCCCACCTTGCGTGCAAAATTGGAGACCTCGTAGTGGCGGAAGCCAGCAGCCACCAGCACAGTGCGAGCTGTCTGGTACATGTCGGCCAGCAGGTCCTGGGGGGGCAAGGGCAGTTTTCCCCCCCGGACCTGTGTCGCCAGCGCCGTGCCCCGCTCCAGTGTCAGCTGGTACAGGGAGATGTGGTCGTCACAGAGCTCCAGCGCTGCCTCCAGCCGCTGGGCCCAGGCGTCCCTGCTCTGCCCCGGCAGGCCGAACATGAGGTCGATGGAGGTGCGGCCGGGGAAGAGCCCCCGCGCTGCCTCCACGGCCTTCCGTGCCTCCGCCGCCGTGTGCTCCCGGCCCAGCAGCCGCAGCTCGGCGTCGTCCAGCGACTGCGGAGGGAGTGTGGTGACAGTGGGATCACAGGGGGGCTGCAGGGCTGCAGGGGGAGAGCCCTTCTCACCTGGACGCCGATGGAGAGGCGGTTGACGCCAGCTGCCCTGAAGCCAGCGAGGCGAGATGTGTCCGTGGAGCTGGGGTTGGCCTCCAGCGTGACCTCAGCACTGGCGGGCAGATGGGCAGCCCCCGCCACGGCCTCCAGCACCGCTGCGATGGTGCCAGGGCTGGCCAGGCTGGGGGTGCCCCCGCCGAAGAACACAGAGGTGATGCTGTGGGGCAGAGGGTGGGGAGTTGCAGGTGGGCACTGAAGGGCCCCGTACCCTGCCATGTGCCCTTTGTGCACCCACCTGTGCACCTGGCTGAGGCGGAGCAGGGTCTGTGCCTCCCGCACCAGGCAGGCACGCATGGCCACCTCATCCACCGCTGGCACCACGTACGTGTTGAAGTTGCAGTAGGAGCAGCGCTTGCGGCAGTAGGGCCACTGTGGGCACAGGGTTTGTGGAGGTCGGCCATGCCCCCACTCCCAGGCACCCCACTTAGAGGGGGGACAGTCTCAGTCCGGTGCACAGGCCCCGGTACCCCTGACCTGCCCCGTGGGCACAAGGCCCATGATCCATACGTGTGACCCTTCACGTGCACGGCTCAGGGACCCCCTCAGCAACCTGCACCAGTGCGTGGCTGGGAGCCCCACCTGTGCCCCACGACACTGCATGGCCAGGCTGCCCCACCACACGTGTAAGCCCCGGGGTCCCCAGGGTCCCATATGCACCCACAGGTATGCAAGCCCTAAGCCCTCACATTCACCTTCCACCAGTGCAAGCTCCGAGGTCCCATGTGTCCCCCCGACGTGTGCAAGCCCCAGGACCCGCGTGCATCCCCACGTGTACAAACCCGGGGTCCCTCTGTATCCCCTTGTGTGTGAAAGCGCGGTCCCCGTACACTCCACTGTGTGTCAACACAGGTCCCTCCCCCCTTGCGTACGAGCTCCAGGACCCACATGCACCCCCACGAGTGCAAGCCCGGGGTCCCCGCACATACAACAAGCCCCAGTGTTCCCATGTCCCACCCCGTGTCCCCGCTCACGTGCACGTAGAGCGCGGCTGTGGCGGGGGCGGACGGTTCCGGGACCGGCTGCGGGGCCGGTTCCACAGCAGGACCCGGGCCTGGGCCCCGTCCCGGGCCGCCCCCGCCGGGCCGCGCCGCAGCGACCGCCACGGCCGCCCTTCGGTAACCCCGCACCGCCGCCATGGGGCCGGCGGGCCGCGGCACCGCCCGAACCGGGCGAGCACCGAGCGGGGCCGCCCCCGACTGCGCGAGGCCGGGGCGGGGCGAGAGGGAAGGGGAGGGATCGGGGATGGACCCCTGCGCTCCTAACGGGGCCGTCCGGGGGATGCTCGGTGTGAGTGACGGGGATGCCGCGGTCGCTGTACTCCCTCGGTGCCGGGGTCAGTGTCTTCCCCCGGTATCGGGGATGCCGGGCCGGTGTTCTCCCCTGGCACCGGGAGTATCGGCGGATGCCAGGCCGGTGTCTTCTCCCGATGCCAGGAGTGCCGGGGTCAGTGTCCTCTCGCAGTGTCCTCCCCGGACACACGGTCCCGACGAGGCTCGGGCATTCCGCAGCCTGCCCCCACATTCTCCCCTGGCTGCTCCCCGGGGCCGGGAAGGGTTTTCCAGCGTTTCGACGGAGGGAGCCGTCGCTTATCCCCACGCAAGGTTGTGCAAACCCGCTGCTGACGAGCCTCAACGTTATAAGTTCTTAATTTGCTCTATTAATAGCCACGGGGAAGTCCAAAACGTCCATGACAATGGTTGTGACCGCAGATTCTCGTTTCCCGGCCAGGAACGGGTAGTTTTGTGTAACCCACCCCTGAGGCAACTTTTCCGGCTGCCCGGAGTTTCCGAGAAGTCAGTGAGGGCTTATAAGAGCAGGAGCCAGGCACTGTAAGGGCAGAAAGCCATGGATACTGCCGGGAGCCCTGCATACATCGAGGCCATACTACCAGCCATGGAGGCCAACTCTACTGTGAGTATTTACAGCCGGGGCTGCATCATCCCAGAGGCTGGAATGGCCATGGGACATCTCGGCAGGTGTCCTGGCTGGTGAGGGTTGGATGGGCCCCAACGAAGGGATGGGGAAGGTAGGGAAAGCTGCTCCAGCACCAGGCTCTGCTGGGGCTCAGACCCCTGGATGGTCCTGCACCACTCCTGGGACACGAATGGAACTGTGGGGTGCAGGGATGGGGTGGAAGGGGCTGTACCCCCTGTGCTGGCTGGGAGGGTCACTGTTTCTCAGCAGTGTGCCTGCCCTCACCAGCCAGGGCTGACACCACCTTCATTTCTTACCCACTGCCCCCAAACTACAGTGAGCATGTGGGGCACCTCTAGGCAGCACAGGGGTTGTGCCAACGGTGGAGTTACCAAACAGGGATGGGAGGAGGCCTGTCCTGCACCTGGGTTAGTGCTGTGGGAAACAAAGGAAGGTAAAAAGTCCTTCCCTCAACACCAATCACAGGGGTCCACTGCATCCCCAAGGTCACTGGCTGCAGTTGTTGTCATAGAGGTAACAGTTCCTCAGGAAGGAATGTTACAAGGGTCCTAAAACCAGGTCAGGGAGGAGACCTGAGTGAAATGTGGAGGATCAGTGCTGACACCAGCCCCATGAGCACTTTGAGATCGGGGGAGGAACTTGCTGGAAAGACACTGTATAGAAAGGCTCTGACACGAACCATCCATGTTTCTTTCTTTCAGGTAGCAGATACGAGTAGTGAACTTGTCCACTCGTTCTGCTTCCATGGGTAGAGCCCACAGTCCAGCTGGGAGATCAAGGACTGAGACATCGCTGACACTTCCCCTTCCTCCCGTTGCACCATTTCCCTCCACCCACCGGAGGAAGCTGCAGCACTGAGGAGGCCCAACCTTGCCTGCTCGGGGAGGAAACAGGAGGGAGACACCCTGAGTAAGAGCTGTCAGCAACATTATCTGCTTTCCAGCTGGGGTGGGACACTTCTGCTGGCAAGGAAGAGGAGCTCTGCTTTTCCCCTTCTTGCAGGAGTGTTTCATGGTTGGGAGGTACCAAATAACTCCCGTAAAATGCTGTCCCAAGTGCGCTCTGCTTTGCACTACCAACAGGACAGGAATTTTGGTATTTCTGCAAAAACCTTATTGTCTGTTTTGCCCAAAACAACAAAATAAACCATGCCAAATCTACCTCGGAGAATTTTTTTTGGGGGGGAAACACCTGGGGGAGCTATGGGAACAGGGTAAGCTT
This sequence comes from Empidonax traillii, assembly GCF_003031625.1. Taxonomy (NCBI): domain Eukaryota; kingdom Metazoa; phylum Chordata; class Aves; order Passeriformes; family Tyrannidae; genus Empidonax; species Empidonax traillii. Next base: position 1,218,723 of record NW_020955266.1, read on the forward strand.
TTCCAGCCAGCTTTAGGGAGCCCCTTCTCATGCAAAGTTTCATTCTCTGAACCCCCTGCCCCTCATTTCAAGTTCAGTAGCTATTATATGACCCAGGAGTCTCACAACACCCAAGCAGAGAAGGCATCACCTACCCTGGGAAGCCAGGCCAGGGTGTTGGGACTTAAAAAATATCAGTGAAATACCTACCAGCATCTGTTCAGCTCCTCTGAAATGGCTGCAGCCAAACTGCTCAGAGACACACAAGATTTTTAAATCTTCATAAGGTCTTTCAGTAACCGGACAGGATTCCAGAAATAAGCATCCCTTCCTCACACCACAGTATTTGTCCTGGCAAAGAATCAAACCCAACTGTGGAAAAAAGACGTTCTGTTTTATTGACTAAAAGTGCCATCAGCCTGATGTCAGGGAGGGAAGGTCTCCACTGCGTAGCCCAAGGCACAGGTGAAAAGCAGACTCAGAGCTGCTGGTCCTCCAGTTGATTTATCCCAGTTTTTGCTCTGCCTTCCCAATCTCAGAGCTGAAGGTGCTTCTCCATCTGCTCCCTCAACTTGTATTTCTGAATCTGGAATAAAGTGCAGAGAGGAGGAGGGAGAGAGACTCAGGCAGCAGCTGGGATAGGAGGCCAGAGCTCCTTCCCCTGCCCCAGCTCCCTCTTACCTTGCCTGAGACGGTGAGTGGGTACTGGCTCACAAACACAAAATAACGTGGGATCTTGAAATGGGAAATCTGGGAAGAGAAAAACAATGGCTACACAACCCCCTAGGAACAGCACAGCCAGTCCAACAGGCACTGCCAGGGCTGGGTCCCCCAGTGCTCTAAATCCACGTATTTTCATCCACCAGTCCCCAGCAGCTGCTGGGTGTACCGGTCTGTCAGGGAATTGGGAATGGCAGACCCACCTTCCCTTTGCAGAAAGCCTTAATCTCTTCCTCAGTGCAGTCCTGCCCAGCCCTCAGTCGGATGCAGGCACAGATCTCTTCTCCCATCCTCGAATCCTTCACACCAACCACCTGGTTGGGACAGATGGACAGTGTGACCCCCGGGGACAGCGCTGTCCTCTGGCAGGGTGTGTGTGCTGCCCCATACCACTGGATGCTGGAGCCATGGTGTGGGGCTGTGTAAAGGCAGTTTGAGCTGCTTGACCATCCCACTGGGGCTTTCTACACGACATCAAGCCCCTCCTGGAAGGAGTTCCCGAACATTTGCCAGAGGAAAAGTGGCAGAGCAAGCTGAGCACCTGGATGCCAGCACCTTGCTCCTCTGGTTTTGCAAAGTGACTGGAGCGAGGGCTGAGTCAGACCAGACCAGCTCATCGTGCCGGCAACACGGACCTGTTGTCCCTCCGCTTCCCAAAAAATGGGGCAAGAGGTTTCACAACCAACAGAGACTTGGTAGACTGCCATGAGTGCTTTGGGATCTCCAGATGGAGTGGCAGGGGAGGGATGAAGTCGAATTAAGGGATTTTTTGAAACCCTTATAATCGCAGATCTTAGTGGACCCTCACCCTGTGACACCAGGAGATGGGCTTCCCAAGCCTGAGCTCTCTCCAAAGTTTGCTCACACTATTCCACAACAATCCTCCTGTCATTCCCTTCCTTGAACCAGTATCTCAAAATCCTAGAGACACGTCGATCCTTTTGAGTCCAGAGCAGTGACACGAAGCCCTAGAAACCACATAAACAGGGCTGGTTTGCAACCCATCTGCACTGGGACTGTTCCAAGGAGAGATGCTCGCCTGGCACAGGCACAACACTGACTAAATAACCAGTTTATTTATGGGGAAACTTGTCTGGCGCAAAACCTGGAGGAGAACAATTCCAGCAGACTGAGAGCAGCTGCTCAGTGCTGCAAATCATCGCTGTCTTGAGAAGGGGTGAAACAAAGTCTCACTCCTCATCTCCAGGGACTCACCAGAGGAGTCTTTTTGGATGTCAGAGTTGAGTAATTATTAGTAAAAACTGTCCTTCCAGACTGCTTTCCAAGTTAAGAATTTCAGAGGGAGCTCAGTGGACAGGCAGTTTAAAACTGAGGAATGACAGGCACTTTACAGACATGCACCTGGTGCATGAAGGGATTGCTCAAATCAATGTGCCCCACTTCAGGAGCTCTGCCTGCCCCTCCCATGCCATGAGCCTCTCCCTCCTCCTTGCCAACCAATACTACATGGCAGTTGACGCTGAAAAGGGGAAGACAACCAGGTCTCAAGCAGAAATCTCTGCGTACAGGTTTCCCAAAAAATAGCTGCTCACCTACCTCACCTCCCTCCCACTCACCTGGACTTCCTCAACCTTGGGATGGGTGTGGAGAAACTGCTCAAGTTCTGCTGGGTAGACGTTCTCTCCACCACGAATAATCATGTCCTTGCAGCGGCCTATAATTCTGCAGTAGCCGTGCTCATCCAGGGTCCCCAGGTCCCTGCAATGACACCACTCTCCTAATCCTGTCCCAGCTGGGTGGGAGAATGGCTGATGCTCCCATCCAGTCAGGCTATCCAGAGGGTAAAGGCTGAGGTGCCAGCTGAACACATGGAAGAGATCAAAGACTCCTGCTCCAGTCACTGGCAGCATCCACATTGCATCAGGGTTTAGGGGGGAGACAGTTCTGTGCCCCCACAGTCCCTCCATCCACCAGTGGCCAAGTGATGATCCCCTTCTCCAGGGACACTCAGCACCAAGGGCTCTGTGCTAAAAGCTGTTCTGAAGTGTCACATGTAGATCAGAGGGATAAATTAGATCAGTTTTCCTTGCTTTGGAAATCCCAGCCAAGCACACTCATGCATCCCTTTCCAGTGTGGACAGTCTGGGAGGAGTGGGGCTGTTCCCAGACTCACCCTGTCTTGTACCACCCCTCAGGAGTGATCACTTCACTCGTCTTGGTGGGGTCATTCCAGTAGCCCAACATGACGCAGTAGCCGCGGACCTGAAGCTCCCCAGGAGTGTTCAGAGGCACAGGCTGCCCTGTTTCTGGATCCTCAATTTTTGCCTGGAAGAGAAGAAGGGCTTAGTCAGAGCCCAGTGTGGTGGCACGTCCCAGCTCCAGCACCAGAGAGGGAGGTCTGCTGCAGGCAGAGGACATGGGGAGGGTGGAGAGGGTGATGGCCACCTCGGTGTGGGGGAAGATGTATCCCACTGTCTCGGTTCTCCGGGCTATGCTGTCACTGGGGAACCCCATGAAGGTGACAGGGCTGTTTTCCGTGGTCCCATAGGCAACCTGCAGTCACAGGAGAGAAAATGTGTCTCAAGGGGAAAGGGGACCACACAGCTCCAGGCACAGGAAGGAAAAAGCCAGTGCTGACTGCAGGGGAGAGTGGGGTGGGAGGAGTCACAAGTCATTCAGGTCACAGGCGAGCCCTGCTCTCCTGGCTGTGGATGGGGCTCCCCAGACACTCCTGCCAGAGAGTCTTGGAGAAACAGGAGCTAAAGCAGCACTGCACGTGCCTACCACGGCCTTCCTCACCTCCACGTGGCAGCGCTCCAGACCCAACCACACTTGGAGTGTCATGTACTTTTCACACCCCAACTACTATCCTTGGAGAAGTTCTCCCTCCTATTTTTTAACCCTTGTTTCTCCAAGCCCTGTCCTGTTGACTCCACACCATCTCTGCCAGCCCCTGACTTTGTCTTGGTGTCCTTGCAGCCAAGCTGCTGAGTTCACCTTGCATCTTCTACAGCTCAGGGCGCATAGGACATCACTTTTAGAAAAACCCTGGAGCCAGCAGCAGGCTCCTGTGGGAGGCGGCTCATCCCACAGCTCAGCTGCTTGCTGCAGATCCTTTTGTGCAGACATCAGCCCCTCTAACCCTCGTAAGGGCATCACGAGGCTGCACAGTGCTCAGCACAGCTGCCCTCACAGACCAAAAGCCTCACAGCAGGACAAAAGCTTCTCGCTGCTAAGCCTCCCTCGCCGCTAATCCCAACGGCAGGCTCCGAGTCACCTCAGCTGAAGGTCACTTCTCCTCGGAGGAAAATTCCAGCGCTTTATGCCCAGCTCAGGGGCCCGCTGAGACAGCAGGAGCCGTGCAGGAGGTGCTCTGGGCAGCTCTGAGCTCTCAGGAGCTGTGTTTCTGCAGTGGGACATTCTGGAGCACTGCTCTGGTGTCTCTAACCTGCTCACTGCGTTCTGTGCCACCAGGCAGGGTGACACCAGTGATGTCATCCCAGTAATGTCACCAGTGGCTGCTTTGCTGGGAGAGCACGGCTGGGAAAGGGTTAATGCAGGAAGTATTTGCTCCTTTCTCCTCCACATCTCCAGACTGACTGACATGTGAGCAGCTCTGACCTGCTGAATCACAAGGCCCAACCATATTCCTATAGCCTTGGCACCCACATCTGGCCACTTCCTTCCAAGCAAATGCTTGGGCACACCTGCATGGTTATGGCTTCTGCATAGTGCTCATCAAGCTCCAGGCACTGAGCCCCAAATTAACAAGGGGCTTTGCAAAGGACTATGATGAGGCATTTGAACAAGCATGGAAATATCCTGAACGAGCTGAACATAACAGTGGTATAATGTACAGCCCTGTGTAATAACACTGGAGCACATGGCACTTTCCACGGCTCAGGGCTGCTGAAGGATCTCACGTTGGGCACAGTTCGTCACAACAGTTGATGCTCTTGTTGACTGCACAAGGGTCAGCATGAATGCGAGCTGGAGCCTGCTCTTAGCCAGGAATCTGGGGGAGAACTTCTCCAGGATGCTGCAGGGACCATCTGGTGCAAACTGCTCTGCTAGGAGCCTGGCAGCCCCCAGGGAGCGACTGTGAATAGGCTTCTCCTACCAGACACAAGGACAGCTTCCCAGTCGGGTGGAAACCCACAGCGTCTCATGCTCAGACAGGATTTCTCTCCCACCCACTAATACGAGTCCTGTGGCTGGATCAAATGACTGATGAGACACAAATCCAAGATCTTAAACACTTATTAAAAATCCCAGGGCCTTTGTTTTTTTGTTTTACACTGCTGGATGAATTGCAGCGTTGGTCCTAGGATCCCAGCCAAGCCCTGAGTCAACCCTTGCCTCCTCTCTGGGTCGCTCCAGCAGTTTAATTGGACACAGGAGCAGGCAGCTCCCTGGCAGGAAGATGCTGCGAGTGCCGTGGCTCACCAGGCTCCTCCAGATGCCTGGCAGTGTGCCATGCCTGCCAAGTACCGGTTGTCACTGCCTTGGCTTGTGGCTTGTCCCCATAAACACCCTCATGCCCTCAGGAATGGGATTCCTGACTGGCCCAGAGGGAAACATGGGTCTGAACCTCCAGCCCCAATCTGCTGCCCCATCCCTGTCCTCCCCTGCCTGCACTAGCACCCTATTCTGCAGCCAGATGCTGCTGCAGATCTTTCCAAGGTGTTATTTCTCTCCTGAGATGGTTTTCCCCAGCTGTATTCCCAGATGGGAGGCTGGAGCAAATCCGTGTGCCAGCACTGCTGTCCTTCCCAACCCTTATCTGACACGTGGAGCATCCTCCAGCATCTCCATTGTCAGCAGCAGATGGAACAGCACTTCCTCAAAACCCCAAATAGCAATTTAAACTTGGAGATATCCATGAAGATTCCTAGCTTTCATGACCCAAAGGGACACTTAGCATCATCTAACCTTGTCATCTGGTGCAATTCAGTCCAGAAAACCTCACCCAATAATTTCAGCATCAGCTCCGTAATTTCCACTGGAGCTGTATCTAGCTATGTCAAAGCAAAGCTTTCCAGAGGCAAGGGTCCAGCTCAGCCCCTTGGCTTCCAGAGGAGCTACAAGAGTATAGAATATAATTAACTGTAAAGCCTTTTTTTACTGTAGGACCACAAGTGACCCCCCACCACCCAGATCAGTCCTGCCTTCAGTCATGACAAGGACAGCTCCAAAACAAACTCCTGCCTGACTTGCTCCTACCAACAAGAGATTCATTCTTTGTGAATCCTAAGCCTCTGTCTAAATCAGGAATAAAAAGAACATCTTAGCAGGACTGTGTTTTTTGAGGCACATTTCACAAACATTTCCTGCTAGTCCTGTTTAAACACTGGCCACTGCAGAAGAGGCAAAACAGCCTGAAGAGGGAAGCGTCTAAAAATTAAAAATAAAGTGAAAACAATCAGACTCCAGTCTCTTCAGTAAACATTTGGGAGGCAGGCTGATCTGGTGGGGACAGTGGGGACTCTGAAGATCCTGGGTTTCTCCCAACTGTGCCGCTTATTTACTGCATAATTTGGAACAAGCCACATTAGCCCTCTGCTCCTTGGTTTTCCCCTGCGTTCAACAGCAATAAAAACACCCACTGCCCTCTGTGTTCAACTGCTGCTGAGAGGCTGTGATGAAAAGGCTGGATCTGGTACTACTAGGACCCAGAGTGGGGTTATACCAGCAGAAGGTCAGGGGTACAGGAGGACACTCACCCCTGGACCTGAGAGATGCTCAGAGAGGATCTTCGTGACCCTCGTCACCACCCTCTGGTTGTGCCACGCTGGAGGATGGCGATGGCAGGGCTTGAACTGCCAAACTAAAACCTACAGAAATTGAGTTCTGCTGGAGACAATATTGGCCTTGGAAAAAAGCAGCAAATTGACTGTGAAATAATAGGGATTTTCAGACTTCAAAGAGGGCGTAATGAACAACAGAAAGCAGCCTGGCAACCCAAGAGATGTGCTCAGGGACCTCGAAGAGGCCCTTTGAACCCCTCTCAGTGTGGATGGATCTAATTATCCCTAAACCCGTGCTGAGTGCGTGTCTGTCTCGGATATCTCCACCAAAGTCAGCCCCAGCCCTTCCCATCACAGCCAGCTCCAAATTGTTCTCAACTGAGCCACGACCTTTCCTCATTCAGCTGCTCACTACCAAGATCACCCTAAACTTTGCTGTCCTCTGGGCACACGTGTCTCCTTGCTTTGGAGATATCCCACCATCCCAAAGCGTATTGGAATATTCCTGAACCTTCAGGTCAACTTTGCTGCTGCACAAAACAAAGTCTGATCACATCCAGCCTGTGTCACACCGAGATTTCATTTCCTTGCCCAGCAACAGTACCATCTTTGTGTCAAAAACGTCACGACACAAACAAGTAGGTCTTGTAGGACAAACCTCCAACGGTGGCCACCCTGTTGGCATCTCTCCCCATGCAGAGAGCTGCCAGACAGTCCCCGTTTGGATGGGGCTTAAAAGAGTTCCCAAAAATATTAGGTGCCCAAAGCACCCTCTTTGTGCTGTGGCACGCAAGGGTTTTGCCCCAGGAGGAGACCACTGCAAAAAGGACAACCCAGCTCGCCCAGGCTGAGGCTGCCCTGGGAATGAACCTCCTGTTATTGCCCAGTGAGGACAAGCTGCTTCTCATGGTCTGGAGTTAAAGCTGCCTCTCTTGCCTCCAGGCCGAGCACAAGCCTTGAGGCTTGGAAGTATTTTCCTGCCAGTGTTGCAGAAGTGCTGCCCAGTGGCAACCAGCAAAGGCACGGGCAGCTGCTTACTGGTTTATCCACAGCGTGATAAAAGATCTTTGCTGTGGAATTAACTCCATCCCTCCTGGCACTAGTGCCAATGCATTCGGGAAAAGTGGAATTAACAGAAAAAAGTGAGAGGAAATGTGCAGAGAAAAAGTGTCTTGTGAAGGGAGAAAACCACCATTTTGGGGATACCTGAAAGCTCAAAGCTGTCAGAGAAGGAAACTTAGTAAAAATCTAGAGTCAGAGGTAACATCCCTATGGATTTGGAGAGCTCAGCTACCATCAAAGACATGGCTGGAAGTCCAGGATCTTGTTGCCTCCATGCTGCATTTTCAGTGTTCCCACATCCCATTCTCACAGCTTCTGCAGCCACTGAAGCCATCTACTCGCCAGGTCCCCCCCAAAATTGAGGTGGGGTGGGTCGGGGAGGCCATGGACAAGCAGGGAAATTGTCACCATGGGGAGCCGATTTTCCATTTTGTGAATAGGTGGGACTCATGGCTTGCGATCATTTGGGAAAGCCAGAAAACTTTGATGGATGTTGCTCAAGGGAAGAAGGCTCTGCTCTCCTTCAGAGCCTTCAAGATCTGCAGAGAGGACAAGAGCCCTGGCCAGAGCAGTGGGATGCTAGGGAATGCCTGGTGCCTTGCAGGGAGAACACAGCAGGGCTGGGAGAGGCAGCAAGGGCTGGGTGAGCTTCACAGGAGAGGCCAAGAGCATCACTCAGCAGCTGCTGGGATCAGCAGAAGGGAAGGGTGGGTGGACATTACAGGGAGCCAAACTGGCAACAGATTGATGGGTGGAGGCCATGCTACAGTGGAAGAAAACCATCAGAAGGAAGGAGGTGGACCCATCACCACCTCGTCCAGCTCAGCAAGCAGCCTGGGCCCCCACACTGCAGTGACAGGGACCCTTCAAGCACATCAAATAAAAATGGTAGCTCAGGTCTGAAGTCAGAGCCCCAGATGCCACTGTCACTGATGGGACCTTCAAGTACTGCTGAGAAGAAGGGGGAACATGGAGACCCTCTGGGACTCCCCACTGCCCACCCACCACTGCTCTGCAAACACTGACTGGATTGTGCTCCGTGCTTGGGACAAACCCCTGGGACACTGCAGAGCTTGTGCCTTTTCCCACCCCGCTCCCTCCCCAGCACCCAGTGCCAGGCAGAGGCTCCACAAGGGCTGGGGCACTTCATGACACCCCCCAAAGCTTCCTGAGCCCTCACCTCCAGCCAAAAACAAGGAAGGCTACACCCAAAGGCCAGCTCCACTGGTGTCACTTCAAGAAGATAACTGATAGTATGCACTGACACACAGAACCAGACGTGGAACCCCTAAAAGCTACAGAATCAGGCTGAAAAGAGAATGGAATATTTTAACATGGAACTATCTTGATATGCCAGAACTGTTTATACTAACAAAAATAAAGATTAGACATGGAAAAGACCATCTCCAATGTTGCATCAAAACAGCTCAGACCAGCAGCACCAAAGAAACATCCCGAACCTATATTTATACTGTTTTTATTTCCTTATCCCACTATGCCTCCAAGAAGAAGAGGAGGGGAGTCCAGCACCTGAAATCACCAGGAATGTTTGCAGAACTGTTAATCAATTAAGAAAGAGAGGATGGCAGGATAATCCTGCCTCTCCTGTGATGTCCTTGCAGGGCCAGTCCCGGGGGACGTGCGAGGTCAGGGTTGGCCAGGACCCAGCTCCCTGTGGTCTCCCACCATAGCCCAGGAACACGGACACTGCTGCATTGTCACCTCCAGACTGTGAGCCACCCACGAGTGGGACCCAGGCGGGCTTTTGAGGATCACTGGATGTTTGCTGGCCTGTCGAGGGCTGCAAAACCCGGTGCGGGAAGACCAGAGAGCAGCTCAAAACACAAACAGCCGGGAGGGAGCCCAGGGGCGAGGTGCCAGCGCCACGGCAGATGCCAGCCAGCTCCCACCACAGGAATGTGCTCACCAAGGCTTGGAAATCAAAAAATATCAGGGGAAAGGACTTCCTTTTATTCGCCATTTGTGCCTGGAGAAATGGAGCTGAGGAGCAGACGCCTTTTCCCTGCTGCCACTCCACCGTGGCACCAAAAATAACCCGGCATCCACAACCTCTGCTGCAGGCATGGGGCTGGAGGGAGTCCTGGGGCAGGGACAGCTTCCCACCTCACACCAGCATGGTGGCAGCTAATTCCCAGATTTTCATGAGGCAGATACAGGTCTCACTGGTGTTCACAGCACACACATCCCTGTAGGGAGACAAAAGTGTCCCTCTTCTCCAAAATTTGCAGCCTCAGCCAGTAAACAGATAAGGGTCGAAGAAAGGGAATCTTATCCTCAGCGGAAGAAAGAAGAGAAAGAGGTTTGAGCAGTTTAACTTCTGAAAGAGGTCTTGTTCCAGAAATACACGTGGGTAAGGATGTATTTATGGATGGGGTTTGCAAGGCCCTCACCAGCTTTTTGCTCCAATCTGACCCACACTGGTCAGATTTCTGGCCAAAATCTCTGGAAAAGTAGTAAGCTGTGAGCTGGCATTTTTCACAAGGGGATGGGAAAACCAAGTACCAGACACTCAGGGAGGGAGCACAGATACACTCCCCAGATTCAGTGCCCAGCAGAAACAGGCTGGGTTTTAAATTTCACCCATCAGCTGCTCTTGCACAGAAGAGCTGGTATATAACCATGGGAATTGTTCATCAAACGATTACAGGTAAGACTAGAGGGGTTGAATGTGCTCAGAGGGAAAAAAATAAAATCAATGAGTGGATAGAAGATGATTCCTTAAAGGTGAATTTTTTTCCTTTTCCAATTATTCACCCAGCTCCCTGCCTGAGCTTTACGAGCAGCACGCACTCAGCAGCACTCTTAGTCATAGGATCATGGAACAGTAAACTGGAGAGGCAAACAAGGAAAACACAGAGGGCTCTGTCTACCTCCTCTTTCTCTGTCTCAAAGGTCCTGACCAAGACACTCAAAGAGCTTCTCCAGAGACCAAAGCATGTGCAGGATCATTGTGGTGCCTACTGAATCAGGCACAAGCCAAAATACTACTGCTTTTACCACAGAGTTTTACGTCCTACAGTAACCAGGAGGTCCCTCCAGCAGGAACCTGGAGCTCCTACGGTCAGACCATCTCTCTGGAGATGGCAAGCCCTTGGTGCTGAGGTTTGCTGCTCAATGTCTGGGCATTGCACCCCAGGACTGACAGACACTTCTGACATGGCCTGGTTTGCACCAAGGTTCCACATTACATCATCGTTTGGCCAACACCATCTGTCCCACAGGCTCACCAGAACCACAATTACACCCCAGAAGTCCATTTTTTCCCCCAAATTATTCCTGCAATGAAAACACAGCTCAGATTGACAGTTGCTGACCAGAGCAGGGCTGCCAGGCAGTTTGCATAACACGGTCCGGAGCATGCTCGGCGGCCCTGGCTAATTCCTCACTGCAACAATGGAAAAACCCAGAAATCTTGGTGAATAAGCCAGTCTGTGTCCTAAGTCAGCCCTTGGATTTCCTCCCTTTCTTGAGCCTGTCTCGCCTCTGCACAGGCTCCGCTGGGGCTCTGCAGCCAGCCCCAGGAGCAGAAATCTCAACAAGCTCACAGTTATGTGCTCGTCTCTCAGCCGCCTGCTGCAGCCAGGAACTGGCTGGAAATCAGTTCAAAATGTTCCAGTTCCAAACCCCACCCCACAGCCCCTGGATCTCTCTCTTCACACTCACAGAAGCAGGCGCTGGGGCTTTTAACCACTTTGCTTTAGCCTTCTCTATTGGGAGAACAGGGGACATCCCCTGCATTGTTCATTCACCTTTGCCACTGCCACCCCAAGACAGAAGCCAAGGAAAATCCCAGTCCCAGCTCTAGCAGTGATTTCCCTGCTCTGCCACCTCTCCATCCCTTTACCAATGCCCACACCTCTCCCTGTCCACAGCTCTGTCTCAAGAGCCACAGGCATTGCCAACCACCTCCTCCAAGCCAGGCAAGCAGCACAACATCACTGCCTGGCGTTTCATACCCACCAGCCCATGTCACACCACTTCCCTGCCGGCTCTGCTGCTGCCCCATCCCTTGCTGGAAGGCATCAGCCACTCACACAGGTGTCCTGACCATGACCGTGGTTGTGTCATGCTCAACTGCTCATAAGACACAGCAGAAATTTGGTCTCTGTGCTCCCTTTCTTGTCCAGCTCCTCAGTGCAGTCTAGATCTGGAAGTCTGCAACCAAAATTTTGCAATACAAGAGCAACTGCAGCACTGCTGGCCTTTGGCATGACCCCATATCACTCCTATCTTCTCCCATCCCTGGCAAACTCCTTTTGAATCAGTGAGACAAGACCTCCCCCCACCACCCCAAACACTTCCTCTGTGAGAACAGGCCAAGGTTCTTCTCCCCAAACCAGCTGAAGCTAAACAGAACTCAGGAGCCTGCTGAAAGCTCCGGCACGAGGTGGCTGTGGAGCACAGCAGTGCTCCCTGCTATGCTGTTCAACCAAAACAGGTTGTTTTCCCCCCACTGATGAAACTGGACCCCACTTGGCTCAGCAGGGACCAGAGAGGTTCCCCACTGAGCAGGTCTGCATCGGTTCTTCCTGACTATTTGCTTCCCATTTTCCTCCAGAGAGGAAAACTACCTCTGCACATCACTCAGCAGCAGGGCCAGGCAGGGCCGTGGACACTCCTCTGCCTGGTGCCAAGGGGTTAAGCTCACAGTAAGTTCCCAGAGCCAGTTGCTTCCAACTGGCTGCTGCCTGCGGTTTGTGGGAAGGGATTTTGCTTTTTAATAACATTATAAATAGGGCTGTGTTCAGTATGCTGCAAACCCAGTTACTCTCTCTCTCTCCCACCCATCTCCCTCCTCCTCCCGCTCCTCTTCCCACCACGCTTTATTCCAGACCTGACCATGAATGGGTCAGGTTTCTTCCTCGGTGTCCTCAGCCTACTGGCATGTCTTGCCCCCGCCATGCAGGCATGTCCCCCGAGCTGCCACTGCCACGGGGGAGACCTGCAGCACGTCATCTGCGACAACGTGGGGCTGAAGAAGATCCCCAAAGTGCCTGAGCAAACGCGTCTTCTCAACCTGCAGAGGAACAACTTCCCCGTCCTGCCGACCAACGGCTTCCGTGACATGAAAAAGCTGGTGTCCCTGCACCTCCAGAGCTCACGGATCAAGGAGATCTCCACCGGAGCCTTCCGGGGGCTCAAGAGCCTGGTCTACCTCTATCTTACCGACAACCAGATCAGTGTCATAAAGCCAGGAGCTTTTGATGACCTCTCTGATCTCACCTACCTGTACCTGGACAAGAACAAGATCCCAGACCTACCCAAAGGGGTCCTCTCCCCTCTTGTCAACCTCTTCATCCTGCACTTAGGCAGCAATAAAATCCGGGAGCTGAAACCAGGGGTCTTCAATGGGGCTAAAGACCTGCGCTGGCTGTTCCTCTCTGACAACTCCCTCACCAACCTCCTACCTGGGGCCATGGAGGATGTAGAAAACCTTGCTGTCCTCCACCTGGACAAGAACCAGCTGAGCAGCTACCCTGTGAATGCAATGAGTAAGCTGAGAGTGCTGGAGGAACTGAAACTTTCTCATAACCCAATTGAGGTCATCCCTGACAATGCCTTCCAGTCCTTCGGGCGATACCTGCAGACACTCAACCTGGACAACATGAAACTGAAGAAGGTGAGTCCTTTCTCTTTCCATTTGCTCCAGATAAGAAACATGGGGCTTACTTTTCTTCCCCTTTGCAAAGCCCTCTATTTGCTGTCTTTCCCTTGCAGAGGAGAGGGGAGATGCAGGTCTGCAGGCTCTGCAGGCAGCGAGGCACTGGCCAGCTGACAACACCCTGACATGGCTCTAGCAAGGGATGAGAGAGTACTCCACCCTTCTGTTGAGTTATTTTATGCAAAACCAAATTATCTGGAGCTGATTAAACCCCTTGGAAAGGCAGCACATTCCCTCCCAAGCTGGAGGTGACACAAGACACTGACAAAGGTATTTGGGATGCTCCAGGACAATGAGCAACCTTCCATCCTCCCAGAAACAAGGTGAGAGATGCGAGGTGAACATCTGCCCTGTACTGGAGGGACTGGAGAGCACTGCCTCCTTGCAGAGCTGAACTGCTCTGCCTCCTTTGCTCAGCCCCAGTACCTGCTGTAGGTTGGGAGGGGGAGACTCCTCAGATGGGCCATGAATAGCCATGGCTTCTTACCCACACCCTGCAGGCAGGTAGACACAGGGACCTTCACCTGCACCTCCCCCCAGCCTCCCAACCTGACACGTTATAAAGAAAGGTTTGTTTATTGATGCTCTCTCGAAAGGAACTCTCGCAGCATCTTACAAAGGGGCCCTGTTCCCACTGGAGAGGAGGAGGGATGTTCAGGTATCCCGGATGGCAAAACAACCCCCTTCTTTTTCTGTGAGAACGCAGGATCCATAGGCAGGAACATCACACTGGCTTCAGGACCTCTGAAATGCCAGGCAGTGCAGGAACAGAACCCAGCACTAGTGCAAGAGCAGCAGCACCCTGAGGCATCCTGATGTCCTGGGGGAATCCCCCACGGGTGGAAAGGGAGAGCGGAGCAGAACAGTTCTCCCTGAGATGATGCTTTGCCAGGACAAAGAGCATTCAGGGAGGCTGGGACTTCATGGCAAAGCAACACCCACCAAGTGCAGGAAGATGTGATGAAAAACAGAATTTCTTTGCAACAAAGAGCAACTCAGAATGTCTCACAGAGACGAGCAGATCACAGGAAAGATACCAGGAATGCAGCACACCACAATTTTCAAGGAGATATAGCATCCTAAAAACTTCTTAAACTGGAATTACAGCTTGCCCAGGTGGAGAACAACAGTACCTAACTAGCTTGGTAGCACTCAGTCAGTATTTAAGTCCTTGTCCACTCTCAGCATTAACCAGTAGTGGTTAACAGGATGGGACTGAGTAAACTCGAAACTTGAAAATATCTACTGACCTCACTAGGCAAGACCTTAGACATGCTGTCACAGCACTTTTGTAGACTCAGTTCTGAGGCACTTTCAATCAAGTTTTATAGATTAAATGTTGTACCAGCTGTAGAGACGTCAGAATCCAAAGTTACACATTGAATGAATTAGACGAACCCATGATGCTGGGATGCTCCTGGTAATTAAGTGTCCTCAGATTGACCAAAGAGCAAAGGTTAAAAATTCTAGCCAGAAAAAAAAGACTTTGTTTTTCACAGTGACCACCTGTGGAGAGGATCCTTAAAGACTCTTCTGCAGCCAGTGGCTCCTTTCCTCCCACACAGCCCAACAGGACACCAGTTTATGGGATCAGCACTGACAGGGGTGGCTTCTGCAGCTTTAGGGCTTGAGAAAACAAAGCTCCCAGTTCAGCATTGTCTCTTCAAATCCTCAAAGGCCTCATACCCACACGGCCCACACATGAACTTTGCACTGTTAAGAGACATCGAATCACAGAGGCCGCGTGATCTAGGAAATCACCACCAAACACTCTGAGTGCTGCTGGCACTTGACTGCAGCTCCTTCTCCTTCACAAATATATTGTCCTCAGTTGTTCCCTGCATGGCTGCAAGGTTTTTGAGCTGATCAAGTGTAAAACCCTTCCACACAAATCTGTCCCAGCCTAAACGGCACTTGAGCAGAAGGGAGGGGGCCCCTCAGTCTCCAGCACAGAGCTCCCCCTCCCCACCAGCATCATGGACCCACACCAGGACCCCACAGGGCTGCATCACACAGGCCAGGACCTACTATGTACCTCAACATGAGACCAGGCAATGCAGACCCTGGAAGCTTTACATACACCCATCTTTGCATATTTCAGTGTAAAATAAATTACAGCAGCAATGCTCCGTGTAAATAAGGGAAAAATCACCCATTTCTTCGCGAAGACAAGCTCTGGCAGGCAGCAAGGCAGCTGTTAGCAGCAGATGCAAACTCTTCTCAGGGGGCTGGGAGAGGAATGAGCAGCTGAGACAGTAACACCACTGTCCAAGCCTACCGCCCTGCTGCACGGCATGCCAGCATCACTCTGAGCAGCTCCACTATCGGCACAGTAAAACCTCCCAAGGTCAGCTCAGCTTTGGACTGCAGAGGCCAGCACCACTGACTGTCCAACAGCTACAGAGGGATCTGGGAGTCTCTTAGCTAAGCTCTAATCCCATCCAGCATTGCTTAATTTGGAAGATGACAAAAGTTCACAGCTTAAAATAGTGCATTTCCTCCGTCAAGCTTTTCAGCTCAGAGAGCATGAACACACTCTGATGGTCCATCTGAAGTGCAAGCTTCTGGTCAGAAATGGGAGTACAGATTCTTGGCTGTGGGGGGCTTCAGGTAGACCTCGTGAGCCTCCTCTCCAACCTTCAGAGACAGTTTTCCCCTCACTTTTAGAAAGGAGAGAAATGGTTTGTCACATCCAATAAGAGCTTTGTGCTTTGTCAATGAGCCCCTCTCCAATCCATCCATGCCAAGGAAGTTTGTGTTGAGGGGTTTGCTTTCAAGAACTTTACAACCTGAGTAACCATGGGCTGAAAGATGCCGGGGTGAGGCCTCAGGGAAGAGAGGACAGGGCTGCAGAACCAGGTCCACAGCCTCTCTCTGCTTTTCAGCAGCTTTTTAAAAGGAGGTTCTACCCTAAAGCCTCTCCACTAATAATAATTTAAAAAAAAAAAAAAAAAAAAACCAAACCAAACAAAAAACCCCAAACAAATCTTTCAGCAGCCCCTGCAAAAAAACAACTGGAAATGAGAAAAAATGGAGGAGGCTGAGGTGCTGGAAACCTGCCTGTATATCTACACGGCTCAGATGCCAAGTGTAACTTTCCACTCTGAGCCCCTGGGCACTGCCAAAGTCGACAGCCCCTTCAGACGCCACAAACACTCCCTCCTTCAGTCACTCCAGGACAGGCAAGGCAACAGGCATTGGGAGGACTTCCAGCCTTGGAAAGCAATTCACCCAGAAAATATCTTCATTTAGCATGGCTCAAAAATAAAGCAAGCTGCCAGACTTCACCTTATTTAGTGATGTGGCTGCACAGACAATCCCACATGGATTTGAGATGCAGCTCTCTTTGTAGGAGACTCCATCCTCCTTGAGCCCACCAGCCTGTTGCCTCTCTTAGGTGGACAGAGCTTCCAGTAAGCCAGGACCTTCTCTTGCTCTCTCCATGCTTCATAATATCACAGAATGGCCTGGGTTGGAAAGGACCTTAAAGATCATCTCTTTCCAATCCCCTACCGCGGGCAGGGACATCTTTCACTATCCCAGGTTGTTCAAGCCCTGTCCAGCCCAGCCTTGAACACTTCCAGGGATGGGGCATTCACAACTTCTCTGGGCAACCTGTGCCAGGGCCTCATGTTCACACCACTAAAAGCCTTGACGAGAGGAACTCAGGTTTGAAGTCCCCACCCCCAGCTCCTCGTTCCTCTCCAGAAAACCTCTGTGCTTCAGTTTGCAGACAACGCGTTCTCCGGCGTGACCGTGCTGAAGACAGCCCACCTGGAGAACAACCGGCTCACCCAGCTGCCCCGAAACTTCCCCTTCGACAAACTGGAGACACTGACTCTCTCCAGGAACCCCTGGCACTGCAACTGCCAGCTGGCAAATCTGCGCAAGTACGGCACCGCGCGCCCCGTCCCTCCCCGGGGTCCCCTTGGGGGTGGGTCCCCCCCGGGCTGTGCCAGGCAACAAGAGGCTGCTCTCATGCTCAGCAGCTCTCTCCTCAGCTTATCCTCTGATGTCCCTGGTTTGTGCCTCTTCTAAGTTCCTGATTTTCCCCCTCCCCATGTCCCAGGTGGCTGAAGGGGAATCGCACCCGCGCTGACGACACGTGCTCCACGCCCGCGCAGTACCGGGGACAGTCCATCAGGGACACCCCCGCCCTCCGCACCTGCAAGCTGCCCACCAAGAGGTCCAGGAAGGGAAGCCGCCATTGAACACGTAAGATGGTTCCCTTTTAAGCTGATTCCCTTTCAGTCACACCTGCAGCAAACTCTGATGCCACCAAAGGCACCGGGAGTTCTGTCTCTGGCTGAAAATGATGCCAGGTTACACTCACAACAGCTCTTCCATTCCCCCAGTGATGCCTCCATCTCCTGGCAATGCTGAGCTCCATGAGCTCCCAGAGCAGAGAACATGCCTGGAGCACCAGGGATGGAGTGAACTCTGTAAAGCAAATACGGGAATAAAGACAGGCCTGGAGTGGAACATAAGGGCAAAGTATGTAAACAAATAAAAACAGAGAAGCAAGGGCTCTGAAAACACACACAGAATAGCAATAGCTTTGAAATCTTCAGAGCTCCTATTGCAACATGTGAAAAATCCAATCTCTTTTTGCAGTAATTACTGTACTTCAGGAAAGCAGACAAAAGCCCTATACTGTAACAAGGTTTAAGCCTCAATCATGCCTCAGGAATCATGGTGATTTGCACCCACGAAGCCCCATACCAAGTCAAGATGGGGCAACAGGGATAAACATGATATATCAAAACAAGGGTGGACTTAGCCCACCCTTACCCTGAGCTGGGATCACACAGGCTTTGGTTTTCCAACCAACTGGAAATGCTCAGCCCTTTGCCCTAGCACAGGTCCTCCAGGTCTGGTGTGAAATCCAGGGCAGGACATTGCTGGGAAATCTGGCCCCAGACTGCCCAGCCCAAAAGAAAATAGATACCTTCCATAAGGAGCAGTTCTTCATCCAACTCTTGCCTTTCAGCAAATACAATTCCCATCCAAGACAGCCAGGTATTTAAAAACAAGGGCTGATGCCTTCAAATGAGTGTCCCAGCAGAGGGAGGTTTGAGACAGCAAATATTCCTTGGTAAGGTGTCCTGGGCCAGAAGGTGAGTCAGAGACAGGGATGACTCTCCCTCCAGCAATGAGCTTGCTGACAGCCACCAATCCAAACACTGATCCCACAAACACCTTCCACAGCTGGAAACTACCAAGAGCATTAAATTCAGCCCACAGAGGAGCAAAAAAGCCACAACTGTCATCACTCCATTCCAAGCGGAGTTTAATTTTTCCCATCCTGGAAATAGGTCTGAAGCTTGTACGAGTTCCAGAGGACCTTGAATGAGCCTGCATCTGTAAGCTCTTAGGAAAAGGGAACCTTGCTCATTTGTTAAGGAAACTGCAGTGACCCTGCACTGTGCCCTTTCAGAACAGAGAGGACAAGGCAGAAGCCCCAAGGCCAGTTCACTAAGGATATGCACAACAGGATAGAGAAAGGAAACTTATGGCCAAAATGTCAGGGATTATGCCAGTTGCTCTGTGCCTTTCTAAAGTGGTTATTTCTCTTGTAGTGCCAGAGGTTTTATGGATTAGAGATGGAAATACCAGTCATTCCATATAGGGCGGGTAAAGTTCCACTCTAAGGATGGAAAAACTTCAGTTTTCTAAACCACAATACTTAAATATTTTTTATTTACAGGTCTGGCCCTTCTTAACCTTCTTTTCTCCCTGTCTGAGCTCAATCCCAGCTCACTCCTCTATGATGAGAGTAAGAAAACCATGAAACAACAAAAAACACACCAATAATGCCTGGTTTTTTCTGTAGCACCCTCCATCCAGCTCCCTCAAACAGGTTTACAAGTGTTAATGAAATAGAAAACTACTTATTCCAGTCTTCCTCAGTGCCTTCAGGTGTCAGGGCCAAAATGCAGGTACACAAACCCACTCCAGTGTGGTAAGCAGGAATTTAAAGGAATATGAAGTACCTCTGACTTCATCTTACCCCTCTTGAGAACAAAACAACTTTCTGTCAGCCACAGGGGATCTGTATTTCAGGGATGAGTAGGGTCACTGACCACATCTGGGATGAAAAGCTGCTTGATACTTCATCAAATTCTACCTGTCCTGGATTTTCAGAACTGGGGCACCAAAGCACTTCACTGCTCTTGAAAATTTTGCTCTGGGTTTCCTTCCTTTACCAAGAAAGTGCTCCTTGACCATCAGCACTTTGGGTAAGATACTTAGGGGTCACACAGCAACCTGGCAGAAGAGCTCAGAGACAGGACTAACCCACCTCCTCTGCTGTGCAAACCTGCAACAGCTCCTTGACCGCCAGCTCCTCACTTCCAAGTATGGGCTTCATTGGTTGATTTAAAAATAAACAGACAAATGCTACAAGTTTATTGCTGTGCTTGAAAAAAATCTCCTTAAAGATGTGGCCTTCTCTCTTTTTTCACCCTGGCAGGCCCCGGTATGGCCCGTCCTGGTGACCGGTCACTTCAACCATCAGAAAACTACTGACTTCCAAGTCCTTCCTTGAGCTTCTCCTACCTGTCAGGAAACATTCCTGATATATCCAAACACCTCCAGCCTCCTCCGACTCCCCGCTTTTCTCTGCTGATCGCAGGATGGAATCCACCTTTTCAATCTTTTCCGACATCTATGTATTTTAAAAGAGGCATTTTTAAAAACTAAACTATGCATGACCATACTAAGACAAGCTAACCTAGATCCTGCCGGTAAAGCACAGTCATCTCTCCCAGAGGAAACACAACCCACGTCCCCCCATCAACCAGTTGGTCGCTGTCTCTCCCATTCCAGCGGAGCGGAAGCAAGTGGGAAGGTAGGAGCATCCCTCCCCTGCAGCTGCTTGAAGAGGAAAATTGGTCTCAACCCATACAAAGAGACTCCTCTGCCTTCCCACGGAGGGGATCCCTGCAGGCCAGGGCTGAGGGGACAGTGAAGAAGTGACCAAGAACCAGAGACCCCGAGGCCGAGATGCCTTTCACACCAAAAGGCAGAATTCTCCCTGAGTCAGGCAGAAATCCATTAAGGGAAGCAGTACTGGGAATCCCCAAAACTGGAGCCATCTGAAGACTGGATTCCCTCCCACTCTGTGGGGTCTAACAGATGTACGTCCAGGAGGAGAAGGTGTGCACCGTGCAGCTGGCTCAGGCAGCCCTCCTCTCCTCCTTGCCCATACCCCAGAGGATCTAGCAGGACACCAGGATGACTGTGGTTTATTGTCATGGCTATTACAACACCACAGTTCCAATTTAACTACGTTTTTTTAAGCCTAAAGAGTTATATAAATATATGTATATTTATTCCTCTGTAACTGAGTGTAAATGACCTTTAAGAGGGTGAAAACTCCTCTGTCTCCCATATAGAAATCAAATTGTATATTTTCTTATGTACATCTTCTGTATAAAGCTCTTGCTGCAAAGATGAATTCAACAAGTCTCTCTGTGTCTGTCTGAGGGCTGGAGGGATCAGGAGTAACATGAGACCCATGGCACAAATATAGACTTAATCCTCTTTATCCCATGGGCAGAACAACTGTTTGGGAGGGTTTTATTATTTCTCTCTCTACAAAACAGGAACATGTGACACCTAATGAGTCCTGGGCATTTGCAGTAATGCCAGAAAATATTTTGTGAGGCCAAACTCAAGCCTATTATAAAAATAGGTAGCTGTCACCTGACAGAGTTTAAGCAACAGCACCAGGGCTATCCCTGGTGTTATCAGATTGGCATTAAGAGCATCATATCCAGGAAAAAACCCTGGCTGCCTCGGAGGCGGCTCCAGGACAGATGCCCTGGATTCCCCTGGTCCGTGGCAGGACACACAGTTGTCCCTGTAAAACCCTGGTGCAGTTGGGGTCTGCCAAGAACAACGCACCTAATCTGACTCCCAGCCCCACGTGTTTGTCCATCACATCAGCCTACTTCCTCAGCCTTCAGAAGCAGTGTGGTGCTGAACTAACTTCCTCCAGCGTAAAACAACAACAACAAAAATCATTTTTTGGCTCAGCCATTCGTGTGCAGATGGCAGGACCTGCCTAGGAAATGTGTCACCTGGAGTGCCACCGGCCGCCTCGCTGGTGGCCCATTCCCCTCCACGTGCAGGACGTGCTGATGCTCTTGCACAGGCCCAGGGTGTCAGGACACGCAGTGGAGCAGCAAAACACATGGCCCAACACGTGCTGCCCTTCTGGCAACACAACACCCGCTGCTGTGCAAGGGGATGGCACCATTCCCACGATCCAGTGACAAAAAAAAACACGCAACGAAGTTTTGAGTCCACTTGCAACCAATTTGACAGCCCCGCGGCAAGAGGGACACGGGCACCCACCCACACCAACACAAACCAGCAATGCCTCTTCCATCACCATTCTTGCAGCAGGGACAACAGAATGTTTATAAAAGTTTTGAAATGCACCAGCAGAAGTTCAGTTTATGGTCCTGAATGCAATGCCTCCTCACAAAGCTTTCTCCCCAGATCCCCAAGAGCAACCAAGCAGAACCCCCCTTTCTGCCTCCCAGTCCCTCTGCACCTTTTCTCCTCAGCCTGGCCTCGCATCCAGGGTCCCATCATCTGATCCCAGAAACTGTGGCACCACCAGGTACAACTGTGGTCCAGACACACCCAAAATTGGGGTCTCACCACAACAAACAGCCCTTGTAGGCCTGGTCCCAGCAGCCACAACTCACCACAAGCTCTGGCATGTGCATCTTGGTCATAATCGTCTTCATGATCTCAGGGGGAACAGGAGAACCTGCAATGATTCCTGGAAGAAAGAGGAAAAGACCTTGGAAACCATCTATTTATTCCCAGGAGCAGTCCCTCCAATGGTTCTGCATTCCCAGAGTTCAACGCTGGCAAGATTTTTGGGATACAATGGCTCATGTCAAAATACTTTCCATATTTATAGTTACTTTGTTTCA
>NW_020955266.1:1241080-1243331 GCF_003031625.1 Empidonax traillii
ACAGGAGAACCTGCAATGATTCCTGGAAGAAAGAGGAAAAGACCTTGGAAACCATCTATTTATTCCCAGGAGCAGTCCCTCCAATGGTTCTGCATTCCCAGAGTTCAACGCTGGCAAGATTTTTGGGATACAATGGCTCATGTCAAAATACTTTCCATATTTATAGTTACTTTGTTTCATAGTTATTTACAGTTATTCTAGAAGCAAAGGCTGCAGCAAGGCCAGTTTGCCTGAATGAATTAAGGGTTGGCAGAGTTCACTTGTTAGGAAGATAAACTCTATGGCACAAACCTAGTCCAAGCTGCAGTTCCCAAAAAAGGAAAGATTCAGAGGAAAAAGAGGTGCAGATTTTTAGCAGGACAAACACTCCCATCAATCCTCACCATAAACCTGAAAACCTTTCCTCCTGCCTTGCACAGAGCAGCCCTTTTGGGAGAGGACAGATCCCATTGCCACCTGTTTCATCCCAGGATGACAGAGCAGAAGAGCGGAGCAATATGTGGGCTTTTTTGGAGAATAGGATGAGATAGGATCATTTTTCACATAGCAGGGAGGATTAGGCAACTGCTTAAATATTTCTTTATGCTCCAGCACCATCTTCTCTCTGTGATGTTACTGCCTCAAAAGGGCTGGTGGTCTCCTTGTTTCGGCTCAGCTATTTTCAAGGTTGGTTGCAACAAGAGAGGAAGCTCCAGCACAGGGTATCACACTTGATCCAGTACTTGGATCAGTGACTTCACAAAACTGGCAGGAAACTTTAGGTCAGAGAGAGAAATCCCAGCGTGGCTCTGCTTTAGGGACTGCACCAGCTTGAAGCACAGAAAGCATCTGCTGCCACACGGTGGTGGCTGGTGAGATGGGAACTGAGGAAAATCAGGCTATTCCTGATACCTCCCCTCGCAGCTAAAACAGAAAGGTCCTTTCCTAGACTGCCTCAAGATGAGAGAAGAGTCCTAAAATACCTAATGATCTAAGGATTCCCCGGGGAAAGGAAATGTTGCATCAAATTACCAGGGGAAACACAAGGCTCGCTCAACTAAACTCTTCCCACCAAAAGAGCCATTTGCTCACAAAACTTAACACAGCCTCCCAGCAGGGAACGAGGAATATCCCGTTCCTCAGGATTTTTCCATCTGGGTTCTGAGACTTACCTCCCCGGAGAGATGACAGGTCGTAGGAGTCGAAGTCTGGCTGGGAGAGCATGTCTATGAACATGGTCGGTGTGCCCAGGACGAAGGAGCACCTTGAGCAAGAGCGGGAAGAAAAGGAAAAGCTGCAGAGCCAGAATTGGGGGCAGCCCCAGCTCAGCACCCCAGCTCAGCACCCATCCCATCCCACCCCACCCAGGGCTGCAGAGCAGCAGGAGGCAGGCACAGCAGATGTGCTACTCATCAGCACACAGAAATATATATATATATATAAATATAGACATATATGCATGTATGATGCAGACACAGCAACGGCTCTTTTGCTTCACAAGTTACACTTGGGGAACAATCTGGAAACACAACTGAGCTGGACTTAGAGAAGAAGGGCAGGTATGTGAAAACACACCAGCCACAGCAAACCAAGACACCACTACGCTTTCCATCCAGTCCTATGGTGACCTGAAGGATCCTTTAACTCTGGGAGAAGTGTGACACACTCCCAAGCACAGCTGGAAAGGCAGATTTCGGTTCCTGAAGTGCCTGTGCAAGTGTGTGCACCAGCAAACCCGACCCTCCCACCACTGGAAGGAAGGGTGTGAGCAATGTCCTGGCAGGCAGGGCGAGAGAAGAAGCACAGTCACAGCCCTGAACTGCTCTGTAACGAGACACAAACGAGCTCTTACTTCTCTCGAGACACGGCCTCCAGCGCTGCCTTCCCCTCGAAGCTGGGAGATGAGAAGATGCAGCAGGTCCCGTGCAGGGCCATCACCATGCAGCCTCCCACCGACGCCAGGCAGTGATACAGGGGTGCAGGGAGGCAAAAGCGACGGTCCTGGGATCAGCCAGAGACAACAGTGAGGAGAGGAGACCCCCCCAGCCCGTGTCCAGCCCATCATCTCACTGCTGGAGAGCAAAGATCCGAGCAGAGAGACATTTTTTCCTGATCTGCTTGCTGGAAATCTGACATTCAGCTGTGCTCCTGTGAGGAGGGAATACGACTCTTGACACCTCCTGCCTTTAATAAAAATAACCTTGGGAAGTTTTTTTAATGTCAAAATTTCATTCTGTAATTCTGCAATGTCTTTTTTTTCTTTTTTTTTTTT
>NW_020955266.1:1243999-1292873 GCF_003031625.1 Empidonax traillii
ATTATTTTATTTTGGTTTTTTTTTTTTTTTTAAACACCAAAGGCTCCGAAGACTGATTGAAGCAACTCATCTATTTTCTGGATCATAGCTGATATGTTAGAAATAAATACTTCAGAACTTCAAAAGAAAATATATTTGCCTTTAACAATTTTTAAAAGAAACTACAAATAGAGAGGTCATACCCTGATAAGAGTTATGAGACTGTAAACATGACATTAAATGAAGTCATGTAAACCAAATTAAAACCTCATTTAACAGAATTCAAAGCTAACACCCAGTCTTGTAATTACTTGAAATGAGTATTTACCAAAATGAAAAGTGAATAATTTCATGATTTTTCCCCCACAAAATGATAGCTCTTTTTTTCCCCAAAAAAAAGCCTCACATGAAACTAAAATGAAACGTCAATGAACTCCATTGAAATGCAAAATACTGTGCATTAATATCCCTCAATGCCATTTGCAGCAAAACATCCTGCCCTGTCTCTGAGCAAGCACCACCACTCCCCACACACGTGGTCTCTCTGTGGCAGTGGAGACCCCCCCCAAACTGCATTCCCCCCAAAACCCACCTGCTGTGTGATCCCCAGCCTCAGACCAGCCAGATGGGCATTATTCACAATGTTCCTGTGGGAGAGGGTGGCTCCTTTGGGGCTTCCCGTTGTCCCCTGGAAGACACGGGGGACATGCAGTGATGTCACCTTTTCTGAGGACGAGCTACGTCTGCTCTGCAGAGATTTCCCAGGCAGACCCTGGGGTGATCTCGCACTTCATTCTCCAATCAGACATGGAAGACTGTTTTTTCTTCTTTAACAGAATCTGAATCCCAAACCACACCAAAAAACAAACTTCAGCTGAACAGAATCCACCTGACACCCTCTCATTTCCATCAGCCCTTGACAGGGGGCTGAGCAGCAAGAACGGAAGAAGTAAGGGGAAATGCTAGAACACTTCTTCCATCCCACAGCAGAAGCTGGAAGTTTGTTTTCAGAGAGCAGAAGGCAAAGGAAATGGGATGCTCAGCACCACACACATCTTTCCCCATGTCCCCAGTAAGAAACTCAACGACACGGAGCAGGCACGGCACCTACTGAAGTGAACTGGATGTTGATGGGGTCATTGCAGGACAGGGTCTGCTCCAGTGCCCTTAGCTGCTTCACATGACTGCTGTCCCCAGCCTGCATCACTTCATCCATGTGAAAGGTGCCAGGCAGCTTGGAGTCCAACATGATAACAGTGGATAAGTCAGGTAGCCTGGCAGAGAGAAAGACAGCATCAGCAATAACAGAACAAGGAGAAAACTGCCCACACAGGTGCACATTGGTCAGGGCAAACCTCCAGGCCAGCCTAAATTCTCTTCAGATGAGACCAATTACAGGTCCTCCTTCCACCAAGGCCTGAGTTGTGCAGCTGAGGGGACACAAGGCAGGACACGGCTGCGGGGTCAGTGCAAAGACACCAGATGTTCTTAACTCACCTTTTGCTCTTTATTCCCCCTGGACTGGATTTTTCTATCTCAGGACATGACTGCTTTAGAATATCATAGTATTTCTGTGTTTTAAATTGAGTGGGGAACACGAGTGCCTTACAGCCAACCTGTGGAGGGAGACAGAAACCCGTGAGCAGTCACGTTGGGTTGATGGTCAGGACACGACAAAGAGCAGCCACCACCAACACAGGAATCACAGGGAGGTTCACTGAGGACAAAATCAAACATAGCCCTTAGGTCTGTGCATTCATAAAACCCACCAAGGGCAGGGCAGGGTGCTGTCACTGCACACCCAGCACTCCAAGCCTGGATCCAGGTGTGCAGTCAGTGCTTCGCTCCTCCCCAGTGCCGGGATCAGGATGGGCTGTTTGATTTTTGCTGGGCAAGAGAGCAGAGATGCAGCCTGAGGTTCTCTCTTTGCCCAGGATCAACACTCCTTGTTGTGAGCACAAGGCAAGCAACTGATGTTTCAGATTATGAGTCTCAACACTAGCAAAAAAACTCAGTCCCAAAATATGAATAAATAAATAAAGTTAAAACAAATTAATTTGTGTCGGTCTGAAATGAGGAATTTTAAGGAGCTTTGGAGAAACAAAGAAACCTAAAGCCTCCTCTAAGGCCAAGACACGATTTTATTGTGGCAGTTTTTTCATAAGGTGTTCCTTTTCCTAAGATTTTTTTTTCACATCTTTTTAAAGTGTTAGCTATTTTGAAAATGAAAACATTTTTCATTCAACCCTTACATTTACATAATCCCCAAATAAAGCGCCTTAATTACTCCAAGAATTTTCATTTCTTTCTCAGCAGAGGAGATTTGCTGAATTTGACCCAGATTTGCAAACTGCTTTCATCTTCCAAAAAACGCATTCTTGAGAAATAAACTATTTACAGAAATGATTTACTCAACTGTTTTCATAATTTTCCCATAGTTTGGGAAATGAGAAGACCAAGGCCATACCAATAAATTATTTGTAAGTACCCTCTGGGCTTTGTCAGAAAGGAAGATAAACATTTGCTCTGTTTTCTGGAACAGGCTGCCCAGCACCCAGGGGACTGAGTCTGTTTTGGGCCTTTGTAACTTTTTACTATTAACTCCTTCAAACTGCAGTTCTGGTTGAACCAGCTCTGAAAAACAGATCCTATGTGAGGAGAGGAGCTTTGCAGGGCTGATGCTGTATGAGATAAGGGTCTCTGGCTGGGCACCTCCCACTTGGTTTCAACCTGAATGGCAGCAGACCTGTCTTCCAAGAACACGAAACCCATCATCAGTTTGCTTTTGCAAAGCCCTGGAAATACAGTAGGACTGCAAGGTATTGTTATTCTGCATACATTTCCATATATCCCAAAGGGAGAGAACCTGATAGAGCACCAGTGGGGCCACACAGGCGGACAGGATCCAACAGGCAAAGCCCTAAAACCTTCAGGAATTCTGTTGTGCAAATCAACAAACACAAGCAAATCATTAGCAGGGTGAAGAAAATGAGAGATCCCAGTGCCAAAGGTCCACAGAAAAGCTGGGAATGTTGGCAAACCTGGGAAGGCAAGACAGGAGCAATCCCCAATGGAGCTGAAGCACATTTCTGCTCTCACCCCATCAACACTGCAGATTTACACCAGAGGAGAAAATAAAAATCTCACACAGGGAGATGGAAAGGAAAACAAAAGTCAAGTCAATGGGGAAAAAGGGAAGTACTGAGTTGCACATTCCAGAGGGTGAGAGAAGCAGGAGGACATCCAGCCTGGAAGAGACAGGCTCCACTGCAGCACTGGGTCCAACCCCTGCACAGAAGAACAGGAGTGACACCAGTGAGAGCTGCGAGAGGGTTAAACGAAGGATGAAATGAGAATTCAAACTGCAGCCCCACAGCCCAATTAGAGAGTTACTGATACAAGAGAAAAGTCTCTCTCAGTTGCTAGAAATTATCCACTTTTGAGGTAAAACAATAAACTTGGATGGTGCTGGGAACACCCAGAAGTGTTCCCTCCCCTTTGATTTAAAGCCGAACAAACAACAGATGAACAAATCGGCTTCTTAATCTTAATTTTTTAGCTATCAAATGTCTAATAACCTGAATTCCTTGTTATTTGAGCTAAGGAGCCTGAGCAGCTTAAACTGATTGGTGCTCTGCACATTGCAGGCTCTAATTCAGGTAGGTGTACTCTCCCAGATGCTGCTTGTAGGAGTTTTCACAACAAGTCAATTAGTGAGTGCCATACGAACCTTCCTGAGGACAAACTCCAGCTCAGAGGCCTGGTAGGCTGGATTCACAGATACCTGAGGAGGGAGAAACAAGAAGGTTGATCAGAGTTACCCTTGCCTTGAAAATCCTCCCCCCAGCACATATTCCAACAGAAAAGTTCTCCCAGGGATAGGCCACACTCCAAGCCTCTCCTCCAATACACAAAACTAAGAGTTCACCACCAGAGGGGTTCCCCACCCACAGAAAAAAAAAAAATATCCAAATTCAGTGATTGCACAAAAGAAAACAGTCCCAAAAGAGATTTATGTGAGGGAGGTCACACTGTCAAAACAGAGTTTCAAAAACAGAAACCAGACCTCCTGTCCCACTGGCAGACATTTAATCCACTAAACTAGATCAAAACTCAAGTGCAAGTCAGGATTCTTGATGGACAACCGAGAAAATACTTTCTCCAGTCCAGCTCTCCACAGAAGCAGTATTGGCTGCTGGAATTGAGTTCACTCCCAGCTTCATACAGAGCCACATTCCTCCACCCTGTTCCTGCAGACACTGGGCTAAACCAGGATGAAAAGAACAGACCAGAAGGCTGGTTTTAGACCTTACTGCCCAAATAAGGTGCATTTTGGTGAATATGCCAGGTCATATTATCAAATTAAAACTGCCTTTGGGGATATGCAGCTTCGACTAGATTTTTAAGTCAGCATTTGTGCCTTGGAGCAATACATTTGGATGGGACCTAACCAGCTGGTTACGAGTTAGGACAGCAGCATCCCACAAAAAGTGGTCCTGCAGGCAAAAGCACATCTCCTTCTGTCATCAGCTGCTGCAAGTTAGTTCACAGTAGTTTCTCACTGCTCCATCCTCTGCAGTGTGTTTCCCTACAGAGTGGAGGACAAAGATGCAGAGAGCTGCACAGACCTTGTTTAAATATCTCATTCAGTTATAAACAATGTGCCAGGTAAGAGCGCAAAAAATAAAGACAACAACCTTTATTCTGCAGTATCTCCTATTGCTTCTTTGTTTCCTTTCCCAACAGACTGCTAAAAACCCAGACACAGCAAACTCCTTACCAGGATGATTCCTGCCTGGGCACTTGCAAACTGCATGAGAACCCACTCGTATTTATTGGGTCCCCACATCCCCAGCCGGTCTCCTTTCCTCAGGCCAAGAGCCAGAAGCCCAGCTGCTGCCTGGTCCACCTGTAAAACACAGGACAAGAGCCTCAGCATCACACACAGGATGTAGTGGGACTCACTTGTCTCCAGGCACTGCTTTCTGGGGGAAAAGCATCATCTTTGCAACTGAAATAGCACAGAATGTCCCGTGGCAGGCTGCAGCAGCTTCTGAGCCTCAGAGCACACACCTGCTCAGCAGGTTGACTGAAAGCACAGAAATAAAAAGCCTGGAACAATACCACAAAGCAGAAAGGAAACCAAAATAGGCAATTAGGTATAAACTGTTGTAAGTTAATTCTTGCTCTAGGACTACTTAGCGCCTGGCTCCTCATCACCTACACTGAGGACAAAGCCTTACCCACATGCTGGGTTCATCCACACTGCTGGATCTGCCTCCCTTTTGGGATATCACTTACTTTGAAAAGGACTCGAGTAAAGAAAATTGTATAATGTGATTTTTGACCAGTTTGGGGTTCCTATCTTTGTAAGTCCTCTGAGGAGCAGCTGAGGGAGCTGGGGGGGCTCAGCCTGGAGAAAAGGAGGCTCAGGGGGACCTTCTCACTCTCTGCCAATCCCTGACAGGAGGGTGGAGCCAGGGGGGGGGTCAAGCTCTGCTCCGAGGGAACAAGGGACAGGACAAGAGGAAAACTGTACCAGGGAAAGGTCAGGTTGGACATCAGGAGAAATTTCTTCACTGAAAGGGGTGTTAAATACTGGAAAGGACTTCCCAGGAAGGTGATGGAGTCACCATCCCTGAAGGAGTTCAAGAAATGACTGGGCATGGCACTCAGTGCTCTGGTCTCATTAACAAGGTGGGGATCAAAGATTGGACTCAGTGATCTTGGAGATCTTTTCCAATCTTAATGATTCTGTGAATCAGTGATTCCTTAACTTGAATTCAGTCACTATATTAACAACTACTTTATTTTTTGAGATGGTGTGTGTCAGGCATGCAGATGTATGAATAAATATTCAGAGGTATTCAGGAAAGTTTTTATAGTTTTGCTGTGTTCTTAAATAAACTGATGAAATTTACCATGTAGGAGATATGAATCTGAAGAAAAGCTATCCTCTGATTTAGTTCAGAATTACAGCCTACTTCTTAAAATCAGGGTGAGCACAGCTAATCTTGTTTATGGATGTGACCCAAACCATACTAAGCCTAAAAAAAAACCTTCACAAAAAAAACAAGTCCTCCTATCCAAGATCATAATGTATACTTAATAGAAAATTTCCAGGTAGTTAGTCTTGAAATATTGTCCCTCGATTTCGAAACCAGCTAAACATATATTTTAAGCAATATGTACACACACTCATACACATAGATATACCCATACACACCTGTGCATGGAATAGTGAGCCCTAATCCTTGACTTTGCTCCATTGCCTTTGGGCTTAG
Organism: Empidonax traillii; assembly: GCF_003031625.1. Classification (NCBI taxonomy): domain Eukaryota; kingdom Metazoa; phylum Chordata; class Aves; order Passeriformes; family Tyrannidae; genus Empidonax; species Empidonax traillii. The sequence continues at coordinate 1,250,263 of NW_020955266.1, forward strand.
ATAAAAACCTTCCACATACCCAGGATCTCTGATAGTCAGAACGACTAATACAGAAGGTGGAGTCTACTCCAGTGGAGAAAACACTGACTCAGCCCACAACCCATCAGATAGAGGTGATAATTTTAAGGTATGAAAGTTCATTCTGGGATATTCAACAAGCAGTTTGCATACACTGCCTCCTCCATTTCATCTCCAGGTTCTAAGCAGGACAAAGGCAGCACGTGCCCATCAGTGCCTGCTGGGGACACACAGCACACCTCAGTCCTGAGCTGGGCAATGAAACCATTTTCCATTTATCCACCGTATCTGCTGAGGTTACCCACCCACCTGTGCTCCCTGAGGGGTGAACCAGGCACTCACCTCCTCTTTGAACTGGGCAAACGTCCTCCGAACCCCATCCCGGAAGAACACCAAGGCCTCTTGGTCGGGGAACCGCTCGACCGTCCCCTCCAGGCACTGGCCCACGGTTTTGTCGAGAAGGGGAATGTCTAAGGGCCCCTGGGCATAGCTGTTGGTCACTCCAGGGGAGACAGAGGGCACCCTCGTGTGCAGGGCACTGTGAAAGCAAAGGAGTCTATTTAATACAATCTGTCCACACAGTTGTCCCCACCTGGAGGGATTATCCACCTGCCGACAGAATGTGGAGTACACAAAGGACATTCCTGCAGAGCCTCCATCCCTCCGTGGGAAACCAGGACCCTGCTCCCTGGTGCAGAAGGAGCCTCCACCAGCCCTGCAGACTGGGCACAGCCTGGTCCTACCATCACCCACCAGCAGTGAAAACTACACAGACAAGTCAGGACATCTGGACAGACCATGGACTCTGCAGTTTACTGAGAGATGGCAACTGGGCTGGGTCTTTCTGCAACATAAATAACTGGGAAGGAACACAACCAAACCAGTTTGTAGATAAATTCCCTCAACTGGCTGAAAAAAGAGCAGACAACAGAAAAAGAGAAAATTAAAATTAAAGTCAGAGATTGGTCTCCGAAACTGTCAGTGGAAAAGAGTCTAATCCTGCAGAATAAAGACTGTTCAAAGGAATTCAGAGAAGCTGAGCTGTAACTGAGGCATCTGCAAAGGAATGGTCTGTGTGTACAAAAGCAAGCACTGTAGGTACTCAGTCTCTGCCAGCTGGAACACAAGAGGTTTACAGAACTGCAGACAGCATCCATAAAATGAGGAGCTACCAGAGACATGAGGGGTAGAAGTGCAGAGGCAATAATACAGCAGGGAGGAGATGATCCCTACAGCAATCACAGGACTGGAAGGGAGGAGCAGGGCAGGGAGAGGTTTGAGCAGAGCAAGGCCCGGGGCAGAAAAGGAGCACTGAGGGATGGTGCATAGCTCAGAGGCTGTGTTTGCAGATTCAGTGTCTAATGGGGGGGATCCCAGCATTAGACAGCAAAACCAGCTCAGTCTAAACTCAATTTTCCCCCATTCATTATGGGATCGATATTCTGCAAAGACACGGTGCCATTTACCACAAAAGATTTATTTTCCTGCCCACAAGAAACAAGCCCCAGCATGGAGTTACCTCCTCTGTGAGGTGAAGTTTGGTCATGATACCTTCATGGGGCATTTTGCTCCAAGAGCCAAGCAAATAACCTGAGCCTCTTCCCCCCACTGCTTTTCAGCAGATGGAGGACTGTGCAACTCCCACTGCGCTCTGTTCAGACAACTTTCCTCTCAGGGCTCTTGAGCAACTCACATCAAGGCTGTAGAGCTGCCCGAGGAGGAGGAGAGAGGGCAAGTCCTAAACTGAACTACTCTTTGAAAGCTCCTGGGCAAGGTACATAGATAAACTAGGAGATGAAAGAAAGCTCAGCAGAAGAAAAGCCTTTATAAATATAGGTTCTATAAAACAAAGGCTGAAAAAGCTCTCCTTAACCCAATTAGAGGACAAACGCTCCTGGGAAAGCAGTAAAAGCTGCAGCAGCCACTGACACTTGTTGGTTGAAACAGCGACCAGAGAATTCCCTGTTCCTCGTCACAGGGTGGTCTCAGAGAAGAAGGTGGACAAGGAACCCTCAGGTTGTTTGCTAAAGCATTTACTGGAGACAACCACACTTGCATCTCCCTCAAGCCAAGTCTTTTCCAGTTTCAGCAGAGCCTGCTCCTAAATCCCCTGCTGTTCTCTGCCAGTTGAGGCACAGGGATGTTTCTGAGCAGGCAGAGAGCACTGCTGACCTGGTTGCGCAAGAGAACTTCCCAGAGCACTGTCCAGGGGTCACTGGGAGCCAAGCAGGCTCAGCACTGGCCTGGAGTGGGAGCAAGCAAAGACAAGCCTTTCACGGACTGCATAGCTCCTCCTCAGGGAACACCACCCAAGGAACCAGCTGGTAAAAACAAAACAACATCACAAAGAGAGAACTGGAGAGGGGAGGGAATATGATTAGAAAATCCAGGTTGAGAAAATTCAATCAAAATCAAAAGCTTCCAGCTGAAAGTCTCCTCCTCTCCGCAGTCAACCTTCCAAAGAGGTACTTGCACAAGGCTTCACTGCCAGTGAAAAGGGTAATATCTTACACTGTCTTGGCATGTCTTGGCAAAACGTTACACAGATCAGGCTTTCTGGGATTACTATCTCAGTATTTTTCCAGGCCTGAAGAGCCAACAGGTTTCACTGACTTTGCAGAACCAGACTTTTACACTAAATGCAAGAAGGCACAAAGGCAGAGCCAAATGACAGAGGTCTAGGTTTCACGGCCTGGCTTCCTCCCTACCCCTGAATACGGGGATGAAAGAGCATCAAAGGACAGTAAAAGATGTCATTATAAATCCCCGTGCTCCAAAACACTGCGAAAAGACTGCTGGTTTTCCCCACAGTGTGAACACATGCACAGCTTGCTCTCAGAGGTCTCAAGCATTCACATTTTCAAATGAAAGCATCAGCAGCACTGAAATTAATGGCTAAATCTCATGCTCATAACCCAGAGTCACAGACTCCTCTCAAAGCAATAACTCACATCATTTCTTCAAATCCATTAAAGCAAAATTCACAATTGACTGAGCCTGAGCTCCCCAAATTCTGGTCTGACATTCACATGTGCTTCAACATTTCTGCATCATTTCTCTGCTGGCAGTGGCAGAAGTGAAAGGCATGAGACAAAACACAGCAGGCTCCTGGAAGCACTGGAGGTCAGGAATGGAAGGAATGAGGCAGATACAAGATATGTTCATAATCAGCAACATCGTGCTGGAAATCACGTGGGGTTGGTCTCCGTCCTGCCTACAGCCTGCAGAAGTGTATGTATCTGATCTGAAATAATGTATCAAGAGATCTCTACAAAGAAAGGGTCCAAAGGATTTAGAAATAATCTTTGTGTTCATCTTTGTTACAGAAAACAAGTAATTCACCCTTCACCTCTTCCTACAAAGCCTCCAGTGCTGCTGGAGATAAAACAAGACCAATGGTATGATATTACAGCAGCTCTCATTTCCCTGACTCAGCTGGAAGAGAGCAAATAAAACTCTACTTGCTCTTGGGTGTCAGCACAGACTGTAAAACACGACTTTTGGAGAGCACATGTCTTCTGTTAGCAACACATTTCAGCAGCAAGACAGCCCGCAGTGCCTGCAAATGAGCCAGCCTCATCTCCAGGCTGATCCTGAAAAACTCCATGACCCTGAAGCACGAGAACAACTGAACAGAGAGACATCAGAGACCGGAGAAAATGCATCCCCCTCCTGTTCCATGCAGAAGGCAGGAGAGCAGCCAGATCCCAGCAATCCCAGAGAGCTCTCCTGCCTGACAGAAGGATCAGAGTGAAGCAAGCACTCTGGACTAATCCTAGGAGATATTTGTATTTATCTCGGAACAGCCCCAATCAACAGTCTCGAGTTGTTGATATAAGATAACTAGCTCTGTTTTCACCTTTAACTCTTCATCAGTCTCTAAAGAAATTATCAAAAGGGATGAGAAAGGAACATAAGGCAAAGGCAGAGGCGTCATCGCCTGTCCCCTGTTCAGCGTGAAGGACATTGACCTGACCAGTCCCTCTGCATCCATGTGAAAGCCTTGTCCTCCAGGGCCTAGGAACTGTCCTCACTACAGAGTTCATACTCAGAAAGGTTCATGGGCTCTCCTGCCAGTTCCTTTGCTCATGGACATCTACCAGGAGCTTCTCCCCACAAAGCAAGAGCTTTTGTCTTTTGTGTAAAACAATTGCAATAAAAGGATGGTGAAAGTTAGCCCTGCTCCGACCTCCCCTCTTCTTTGCTCTGTTGACTAAACAGTTAACTAGGTTCTCCTTTTTTGTTTGTTTGGTTTGGTTTGAGGAAGGATCAAGTTCCCAGGGTTTTCAGACTCCTTCTGCAGCAACTTTCTGGATTTTCTGGTTATGTTTTTTACTGTGCTTCTCTGCCCTCAGCACTCTTCCTTTCAAAAGGATAAATAAGCCTAGGAGCAGAACTTAATAAATTTTTTTTAATATAATGTTACTAGAAAGAGTTTACTGTCTAAATTTGTGGTCGTCTTCTCCAAGAGCTTTGTGTTCCTATCCTACAGTTTCACTTCTGGGCTAGAGTGAACTGTAGTGAACTCTCTGTCATGCTTCCCTTCTGATCTAATTTCCTAAGATTTTGAGAAGGAATCTTGGAGCATCCACGATGAGGTGGCTTCAGCCACCTCACTCCTAATGTCAAACCAGCTGAAAAGAAACACCTGAGCCCTGCCTGTGGAAAAACAAGGAACCCCCGTGGTTCTTGAAAGTCATTCCTCCCAGTGAGTATTAGACTCTGAATATCAGCTAATCCTTCAGAGCCTTTCCCAAAGCCAGTTGCCTTCCCACTGCTGTTCTTTCACACAAACTTGCTCCAAGAGGCGGCACTGAAGGAAAGCAAAATAAAGAACTGACCTGAACCATCCAGAGGTCCTTAGTGCCCTGGACCTGCTGTGTCCCTGACCACCCTGCCCACCCGGGGGTCTGCAGGACCTCAGGGGGACAGGAACACTGCCTGCAAGTCAGAGCGCCCAAGGAGAGTGAAGAAGCCATTTGATATGTTTGATATTACTGAAATCAGGACGGAGCTGCTGCATAAAGAAAGTTCAGCCCTGGCCTGAACATTGCTCCGTAAACTGTGCAGGGCTCCTCCCTTCCCCCGTTCCCCTCCCAAGCTGGGTGGGCAGACCCAGGGGGTGCAGCCTTCTGCCTCCCATTTTGGAGGGACTTTAGGGGAGCCGAGGCACAATGACACACACCGAGACGAACCTGCCCTCCCCGCATGCAGCCACTCGCCTGGCTGGACACCCACAGCTGCCCTATAGCCCCTGTCCCCATCACACATGGTCTGCAGCCTCTGTGCCCTACAGTGCCCCATCGCCAGACCCCACAGCCCTCCAACCTCTAAGAGCCCCATTCCTTCTCACCCACAGCCCCCTGTTCCCCATTAGCCACCCATCCCCTACATCCCGCGCCCTCGGTTCCAAGAATGAACTCCCCGTTCCCCCACACTCCCTGCCGGTCCCCAGCCCATCTCTACCTTCCCGGCGGGGCTCCCCGCCTGCCGCCCGCGCGGCGCAGGACCCGCAGCCCGTGCCGGGGCAGCGCTGCCAGCCGGGCCGTGGCCATTCCTCCAGTGGCAACAGGACGCGGACACCCGATGGGACCCGGCCCGTCCCGTCCGGTCCCGCCGCTCGGAGCGCAGGGGCGGTGCCCAGCCCGCCCCGGCCCCGCTCCGCCCCATCTTCGGAGGCTGCGGGGCCCCGGGACCCTCCGCCGGCCGCGAGGAAGCGCCGGGTGGGACGGGGAGCAGGAAAAGCGCCCACCCGAGTGCGGGGATGGGGGCTCAGAGGGAGCACACGGCTGGCAGCGCAGGGTCCCGCCGGGCATCTGCCCCGTCCTCGGCCAGTCCACTGCCCAAGCCCTGCACCTCCTTCCCTGTGCGTTCCCACTCCGTTCTTCTTCCCCGCCTGCCCCATCAGTCTGTTTCTGCCTGACCCCAACCACCCCAAATGAGCCCCTCCACCCAGACGAGTGGGGGTGAACTTTGGTGCGAGGCAACCAACATCACTTTTCTCCACCCATATCACTTGGTGCCTGTGCCCTGGAGACACCAACTGACCTCCAGCACTATCCACTCAGTGAGTTATCAGTTACCACACCCCACTAACAGCTTTAGGCACTCCCTGGCTCCTCCTGTGGGAGGAGGAGACGCCAGCCGGGAACTGCAGAGCTGCTCCAGGGATGAGGCCCCCTCACCGAGAGCAGAGGTGTGGGCAGGCACCAGGTGAGGAGCGCGGTGCAGCTGAGTTCTGCAGCAGCACTGATGATGAACAGGTGACACATCATCCTTCCCCGCTTGAAACGACTGACAGCCTGTCTGGCCGCGGCCTGCAGCAATGGCCAAAAGCTAATTAAGCTGGAGTACAAATTTGAGCCCAAAAATGCTCTGTGTCTTTTGAATACCACACAGGCATTAACCAAACAGTGCTGCCAGTGCTGGCCTGAGACGTGGGCTGCTTCTGTAGGCGTTTTGCAGCTCTGCCTGGGTGGAAGCTGCAATTAGTGTACCTGGACACAGTGTCTGTACCATGACGAGCACAAGGGTGCTGATGAACAAGAGCATCAATATTGGCCTCAGAATGGTGAATCTCAGACACCAAAGCCATAAATGTGCTCGTAACAGAGTGAAATACCAACTGCCACCAGACCTCTGGTGTCTAAAACTTGGTTTTAGAAACAGGAAGGATTTTCTGCAATGCACATCTCATTGCAAATGAGTTTGTTCAGTGGCAGCATGATAACATTTTCTTTGGTAGGGAAAGGGAGATTTTTGTCCTTGAAATGTGAAAAATTTGCCATGGCTGCAGAGGGGACACAGAGATCCACAAAGGGTCTGGGAATGTTCTCCATCCCCAGGATGGTATGGCCAGCTTAGGCCCACAGGGTCACAGTAGGGATTGCTAGATCAGGATTAGATTGACAGTGTTCATCCTGCTGCCCTCAGCAGTTCCTGCTCCCTTCCCCTTGCTGATGTTCTTGCAGCCTTCCTCTAGCAGAGAGCACAGATGTGCCCCGTGTTATGGTTTGTCTTGTGGACCTTTGAAATCTTTCTAGTGTACATGCACAGGTACCTCTCCAAGTCAGTCCACTGCAAGCAGCAGCAAGGTGAGTTTCTGGATTCCCACAGGTGATGTAAGGCTGTGTGACATTCATGGCCAGAAGTTGTCCTTTCACTGTTTCAGGACAGGACAGAGCAATTATCTTTGTCTGTGCTGATGGAGCATCTGAAGGCTCAGTGTTGTATAACCACTGGGGGGGGGGGGGAATCGCAAACACCTCTCCTTTAATAAATAAAGATAAAGCTGACTTTTGGCTTGATCTTCCCATGTAACAATCATTAGCCCACGGGGTGAATCCTGGTTAAAGAAAGAATTAAATGAAGAATTATGCAGAAGTTAAGGTGACCTTGACATTTGGCTATGTTTGTTAAAGATTGTCAAAGCAAAGGTCGCCTGAAGCAGTACCGCTTCATACACCATTGCATAAGGTGTCATTCCTTTCTAATGGAGATTTAAAAATCTGCCTTCAAGTTACCCACAAATAAGCAGGTAGGTTTTGTAACCCATCTACACCCCTGTTCATTTTTTCTAAGAGCCAAAAGCTCTTGGATTTGTTTTTGGATTTTGCAAACTCAGATTTCACTCCCTGCAGCACTGCACAGACAAGGACTTTTCCCAGAGATGCAGAGGGTCTTGCTCAGGTCCCCCCAAAGCCCATCTGGAGCAGAACTGTATGTGCCAGCCACAAAGGGGAACTGCACAACACTTCATGTGAGTCCTTTTTTACCTCAGGGTAATGCAGGGCTCGGCAAGCACTTGCCTTCCTCAGAGATCTGGCAATGAGAGGCTCCTCCACTATTCCTTGGGGCAGGTCTTCTCTGGCCCTTCCTTGGTCTCCAAATATTGTTGTGAAAAGCTGAGGGATGGGAGAGGCTCTTGGATGACTAGATCTTGTCCTTCTCAGATGAGGGCTCTTTAGTTTCTGGTCACCTTTGGAGGAACAATACCATGCTTCAAGAAACTTCTATAATCTCCTGCATGAGAGTGCCTTAAACTCAGGCAGATTTTATTGTACTTTCTATGAGGTGAATCCTTGTGTGATGGTTTGGGGTGCCTTTGCTCAGAGACTCCTGTGGTCACTGTTCCCTCTGTGCTGAGCTAATGCTGGTTTCTGGGTGTTGGAAGAGACTTACTGCCAGCTTAAAAACTAGCTAATGCATCCATGGGGTAGATGTGCTTCAGTAGTGAAAACATCTTTGCAAGGTCCTGTACACCATGAATCACACAGGGATCAGGGAATTCAAGGTTAGTCCTCACTGTAATCCCATTACCTGGTAACACTAATTTGGCTCTGCTGCAGGCTCCTTTCTCTTTCACTGACTTTCTCCACAGCACATCAGGAGAGTGCTCTGCTCCTGTGGCAAGGGAGAGCGTTCCCTCTCTGAAGAGACATCATGGGGTAACAGTCCAGACGAGAGGGAATTCACCCCTTAGACTGTGGAGACTGTGGAGAGACTGAAGCAGCTGTATCAGCTGTTGTAGAACGAGGTATCGATCACTGGGTTTTTGTGTTGTTACTGAGAATATTGGCTGTTTACTGGTTGGTTTTCCATGGGGTGGTGTGTGATGCAGTGATGTGACTGGATGTGAATCTCTCCCACCCATGGGGTTGGGCTGGGAGTTCTCCTTTCCTTCACAGGGTCATTTCACGTGTCCAGATGCAAACTCCTGCCTGCCTGGCCAGGGTCCCAGGGCCAGTGGGATGATGGGTGGGGTGCCCCAACACAACTGTCAAAAGCTTTCACTATTTACATGTTTTAGCAAACAAAGGCATTAATGTTTATTGGCTGCAAGTTACCTAGTTCTTGTATTCTGTCTTGTGTTGGTTAATGATTCTCTCACTTCCCATGCTGATTAGTCTGCATGCTCAGTCTTTCTTGTCCTTTGGGGTAGGGGGTTTCTTGAATCTGTGGCTGTGAGTTGGTGGTCGCAATCTCCCCCCACCAGAATTACCCTTTACACAGTCAGAGCTGATTCAGCGCAGTTGCTGATTTGGCTTAATTAGTTTCTTCTTTATCTTGGGGTTTCTGCCAAATGTCCTTGTGGCCCACAAATTCTGCATTCCTTGTGCCCACTATCAGCGGCACATCCTTCTTCCCAAGCTTTGTCGACCTCCCCCTAGGTCCGAGATCGCTGAAACACGCCAAGCCCCAAACCTTAACAGGGCAATGCCACCGACGAGTAGCTCGTCTTCCCAACGCCTGGGCATCCCTCAGAGCCTGTTATCTGCTGTTACACGGATTAAATCTCCCTTCTTGCTGATCGGGCCCGAAAGTGCACAGAGGGCAGACACCAAAGAACATCGTGACTGTAAGGAAACCTCCACGCCCCACACGCTCTGCCGGCAGCGGCGGTGCGGTGCGGGAGGTGCGGTACCGGCGGTGCGGTGGGTACCGGCGGTGCGGTGCGGGCGGTGCGGTGCGGTACCGGCGGTGCGGTGCGGGCGGTGCGGTGCGGGCGGTGCGGTACCGGCGGTGCGGTGCGGGCAGTGCGGTGCGGGCGGTGCGGCCCCGCTCCGGGCCGGCAGCGGGCGCGCTCGGCCCCGCGGCGGGGGCTGGCGGGGCCCGCGCGGACGTGGCCGCGGAAGTGGCTGGCGGGGCCGGGCCGTGCCACGCCGGGACGGGACGGGCCGTGCCGAGCCGCGCCGAGCCGAACCGCGCCGGGCCGCCTCCCCGTTCCCACCCGCATCCCCTGCTGGCGGCTGCCCGGCGGAGCCATGTCGCGGGGCGGCGGGAAGGGGCTGAGCCTAAAGGACAAGCTGGACGGGAACGAGCTGGACCTGAGCCTCTGCGACCTGAACGAGGTGCCGGTCCGGGAGCTGGTGAGTCCCCGGCCTGGCGGGGATGGGGGCCGGCGCGGTCCCCGGGAAGGGGAGGCGCGGGGGAGACAGATGTTTTGCGGGGATTGTGACCTGGCCTGCGAGTATTTAAAGCGACGTGGAAGGGGGTGCCGTGTCCCGCCGGGCCGGCAGCGGCTGTTCAGAGCTTATCCCGGGATAAGAACCGCCTTTGGACCCAGAGACTGATCCGGAGATGACGCGACCTCGGAGCAGCCGCGGGGGATGGACAGACTGATGCGGGAGAAACCGCAGAGGCCGAGGCATAACTACCGGGTGTCAGAGGGGCTCGGCTGAACCTCCGCGTTCATTTAGCTCTTTGTTTCTCTTTCAGGCTGCTCTTCCAAAAGCTACTGTCTTGGATTTGTCCTGTAACAACCTCATTTCCTTGCCGGTAAGATGCTCGAGAGCCTTTGTGGGGATGAGTCTGCTGGGAAATATTTGGAAAAGATAACTAGAGCTTCTTCAGAGGCTCACCAGGAGGTTTGGAACTGGTGCTTCTTCCCCCATCCTGGAGTGGCTGAATGACTCCGTTGTCCGTGACGGGTCAGTGCTGGTGGTAGGTTTGGCTGAGGCAAGAGAGAGGAAAGGGTTGCACTGTGTGAAGATTGCAGTATCTTCTTGCCAGAGCATCCCCAGGTGAATACAGACCAGTTTCATCAGCAGTGGAGACTCGGTTTTGTTCCTGTCATATTGCCATACATCACCTTGTCGGTCTGTCCTATCTGTCCCACCTCCATCTTCTGAGGAGAGTGGTTTTCCTCCATCACAGTCCTGTAGTAAGTTAGGAATTTGAGGCTGATGTGCGGTGCAGGCTGTGTCCACATACTCGTCGCAGAGATTGCTCCATAAAGGTGCTGACCAGCTTTCTCTGGGTTTCTTTGGGTTTTAGTCAGACTTCTGCAGTTTGATGCATCTGGTGAAACTGGATTTGAGTAAAAACCGGCTTCAACAGCTGCCCTTGGACTTTGGCCGTCTGGTCAATCTGCAGCACCTGGACCTTCTGAACAACCGTTTAGTCACCCTGCCAGTCAGCTTTGCACAGCTCAAGGTAAAACTGTTTGCTGGGCAGTTATGTAAAGCTTTGGGATGCAGCCCAGGGGTCTTGTGATCCTGCTCAAGTTGATTTCTCTAGTAAAGCATCCATCCTGCTGACTACCCATTCCAAAATTCAGCTGGCTCTGCACCGCAGCTCGGTGAAAATTCTCTGTCTATTGAAAACGTCTCTGCTTGTCTTCTGTACCTGTTTCATTCATCTGAAAAATAAGCAGTCCTTTGCTTCTGTTGTGGATCTCTTAAATAATTGCAAGACTGCTGTGCTCTTACAGCCTCCCCTTTGTCGTGCCTTTCTGCAGAACCTGAAGTGGTTGGATCTGAAGGACAATCCCCTGGATCCTGTCCTGGCTAAAGTGGCAGGAGACTGTCTGGATGAGAAGCAGTGTAAGCAGGCTGCTGTCAAGGTAAGGAATCTACTTTTATTCTCTTTTTTTTCTTTTTTTTTTTTTTTTTTAATTTCATGGCTTTGTCAGTGGTGTTTCTTCCTCTTTTTGCTTAGCAAGCTGGGCAGCTTCTTCAGGCAGTGAGGGGCAGGTTCACTGCACTGACTCCGCTGCTGCTGTGCCTGTGGAGAGCAAACACCTGGCTGAGGGGGTTTCTCCTCCATTAGTGGAGTTAAGAGAGGATTAAAGGCTGGTTGCCAAGAAACTAGAGGCATAATCAGACATAATAATCCATGCCTAGGCTTATTGTACAAAAATCTCCGGAGAAGTTCTGGCAAACTATAGGCTCACATAAATAGAAATGTTCTGTGATCCCCTGTATCGTCAAGCACCAGTTTGCCATGTTTGTTTTTAATGGAAAAATCTCTTTCTTAATGGCAAAGACTCACACGGCAGGGTGCGAGCTCTTCCTCCTCAGAGTTGTGCCTGGAGGGGTAGGTCAGGGTTGGGTGTCAGCCCCGGCTGACTGTCCTCAGCCACAGTCCAGCCGTTCTGTTCTGAACTGACTGTGCCACGACCCCCCTGCAAAGCCCTCAGGTTGTTTTCTTGGACCTTGAAGGTACTGCAGCACATGAAAGCGATCCAGTCCGAGCAGGATCGACAACGGCAACGGAAACTCCAGGCAGAGCGAGGTAGGCACAAAGAGCCCCCACGTGCTGTCTGCTGAGGACTGCTCTTGGTCTCTCAAACACACCCAAACATACTGAAATCCATCTAGCAAATTGCCATCTAACAAATAATTCTAGCCATCCAAATCCTGAGGATTCAGGGAGTAGCAGAGTAGAAGGGCTGGAGGGGGGAACATAGCAGGAGGTAACTATGTGATTTCTTGCCTGAATAACAGTTAGATCTCTAAATGGACTGTGATACAGGTTACCTATAAAAATACAAAAGAAAAGCATGGGATTTACTTTAAGGAAAGTCTAATTCTGATGGAGCAAAATGCAAGGTTTGTAATACTAAATAAAATGATAAAAAAGAAGATAGTTATTTAATTGGTTTCTTCATTCCAATCGGGATCAGATAAGCAGGTAATAAGGAAGATGGCAATGACAGCCCTTTAGATAAAAGGAAAAAACTTCCTGTTAATCCCCAGAAATGGAGAAGAAGCGTGAAGCAGAACAGCGAGCAAAGGAGGCTCAAGAGAGGGAACTGCGGAAGCGAGAGAAGGCGGAGGAGAAGGAACGCAGAAGGCGGGAATATGATGCTCAAAAAGCTGCAAAACAGGAGATGGAGAAGAAAACTAAAAAAGAAACAGTGCAGACCCGAAGTAAGTAGTATCAGTTTTGGGTGGGATTGCATCAGATTTCATCTTCATCAGACTTTGATGCTGCCAGAATTGCTTTCATGCAGCCCAGGTACTGGGAGAGGGTAGGAGTGAGCAGGGGGGAACCTGTAGGAATTCTGATAAACTCTTGCTGCTGTTCCCTTTTCCTCTTTGCCTGTGTTCCCATGAACTGTGGAGCTACAAGATTCAAGAAGTTCTCCAGCTGTTCCTAATGAGAACTTCCCTCCACTCATTTCAAGCGTACTGAACTACACGTGCAAAACCAGATCTTGTGCAACACAGAGGTGCTTTACACCCTCCTCACTGCTGCCCACGAAACTAAATCCAAAACTTTTCATCACAGACAGTTAAATCCTGCACATCTACCTGTTTACCAGAGCTAAGTAATGAAAATTCATGACAAAAGCCAACTGCAGCAGAGGCTGAAGTATCTTGCCTGAACAGTTTCCAAATGCAGACTGTTAAAGATACTCAATTAATTCCTCACGTTCTGTCCTGTCCATGTTCTCATTACAGAGCCTGCCTCCAGCTCCCGTCCCCCTCAGCCCCCCCGGCACAAGCCCTCGTGGTCGCGGTCGGTGCTGAGGGTCCTGCTCTTCGTGCTGTTCTGCATCCTGTGTGCCCTGGCCGCCTGCAAGCTGACGGAGCTGCAGCGTCAGCCCCTGTGCGTCAGCGTGAACACCCTCTACGAGGACGTGGTGGCTGCCCTGCAGAACCACAAAACCCTGCAAAACATGCTACAGCACAACTCGCAGCAGTGATTGTCCCGGACGGGCACTTGCTTCGTCAGCATCTCCTTCCACCATCTACGCAGCCAGAATTCCTATGGAATTGTGTTCTGATGAAACTGCTTTGAACCAGTCAGCGTTGGTTTGCTGGTCCACTCCACAGAGCAGAGTTATTGTTCAGATCATCTTTGCTGTGCATGTTTTGCAGTTGGCCTGTAACTCCCATTTTTTGCGCACGTTAAACCTAAACTTGTTACCGCTTCTCACCTCCAAGTGGTGGTGTTCACCAGGATTGTGAGGTACAGGAAGCTGCCAGTCTATAGGAGTGGGAAAAACCAGCCCTCGCCTTGCCTGGGTAGCTGTAGCTCTGAGCTGGAGGTGTAAGGTTTTTAATACACATCCATTCCTTGCTCTCATTTCTGTTTGTGCTAAAATTGGTGATATGGCTGTATGGGAATAACACACTAAGGCCCACTCCAGGACCAATTACAGGCGTGTAGGATGGCTGTGCATCCGTATGTTGGAGCGAAGAGGCTGATGTGCTACTGAAAGGAGCTGATAATTTTCAATACAACAGTTTTCACAGCAATTTGCCTGAACTGGATGTTTATGTTGTTAACGCGGTTTTAGTTTTAATTAGGTCCTTTAGGAACAGCCAGTCCATAGGGGAATGACTCCTGCCTGCTGTATCCACGGTAGCAGCACTGGGTGGCACTGTGGGAGCACTGCTGGCAGGAAGGGGACTAGCCTTGGGGCTGGGGGAAGGCCGGGAAGTTTGGTGGCTTGCACCTTTAGAAGAAAACTCTCCTCTGCCAAGTCCTATTAATCATTTATAATTTCCCCTAGAAAATATTTAAAATTAACTAATTTTAAATTTTCCTTATATAAAAAAAAAATGGAACAGAAGTTTCTCATATCCTTAAGGGCTTTGTGAGCACTAAAATGAAGTTAGGATTCAGAGAGTATCCATGCTACAGACTCCAGAGACACCCTACACTTCTCCCCAGAGTCGCTCCCTCTTCTCACAGCTGGAATAATCACTGCCAAGAGCAGTGCCATGGGGAGATCATCTGCAGCAGTTCACACCAAGGTCACCACCGAAACCTTCACCTTTCTGTAACCTGATGATAAGGCTGTGGTTCCGTGACTGTCACACACGATGGAGCGGCAGTACAAGTATCAGATAAAAGGAAGGAAGTGCTGCCTCTGCCTTAGCAGGGTGTATGTTTCCAAAGCTTCCTTCAAACAGCTTTAAGCTTCACTTTAGGTGTCTAACTCATCCTGTTCTTTAAAAGATCCTTGCTTCCTATCCAGAAGCGTTCAGGAAAACGACAAGCAACATCCAAAGCAACATTTTCCCCCGTGCAGCAATTCCTGCCAGCAGCTGGGAGGGCTCAGCTGTGCCATCCAGGCGAGTGCTGCATAGGTTGGCAAATGCTGGGCTAATACAATTTATTGATTCAGGTCAGCAGCGCTGCTGGCCAGGCCAGGGCTCCTGCTGGATGCCAGGAGCGAGCATGGCAGGTGGGGTTTTTCCACCGGAGGCAGCGCAGTTCCAAAGAGTTACCTTCCACACCTCGGATGCAGTTTAATTCTCTCAGCACTCATCTCGGTAAGTGCTGCTGTGAAAAAAGCCCTCAACTGTCCTTGTGTGCACACAAGTGCTAATGGCTGCATGGACAGGCCCTGCTCCCCAATCTAATTAAAAGGAAGCTTTTTCTGCCAACTGTTTAGACCTCGTAATTCCAATGCATATAATCAGATTTCGAGACCCTCTCTAGATTAAGCTGTCTGGAGACTGAATCAGGGCAGTCTAAATTTATGTCTGAAAATTAGTCTTACTCATTTCCATCTGCCACAGAGGAACACGGAGTCTCTTTTGTGAGGTAAAGTTCTTCCACCTCGCTAGAGCGGGTGCTGGGGGGGCAGCACCATTTTGCTTTAGCATCAGGATTCGTCCCAGAGAAGACAGAAGGTAACTCCTTGCAGTTCACAAGAGCAGCAGGAAGCATTCCTTTCAACAGAGGACATATCTGTCTATATGCAAGACAACCCATTAAGAAGCAAAGATTATTCAAAATTATTTATTTCATAGAAAGACAAAGAACATCAGTACTACGAACTGTGTGTAATTCACGCTCTTGGGGAAGATGCTCACCATTTTCCTTGTATAAACTCCAGCCATTCAGCAACTTTATCCAACTTTTTTCCTACAATAAAATCTAAACGTGCTTCAAGTCTTTAAACGAGGATCAAGGACTTATCTAAGCACTTCTTCACAGAAGAAAACTGAACAGTTCAACCACTGAACAGTTCAACCACTGAACAGTTCAACCAGTTAAACAGAAAAACCCTTATTCCCTGGAGCTACCCAGTGAAATCCAGACAGAGGTCAGGATTGTGGGAAGTCATCTGCAGATAGATGCGTCGGGACAGCTCCGGCCCTATCCGCCGGGAGGTGGCTGTCACACCCTCACCACGGTGCACTGGGATATTGGCCAGCATGTTCTCCCGCTCCTGGTCCGAGGAGCATTTTCTATAGGCCTAAAAGCGATACAGAGGAACAACGCTGTCACCCACGGCTCAAAAAACCAATCAAATCCATGCACCTGTTACTGCTCTGCCCTTCCACAATGTCCGCTCGGTTTTCCACCTGGTCCCTCCCCGGTCCCATCCGTGACCTTGCAGAGCAGAACCAATGCTTCTCCCTTGGTGGTCTGCTCTGGGAACCAAAGCAGTGGATGCCAAGGAATCAGTTCCTTCACTACCTTAGTGGACTGCTCATACAGAATCGCTGTACTTAATTTAATTTCTGATTAAACAATTTCTTCCACCCCTTACATCAGCTGGCTGCCTACACACAGTGCCAGGTATTCCCAAGGCATCCTCACCTGGATCAGAAGCTGAGGAGAAGGGTAGGCAGACACGATAGCCTCAGCCATCGCAGGGCTGACACGGTTAAACTGCTCTATCTGCCTGGTCCAAACTTTCAAGAGACCCTTTCCAGAAGGATCCACCTTCACCCCTCCACACCAGCGCTTCTCCAAGTAGAAAGAGAACCCCGTATCCTCTCGATCTCGCCTGGGGAGAACAAGGAATGAGGAAGCAAATGAGACAATGAAGAAAATCCTGTCCCTGTAGTCACAGAGCCCGAGCACAGTCCCTCACTTGTGCTGTTAGAAAGACTGCTGGCATCAAAAGAAATGTTGACCATTTGACCCTACTTGCTTTATGTTCATTACCAATTTCTTTAAGTCTCAGATTGCTACATTAAAAAAAAAAAGCAACCCTGGCGCAAGCCAACACACAGAAAAAATGGTAAACAAGAATTCACTCTCTGGCTGTCAACCATAACACTTTTACATGTAATTTTTAACAACATCTCGTCTCCTCCCATGGCTGACATGGAAAATCCAGCAGCTCCTGTGAAAAGAATGCCAGGATTGTGTGAGACTACACAAGACGGATTTCTGAGCCATTGCTGTGTTACACACTGCTGTCCTTCCTTAACAGAAACAGCAAAGTGGTTCATTCTCAGGCACATCTGTCTTGGTTATGCACTGTAGAAGAAAAGCTGGTGCTGTAAGAGCTCAGCCCTACTTGCATTCCCTTCTCACTCCAAAAATCTGCCTGAGAACAAGATGCCAAGACTCCAGTGTGAAACTTGAGGGTGCTGAAGCACTAAAGCAAGTTGCCCAGAGAAGCTGTGGACATCCCATCCCTGGAAACATTCAAGGCCAGGCTGGATGGAGCTCTGAGCAACCTGATCTAGTGGGATGTGTCTCTGCCCACAGCAGTGGGTTAGACTGGGATGATCTATAAGGTCCCTTCCAACCCAAACCAATCTGTGATTCTGTGAAATCAGGGTCTGTCCTCACCTCTCCAAGGGCAGGACATCAGTTTCAAGAACAAGTCCTGTGTTGAGGGAGCTGCATTAGCAGCTGCTCTATGTCGCCTGATCCTTTAAAAACCATTATACACTGTGTTGTACCTGCTATTCCCTCCCAGTAACTGAAAGTGCAGCCTCTCCAAAAGAAGGACCAAACTTCCTCTGCTTACTCACTTGAATGGTGCCTCAGCCACAGCTTTTGTGATCATAGTGGCATATTCCCCCAGCTCCTCACAGCTCTCAAAACAGCTAACCTGGACTTGTGTGCTCAGCTGCAGATCCACCAGGGCCTGTATCACCATTGGAAACAACAAAGGAGACAATCAGCCTTGTCACATCAAACCCCACTTTCGTCTGAAACAGAAAAGGGTCGCAAAGATCTCGCTGTAGAACAAGAACAGCTGCTCTCTCCCCATTTTGGGAACAGTTGATTTACACCACTGAAGTATTTAGTCAGTTCAGTGTCCTCTGAGCTGCCACACTCTTGATACACACAGGCCACCACGGATGGGCTTTGCCAGCTGCATCCTCCCATCCAAGAAATGGTGACGAGGTCAAATGTTCAAACACTGACAGACAACAGATGATGGATGCGTTTCTGTTTTAAAAGGTACTCACTTCTTCCATGTCCATTCTGGTTAACTCCAGGCCAGAATCCTTAATTTTCTTTTTTCTCCCTTTTCTCTGTTCCTCTTGGTTCCCATGCCCTGCTGCCTGTTGCAGTCTCTGTTTTGACTGAACTCTGAGGGACCTAAAAAAAGTAAAGTAACACCAGGGTGAGAGGCTGGATGGGCCTTTTCTTCTGTTCCTGTATGACAGCAGAGCACTTCTGAGTGGGAACACCACTTATACTCCAGTCTTTGCTAGTAGGAATTCATGTAAACACCTATGTTATTTTTTCAAGGCCAGAGAAAAAAATAGAAATGTTTGGAGGGAAAGAAGTTTGACCTGAAATAATTTTCTACTCCGACTACTGCCAGAGCCAGAGTTTTTCCAGGTAGTTTCTTCATCACATGAGCTACATAGCTCTGCAGGCTCATCTTCTGCTTTTCTGTACAGCTGTCAGCATTCTGCAAATACGAATGGGGAAAAAAAGGGGTTAAACCATTCCGAGGTACACATGGAAGCACAGCAAACTATGGCTCTGGTGCTGGGTTTGCAGATGAGGCTGTTCACACTTGCCCTTCAGGGCAAGCAGGCAACACCTGACCCTGTGTACAGTTATAGCAGAAAGAAATAAAAAAAAATAAAACCACACGATGGAACAATGTTACCTCTTAGGGACATATTAAAATTTTTAACTAGAAAAGTTTGTCAGAACTCTACATTATACAACCCAGTGGTTTTGATCCATTAATGGCGCTAAACCCCAGATTTCTGTTTTACTGAAACCCTGCATTCATCCCACACGTAAGGTTTCGTCCCACACTGAAACATTCCTGCCACAAAAAGGGATGACAGAACACCAGTTTTGCATCAAGGCATGTACAGGAGGACAAAAGTCATAAGCACTCTCACTTGTTTGTAGCTCTGAGCCATGGACAAAAACTCCCCCAAGCCAAGCAGAACCAGGACATTTGGTTCTTCTGTCCATTCATCTCCTCCTCCCATCTGTTCAGATATGAAAACAAACAGTCAGGCCAACAGTCTGTTTAGAATTCACTCAGACTCCCACTCAGAGCTCTGAGCAGGGAGTTTAGGGGGTGTTTCTGTTGCTAAATACAATGACGAGCGAGTGCAAATAACAGACGGAGAAAAAGGCAAAAACATCAAGATTTTGCTTGCACACCTGAGGCGACACAGTCTCTCTCCTCCAGGTGATACTGCAGGGAACAGCCTGGTTCTCAACCACACAGGAATAATTGGCAGCCTCCAAAGCTCTAAGGATCTGCTCACCACCTTCTACCTGGAAGAGGGCTGAAATCGGCACACGGGTCAGGCCTCCAGAGAGGAGACAAACAGTCAGTGCAAAGCAGGTGCAGGCTGTCAGGACAGCTACCTGGATCCAGCACCACTGTTATGTACTTCTGGCACTCTCCTGGCCGCTGAGCTTTCAGCGCCTTGGCCAGGGCTCTCCTGCTCTCTTTCTCCTCCTCCTGCAGCCTCCTCTTTGCCTCTCGCTCCTTCCTCCTCTCCCATGCAGCCCGGCAGACTGCCTCCCTTTCCCTCTGACTATACCGCCGCTTCTCGGGAGGGAGGGACGCTTCTGTGCTTGCCAGGGGGCTACTGGGCTTGTCCGAGCCGACCGGCAGCGCGGGTCCCTCAGCATCGCATATGGCGTTTTCACCACCACAACACCCTCCTCCAGGCGGCTCCGGGTCCTCCTCCTCCTCCTCCTCGCTGCTCACCAGCACGACTCCGCGGTCGGCAGGCGGGGGCCGCGGTCGGCTCGGCTCGGGGGCCTGCAGCAGGGAGGACAGGCTGGGCAGCTCGTCCTCGCTGCAGCTCTCGGAGCGCGGCTCCGCCATGGCCGCCCTTCCCCTCAGGAAGAGACACCCCCCCCCCCCCCCCCCCGACTACCCCTGAGGTGGTGGTGGGGGGGAAAGCCCGCGCTGGGCGCTGATTGGCCCGGAGGCGCGCGAGGCTGGCGGCGATTGGCCCGAACGCGCGCGGCCGCGCGCGTTCGGGCCAATCGCCGCCAGCCTCGCGCGCCTCCGGGCCATCCCAGCGTGAGGAGGGAGGGGGGGGGAGAGGAAGGGAACAAGATGGCGGCGCTGGGGCGGCTCTGTGAGTGAGGGGGCGGCTTCGCCCTCTGAGGGGAGTGGGGAGCGGGAGGGTGAGCTCGAGAAGGGTTGAGGGGTGCGCCCCCGCCACGTCCCCCTCTCCGGTGCCACCGCGGGAGGTCGCGTCTCCCCCTCCCTGGGGAGCTCGGGGTGGGGGATCAGGAGTTTCGCGTTTCGCCCTGCGGGGCTGAGGCGGAGCCCCCGCTGGAGTGGGCGGGTTTGTGTAAGTGAAAGTCTGACTGCGGTTCGCTCTGTGACTTGATTGCCTGGAGTTCTCACGTGCCGGAGGCTTTCGTTCACTCAGTGGGTCGTCTCCTGAATTTAGTGGGGTTTTGTAGAGCAATTAGCCTTTTCTCGACATGGAACCACGGGCAGGTTTGGGTTGGAAGAGGCCTTAAAGATCGTCTTGTTCCAGCCCCCTGCCATGGGCAGGAACACCTTCCATTATCCCAGGTTGCTCCAAAGCCCCATCCAACCTGGCCTTGGATACTTCTAGGGATGAGGCAGCCACAGTTTCTCTGGACAGCCTGTTCCAGGGCCTCACCGCCCTCACAGCAGAGAATTTCTTCCCAATATTTAACCTAACCCTCCCCTCTGTCAGTTTGAAGCCATTCCCCCTTATCCTGTCACTCCATCCCTTTTCCCATGTCCCTCTCCAGCTCCTTTGAAGCCCCTTTAGGCACTCTAAGCCCTCCCTGGGGCTTTCTCTTCTCTAGGCTGAACACCCCCAGCTCTGTGCTCCAGAGTCCCTTATTGCCATTCCCAGGGCTCTGTAATCCTTCTTGAAGTCATTAATCATAAAATCACAGAATCATTAAGGTTGGGAAAGACCTCCAAAATCATAAAGTCCAACCTTTCTACTCATTTTGGATACTCAAACTGCTCCTGGATGCATCACTGATTATACGCTTACATATTGTTCCAAATTGCAGTCTGCTTATTTGTAAGATTTCAGAATATAACTGAGTAAATGCCATTTGGTCAGAGGGGAAACTGAAGCAGAGATCACAGCTTGTCTACTTGCGTTTTCTCAAAGCAATGTATGAGCAATGTAAGCAATTAAGGGACATCTGTACTGCATTTTGCAAGAATGAAACAGGAATTCGTGCATGTCCTTTAACGTCATCATTGGGTAGCAGCAGCTCTTGAGGTGTGTCCTCTTTGCAGAGGACTAAGGCCATCGTGGTATAATTTATCTTGGAAGTACTTTTTTTTCCCAGTAGGGCTTTCATTTGCCTTTAGTTTTAAAGCCTGTATTAACTGATACCCTTTACATCTGACAAATGAAATTACGTGTAATAGTTTTTCCAGCTGATGCTGTGGTTCTTTCTCCAAACCTAGTTCTAACCACTCCCCAAACAAGCCTGGTTGCTGTCAGATGGGCTTCTAAGAAAAGCGGAGGCAGCTCCAAAAACTTGGGTGGCCGCAGCCCTGGGAAACGCTACGGATTCAAAAAAGTAGAAGGTAGGTCTGAGCACCTGCTGGGTCTTATTTGCATTTCACTGTGTTCTTCACAGCTTCTCCCCTAGTACTAGTCACTTGTAGAGTGTTTCAGGAGGAGGTGGGCAGGGCATTTTCCAGGAGAAAGGAAAGGGGAGGATCAGTGAAGCCTTGTGATCTAGGGTCGCAGGTGGGAGGGCGGGGTGAGTCAGCCTCCCACCCCGGGAGCCCCGACAGCCACCAGCCAAAATTGCCTACAGAAAATGTACTTTGGTTTATCCTTTGCCTCTCTGGAGCACCCGGAGGGAGGGAACACTGTGGGACACCTCATAACTGCACTGCACTTTCCCCCCACGCTGGGTGGAAAAACTGAGTATTTCCCATGTTTACAAAGGAGAGAATTACGAGGCTTAGCAGAAGCCAAAGTGCAGATTCTTGCAGCTGAGTGCTCAGTAATTATTAGCTTTGCTGATGGAAACATATCGATGTAAAGGTAATAAAACAAATGCCTTCAGCAACCAGAAAATGCCTTGTACCTCAGAAGCAATCTTTTCACACTTGACTTTTTGCCATGCTCTCTATCAGTTGCCCCTTATTTCCTGCTAACAGCATATTTGTTCAGATGCTTTTAGCATTTAAAGTAATTTTTCCGAGGAAAATGCCCAGAGAAAGCTGTGATTTGTAATTCCTGGAACAACTTGTGTTCTGCCAGGGCTTTGGGGAGCTGTTTCCCTGGAGTCTGACCCTGTCACTCTCTTGCAGGTGCCTTTGTCCACGCAGGCAACATTTTGGCTACGCAGCGGTTGATCCGCTGGCATCCTGGCGCTCACGTAAGGCCTTTGCTCTCTCTTCCCTGTTTCTCAGAGAACAGCAGCCCACCCAGAGTCCCACACCCATTGCCTCCTCTCCTTCAGTCTCATTCTTAATGCTTATCCCTCTGTTCTATATGTCCTGACATCGGGGCTTCATCACCTGGTATTTGTTGGTCACAGAGCCTGCTCAGAGCCACCCCTGTGTCCGTGGGACTCAGGGGAGCTCTGCAAGTTATGGATATCCCAAAACACTTCTGTGGCCTGACTGGGCACTCGTGCTTCAGGGTGGAATGGATGTCTCCTCCCTCGTACTGAGCACCATTGCAAACTGATTGCTTGGAAGCAAGTTGTGTGGCTTTCTTTTATTTCAAAATACAAAGCAACAGATGCTGTTGAAGCCAGGATATCAAACGAGGCAGGCCAGTGATCAGATCTGCTTTAGCTGCAGGCTTCCAGCCCTTCCTTTCTAACGCTCCTCATCCTCTCCCAGGTGGGGATGGGCCGTAACAACACACTGTATGCCCTGGAGGATGGGATTGTGAGATACACCAAGGAGGTCTATGTGCCCCCGCCCCGCAGCAGCGAGAGCAGGGATGTGATCTGCCGCCTGCCCAAAGGAGCAATCCTTTATAAAACCTTCATCAGTGTCATCCCCAACACAGAGGTAGGAAGCTTCAAACTGGTCACCATGCTCTGAGCCTCCTGCGTCACGCAGGCGCGGATGGGAAGGACAGACCACTACAGCTGGACTGGCATCTGAGGATGAGAGTATTCTAGCTCTGGAGATACCAGTTTAGGACTTGGTTTTGCTCCTAAAGCTGGGTGGTCAGTGTTCAGGCACTGGGATCAATCACCTCCTGGCATTTGTAAGAGTGTTTAATAAATGCAGTGGGGCACTGGGTGAAGGTCTTGGCTGATCACAGAATGTGTTATTGTGTTCATTTAGTATCTGGACAAGCTGTTCCATTGTGCCACTGGATGGTTCCCTCTACAATCACTCCTATGTCCCACTAATAATTCCCTCATTTTTCGTCACTACTGTTCTCATTCACAACACTGCAGAACAGATCCTTTTCCACGTGCACCTAACACTGTGTTCCAGGAAGCTGGATTTTTGATTCTATCTAACTCAACTCAATGATTAACTCAAATACCTGAATGTTCCATTCACTGGCCATGTGAGGCAAATTCACAGGCATAACTCTAACTCATGACTAAGTTCTGGGGCCTGGTAAGATACCAAAGTCTGGGGTGGCATTTGAAGCTCAGTAGCTGGAGGTGTATCATAAAGCCATAATCCAGGAGATTTATCCTTTTATCTTTGAGTCATTACATGATATTTTTGAGCTTATATTGCTCGAAAGAAAGGAGCCCAAATGCCTTGTGGCCAAACTGATCTCATTTTATCTACAGGTTGGTAAACAATTTGAAACATTGACTCTGCAGTAGAAAACAGGTTATCAAAATTGGTGGTGTAAGGACACCGGTGTTGACATTATTAGACAGTTCTTCTGCTCTGCAGAAGACCAGGTGAACTGAGTCAGCCACACATGTCCACTTGTGTTTCACATTCTTCATGGAGACCAGCAGCTGTTGTGTCCACACGTCTGTCCTTCCCCCCACTGCAGATCCAATCCCGTGGTTCATCTCAGTGGTCGGTGTTTGCACACAGCAGGTGACACAACCCTGAGCCTCTCCAAATCCGTGTCTGAGGTCTGTACAAACCTGCTGTCAGTGACGGGCTCGTTGCTGCCAGAGCACACAGCGATGCTCCACTGCAGATCACTCACGGTGGGGATCCCCACCCCCCCGGCAGCCAGTACAGGGACACAGTAAAACACTTGGTAACCTACAAAAGAGTGAAGTAGCACTGACACCAGGAGTGCCTGAGGTCTGATCCTTCGTACGGCCAGCAGTGCTGCCTCACTGAGGTACAACGTGCTGCTCCTGAGGAGCTGTGGCCGAGCAGACCTTCCCCTTGGCTCTGCCCCTTGCAGCTCCAGCAGCTGGTCCATCTCCTTTGGTAACAGTGTTTGCCAGAGAAGAGCAAGCAGATGTCCCTGGCTGCTCTGCTGCCTGGCAATGGCTCTGTGGTTGTCCCTGTGCTGCAGGAGGGATGGCAGTGCTGCCTGGGTCTGGCTGATTGTGGATCTGGGTGAAGGTTTGGCAGTTCCTGTGGAGGGGAACAGTGTCCCAGGCACTTCTGTCGCTGACAGCACGGGAAGCAGCAGCAGGCTGAGGCCGAGGCCTTACACTGCCGTGTTTCTCTGAGTTTGGTAGCTGAGAGGGGCATGGAAAGGGTCTGGAACACCACATCTGTCCAAGGTCTCTGAGCTTATTCCTGTTCCTGAGAAAGCTGGAGGATGCCTCAGAGCGTGCTCATAGGGAGGCGGCATCTATTGAGGAGAGAGGAAGAGCATTACAGCAGATCAGAAATAACCAGGAGATTATCCCACCTCTTCTTACAGAGCGGATGACAAGGCTCACAACCACCACCAGCCTGAAAATTAAGCCCCCGCAGCCCCCAGCACAGCCGGCTGTTGGCGGGGGAACACCTGGAGACAAGCTTAGCATCAGTCTGCAACACAGCACAGCAGAAACCTGCCCCCCTCACACTCTGTGCCACGCTCCTGCTCTTCCCTGTTCCCCTTCCAAGGACTTGGCACAAGGCCAGAAAAGACTTGACTTTTGTTAAGAGAGGACTGTTACTCGCTTTCCTTTAACCAGGGGAAAAAAAAAAATCACTGGGATTTACACAAGCACCTACAAACTAGGCTTTCTACCCAAGCTTCAGCAGTGAGTCTCACTGCATAGCAGCAGAGAAGAACCTCCAGGCCTTGTCACATTTATTCTGGCAGAGCTGGACTAGCCTTCACCCCACAGCACGTGAGAGGAGTGGCCCAGGAATGTTATGGAAGAGCTCCCGTTGCAGTTTTTCAGCTACTTGTCCTTGGGGATTTACTCTCCTGTTCTCTCAGTGCTCTGGTTTCATAGAATCACAGAACAGTTTGGATTAGAAGGGACCTTAAAGATCATCCAGTTCCAACACCCTGGCATGGGCAGGGACACCTTCCATTAGGTAAGTTGGTAGTTTAGGGCAGGTATTGTTAGTTACAGCTCCAGACCCTGAGTGGCAAGTGCTGACAATGCCAGACCTTATGGCACAGCTTTAAGAGCTC
This sequence comes from Empidonax traillii, assembly GCF_003031625.1. Taxonomy (NCBI): domain Eukaryota; kingdom Metazoa; phylum Chordata; class Aves; order Passeriformes; family Tyrannidae; genus Empidonax; species Empidonax traillii. The sequence continues at coordinate 1,275,723 of NW_020955266.1, forward strand.
ACAATCCAGGTAAATCAGTGAACTTACAGTGCTCTGCTCAGAGTTTCAAACGTTTTTGTTCTGCTTTAGACAATGAGGTCTCTGTTAGAGGGAGCCTCTCAGGATGCTGCTGCAGGACCTACTTGGCAGGTGCATTTGCTGTTCTATTGTATCCAAAGTATCATAACAGGCAAAGCATCCTACTCATAAATAAGCCATAAACACTTCAAGGTAATAGCAAGGAACATCCCAGGAGTGTCCTGCGGGGAGAAGGGAGCAAGAACCCATGGAAGCCACAGAGATCCAAAAATAACATTCCAAGCTTGGACTTGTGTGGAGCAGGTGATCCGAAGGGCCTATCCTTTCTCCCTGGGGCTCTGCCCTGCCTCCCAGCACAGGCATTTCTGCAAACACACCAGGGGGGAGATGGATCATTAACCAGCACAGATGTACACCAGAGGAGCCTCCTGATACACTTTGTGCTTTCCCAGAGATAAAGGCTATCAGGGAAAGGCAATCACAGAGACCAGAGTCCTCAGCTACCACCAACTGCTGAAGCAAGACAACAGATATGGGCCAGAACAGGGACTCTGCCAGCCCCCCGGGCAGGGAGGGGGAGCTCACCTCCTGGGAGGGCTCTGCCCACAGCCCAAACCTCTCCGCAATCATCTGATGGATTTCCCGCTGGCGATCTTTCTTCCGCACGCTCTCGTAGCTCGGCAGGCGGGGCTGCTCCCAGGAAGGGAGCCGGTAGGTGCTGGGGGGTCCAACACAGAAGAGCTCGTCTCCCTAGAAATGCCCATCCCAGGAAAGAAGGGTCAGTGTGACAGTGGCTTGCTCTCTTCACTGGAGGTTCATGGCCTTGTGCCACTTTGAGTTACTTCAGGGTTCAGAGTTGTAGGTGCCTTTCCTTCAAACCCCAGAGAGGAAATCCCTCCCAGGAGGCAATTACACCTCAACCTGCTGTGCAGGATCTGAAGCCATCAGGGATCTACCTGGCACTTCATGCCCAAACACCTCAGAGCACCATGGTGTCCTCTGCAGTATCCCTGCTCCTCACACCCCACCTCCCCCTAGGGTTTTACATACAGGCAGCACTAGATGCTGTCCAGCACCTTTCCCATAGGTGAACCCAACAACCACAGTCTTTTTCCCAACCTCATGAGCATCTTTGCCCCCATTCCCACCCAGCTCCCGTCAGGGATCCTGCCATCACCTGCATGCCGGGGTTCTCGGCAGCGCTCTCCAGCCGGGAGGCTCCACGCTGGGGTCCCACCAGCCGCTGGCTGCTGCTGAAGTAGGGCGGGGGGCGGTCCTACAATGAGGAGGACATGAGCAAAGTCAAAATCCCTCACATCCTGCCTGGCAGCTCACACGGGACAGCCTGGGAAGCGGGACTCCGGCAGAGGAAGAGCTGCTCCCTCTGCCCATCTGGCTCATGCAGCTCTCGCTGCTGGCAGTCTCTGCCCATTCCGCAACACCGATGGCTCGGGCACATCCTCTCCGGCAGCACAGGGCCCGCTGGAAGGGGCACAGCACAGCCATAGGGACAGCTGGGCACAGGGCAGGGTTTCATTGAGGCTCAGCAGAACCATCTCTCTTTGAGGGACAACAAAACCCAACCCAGTTATTTCACTGGTGTGGATAAGAGCTCTGTCGCGTGCTCAGGGTTACAGAATTTGTAAACTCTTATCTACCAAGGTTGTTGTTTCAGGATAACACAGCAGGCAAATCTGCAAGGCAATAGCTGTGCTGCTCCTGAGCAGTCTCGCTCCAGTTAAACTGGATTCCCCATCAAGGTGTTGAGCAACAGTGAGCAGAAATCCTGCTCACAGAGAACGGCCCCTCGAGCCAGAGCCAGGATTTGAACCTTGGCCATTCCTTGCTCCCAGAAAACCCCATCTCTGCCAGCAGGAAACAGCCGAGAAGCTCCCAGGGAGGCACGTGAATGACTGATTTACTTTTGCTCTTAACAACCAAGGAGCTGTTTGTCTTGGCCCGACAGCAGAACTACAGAAGCTGCAGGAACACAGGGCCCAACTTTGGTATCAATAACTGATGAGCAAAACCAGGGCAACTACACCTGCCCGAGAGCTGCCTCACGTGCTACAAATGCTTCATTTTATCGGATAGAAATACATCCTCTACGCATTCCCTTTCTGTATATAGTTCTTTGCATCCATCTTTCCCACACAGCCCTGCTTGAACCTCCCACCCCAGAGCCAGGCCCCAGCACAGTGCAGGCTCTGCAGCTCAGGGTGCATCCTGCACTGCCTCAGGGAGCAGCTCCGCAGGACAGGGATCACGGCAGCAGGGCCTGCTCCCAATGCGTGCCATGGGTGGGCAGCAGGGAGGGAGGGGGAAAGGAGAAATGAATCACGGCTGCTCCATCAGTGCAGCCCATCCCCACTGTGATTTTTGCTGGGGACTTCCCAGCCTGCACTGGACTATTAGATTTGCCTTTCCCAGCTCAAGTTTCTCCATCCCTTGGTAGCAAGGCTGAACGTCCCCTCCTCTCCCAGGAACTGTAGAGCCGTACCTGCAACCCTCCCCTCAAGAGCCACCCTGCAGCTCTGGAGGCCGAGCTTTCCCCAGGCAGTCACCACCATAAAAGCAGTGCTGGCTGCACACGCTGCTCTTTTTCCATCAGCTTCCCCAGCTGAAAGCCAGCCCCAGGAAATTAGAGATGCGAGCGAAAGGGCTTTGTGTCTCACTGCTCCTTCCCTGGGAGCTGTGCACAAGAGAGCCAGCAGTCAGGGATGTGAGTGGCTTTGTCTGCCTTTGCCCTCAGCTTCCAGCCCCCTTCCCTGCTGGGCCCCTTCTCTGTAAAGCAGAGTCCAACCCCACACATAACTGTGTGGCAGAAGAGGACACCCCCCTGAGCTGCGTGGGGAGCAGAGGGACCTGTTAGTGTCGGGCCTTGGAGATACAACCCCAATGGCATAGCCAGGCAGGACCGGGTGGGTGGACAGATCTCTGGGATAGAGTGGGAGCAAAGAGGCAGCAGAGCCCAGCTCATCCATCAGTAACCCCAGCCAGGCTGCAGGAGGTGAACCTGGCAGTGCAGCCCCACAGACCCAGCACAAGGGAACAGGAGCTCGGGGGGGAGGGGAGAGAGGGGCAGGTGGAGACTTCTGGAGGAAGAGAGGGAGGACTTGGAGGGCACTCACATACTGGCTGGGGGTCTGGAACAAGCGGCAGGAGCAGAGGAACTGGCAGCACATGGGGTCCCGGTGGTACAGGAGCAGTAGCAGGATGAGGATCGCCACGATGAAGACGGAGGTGGACACCGCTGCCGGGGGAAAGGAGCGGCGAGAGTGGCGAGTGAGCCGGTGGCCCGACTGGCCCGCGGGCCTCCTGCCCCTCGCCCCCTCGGCTGCCGCAGCACAGAGCAGCTTGGAGAAGCCCCGGAGAAGACAGTTCCACCTGCTGCCCGTCCCAACGGCGCCAAAGCCCCTTTGTGCCCAACATCTCTCTCTCTCTACGAGACCGGGAGAACCTGCAGAGCCGGGGCGGGGGCTCACCCCATCCCGGACCGCGGCAGCGGGGACTGGCCTCGGGCGACCCACCCCGCATCCCCCGCCCGGGACTATCGGCTCTCTCAGCACCACGGCATGGTGCCGGCTCGCCAGAGCTCCTGTCTCCGGGAACCCGCGGCTCCCACCCGGCCCACGCGCTGCTCCGCGGAGCCCACCGGCACCGCCAGCCCCCACCGGCACCGCCAGCCCCGCCACCCACCCCGCTCGGCCCCCAGCCCCGGGAGCCAGCAGGACCCCGCATTAGCACCGGACACCGCGGCGATATCGCCCAGACCGGGGGGATCCCCTCATCGGCACAGCCCGGGAGGCACCGGCAAAGGCCGATCCCGCCCGGCGGCCGCCCCCGCTCCGCTCCCGGCGCCGGCGGAGCCCCCGCCCGGCACTCACTGGCGGCGACGACGATGGCCAGGACGTTGCTGTCCATGCCCGCGCTGGCGGCCGCCGTGCTGCCCGAGGCCTCCCCAGGCTGCGCCATCCCGACCCCGCCGCCGGCAGCCCCTGCCCGCCGCCCGCGCCCCACCAGCCGCGACGGGCGGGGCGGGGCCGGGGCGGGGCCGGGGCGGGCTCAGCGCTCCCGGGGCTCCCGAGCCGCTCCCCTCCGCACACGTGCCCGGGTCCGCCCGGCTCGTCCGCAGGTGCCCCGGCCCCGTGGCGGGGTTACCGGAGCCCTGCGGGGCTCCCGGGATCAGCCACACGCGGCAGCTGCCCCGCTCCTGCTGGGCTGCGCTGCGGGAGGCTCCTGGCCCCGCAGGCACCAGGAGGTGCCCGCTCGTTAGCTAATTAACACCTTAGTTAAGTGCCATGTCAAGGCTAAGTAGCCCGGTACCTGCAGGGCACACGCTGCCAGGGCGTAACCAGGCTCAGCCCCCGGCTCCGAGCTGTCCGTGAGCTCTCACCCTTCAGCCACATGCTATGAAAATCCCGAGCTTGGTTAGGGTCATACATTATCCACGCCAAGCGAGACCACTCTGCCCCAATACCCTCACACCACCTGTGCCGGTACCCAGGAGGAATTTACACCCTCACCGGGTGAGCCCAATCTCCCCCCACCCTTCACCCCTTCCAGACCACCACAAAAGCCTGACACGGCACTGTAGAGATATAGATATATTTGTGATGATGTTGCATATTTAAGACAACTTTACATAACGCTTCTGACACAGGGTTTTGGCATCCTCCCCTGTGTGGCACCTCTCCCCTCCCACATCGCTCCACAGCTCCCAGAACACCCCAGGCAGGAGTGGGCACAGGAGGGGTGGGCCGGGGGCCAGCAGGTACTTGCCCTCACATACCAAGGTCTCCATCCCCTCCATTTTACAACACACCTCTTGCAGCATCAGCATCCTTAAATCTGGAGACTGGGAGTGTAAGACCGGGCAGGCGGGGGGAGATGGGACACAGGAGGAAGTTGAGGATGGCACAGATCCATGAAGACAGCAAAACCCCACCAGCTCCTGAGACCCTGCCTTGAGCAGAGGATTGGGCCAGACAGGCTCCAGATAATCCCCAGCTGTGATGTGTCTTCCCAGGGTGAAACCAAACCCAGACTTCTCCAGGCAGCATCAGTCTTGGAGAAAAGAATGTTGGAGACAGACCCCGAGGACATCCTGGGAGGACAGGGGGGAAGGGGGATGCTCCACTGCAACCCTTCCCAGGGGGAGGTGGCGTCTCTTCCCTCTGGAGCAGGAGGAAGCAGAAACAGCAGAGAGCGGATGGAGCCGGCCGGACCTTGTCTCGCCTTTTTGCTTCTTGTCCAGGGAAGCACAGCAGGTCTCAAGAGCTTCTGCCGACGCAGGAGAAAAGAAAAGGTCGGGCAAAGGAGCTGTGGCACGGGGCAGCCCTCCAGGCACGGCAAGCTGCTGTCTCATCCGCAGCAGGACGTTGGCCCCATGGATGATGTTTTGGCAGGGGATGGGGGCATCCCTTTGCTGGAGTGGAGATGAAAGTGGCCGGGTCTACGGCGGCTTGTTGGCCTGGAACTACACACTGAGCGCTCCCCGCTCGCTGTCACACAACGCACCAGGGCTCCAGACATTTGGCATAGTCAGGCAGCTGCCCCGTGGGACAGGCAGCACCCCACAACCTGGGGCAACCCTGCCCCAGAGCAGCAGGCTGCGGGTCCCCAGCAGCCCCCAGCAGGAAATGGGCAAACGGCAAAACAATAATAACAATAATAATTAATAATAATAAAAAAATATGTAAACGACCCAGCACCCTGTCCTGTAGCACCAGGACACCCAAGAGAACAAGGTATGTTACAGTCTGAGGGGAGATGGAGACACAAGGATTTCCCGGCCAAGGCGGGCCCTCGTCTCTATTGCACTTTGCATCATATATATTTCTATATATATATTTATAAAAATACAAACTAAAGGGCTGGGGTGGAGGGGATGAGATGCAAGCCCTGGGCCAGCAGCAGCTCTGTGCACACGGCAGGCTTTGACCTGTTCTGCTTCTGCCCGTCCCCAGTCCCTTGCCAGCCTCCTGGAGGGGCAGCCAGCAGCAATGGCCTGGTCCTGCTGAGCTCCAGCCCAGGGGTGCTGAGCTGGTCCAGAACCTGCCCACCCACCAGCTATCCCTCCCTCCCTCCCACATCACCCTTTCCTGAGGCTCCAAGGCCTGGAGTAACAAACACACAGCTCTTCCCAGGCGCCAGACGTGTCCCCGCAGGGACGGGCACCCCGGCATGCTCTCCCTGGCCAGCAAGGGCCCATTCCTGGGGAGGTGGGCAAGACCCACCTCCTGCCTCTCCCTCTGCCCAAAACACCCCAACAGGAGAAGGTTTTCTCCCGCCTGAAGGTTCCCATTCTCTCTTCTCCGAGTGACTACGGTGCAAATGGCACAGGGTGATGTGGTCCGGAGACACCCCACGCCAGAGACGGAGGATGCTCCTCGCTCCCAAGGCCGCTCCCCGGCTGCTCCTGCTACCTCAGCCGCCCGTCAGGTTTGACGGGCCCCAGTTCCGATTTGGGGTCCGGGGAGAGGGAGCTCCAGGAGGTTTTGCTGCAGGTCTCCAGGGAGGTGCAGGCGGAGGGGCTGCTGACACAGACATCTGCCACAGCCCAGAAGGTGCCGATGGCAGCGTCCGCCCAGTCCTCCAGTGCCTTGCCCGTCAGCTGCGCCTTCCGCGCCGCGTCCTCCTCCGCCGCCTCGGAGCGGGGCAAGTTGAGGATTCCCCCCAGGCCCTGGAAGTTCTGATCCATGTACTCGTTGCGGGGGGGGCCACCATGCAGCCAGTTGCTGTCGTCTGAGCAAGACAGGGAGAGAAGAGAGAAGGGATCAGCAGCACAGCAACATCCCTGCAGGTCTTACCTCCCACTCCAGCGGGGCACACCACCTCATGCCTTTCCAATCCCAGCTCCCTTCCAGCCCAGGGACTGGGACGCTGCTGCAGGAAGGATCTGACTGACCTGTCAACAGGCTTTCCACAGCTGCCCAAAGACCCAGTTTAAGGATTCACGTGGGCAAGGTGACACCAGCAGAAATGGCTCCTGCCTTGTCACCAGTTGCAGCCCAAAGGCCAGCACAGGGGGATGCACCTTGGACCACCCACAGGGAAACCCTCCTGTCCAGCCCCAAGCTCCAGAGCATCCTCACCTTTCCTGAGAGGCTGCTTGCGGTTGAAGGTCTGGGGCACCACCAGGAACTGGTTCTCCCCCAGAGGCTCCCAGAACTGGAGGAGGCGGATGGTCCAGATGCCGGGGCGCAGGGGGTGGTTGAGGGGGGGCTTGTACTGGGTGAACTCTGCCTCAGCATCCACCGTGATGTCGTAGGAGGCGGCAATGACGTAAGTGGGGTCGATCCACACCACCGTGGCCGTCAGGTTGGGGCCCCGTGACCACTTCTGCATGGCCACTGGCTCGTCAAAAGGCCCCATCAAGCCTCCAAAGTTGCGGAACAGTCTTTCCTTGGGGTCCCACTCTGTGCCCACCTGGAGGGAGAGGAGGCACAAACAGTGGGATGCTGGGCAGTGAGAGGTCTTTTTAATCAGCTGAGGTTTTGTGTTTCACCTCCCCGAACTAGGGAAGGCATAAACCTGGAAGCCAAAATCAACAGACAACCCACCCTCCATGGCTCATGTGCCTGCACCATGCCAGCACTAATTCAGCCCTGGGAGGCCTCCTGCAGCTGCAGGTGCTGGGCACCAGAGACTCAGCTCCCCCTAAAAGATGCTCTTTAGGCCTGTTCCCCACCAATCAGCTCCACATGCCAGACAGAAACCAAATTCCCAAAGGTTTGCTCTCAGACACAGTGGCAACACCGTGTCCCTCTGTCCCCAGAGGCGTGGGACAGGTGGGGGAGAAGAGGAAGGGCAGCACAGAGTGGGAGACAGACCCAAGGAGGAGAGTGCCTCATTTACCTCAAGATTTTGCAAGCGGTTTGCCTGCCCTCCGTGACCTGACAGCTTCAGAGCTCCTTGGGGCATCATCCACACCTCCAGGGACTCTGCCTGCCCAGTTGCCAAATTCTGCACTTCCTGCATCACCAGGTAACCCTGGAAACGGTCGTCATAGAAATATAAGTGCACACTGGAGGGGAAGCCCCGGGGTTCAAATCTGGATAAAGAGACAGAGAGAGAGAGAGAGAGAGAGAGAGAGGTTGCACATCTTAGCATTGGCATCCTCCCAGCACGAGGTGAAGGCTGCCACTTGGAGCCTGGATAGAGCCCTAGAGCAAACACCCACCTGCAGTGCTTGTCAGCCTTCACTGCCGGCGTGGACGCAGCTTTGTGGAGCCCCAGCCTGGAGAAGGCCGTGTAGAAGGTGAGGGTGACATCGCTGAGCCCGCTGAGCCCATCCACGCGGTCGTAGACGTTCTCCCAGTACGCCTTGAGGGCCGGGGTGTTGGGGGGGTAGCTGCCGTAGAGGTGTGTGTCCAAGATCTCCAGCACCTCCTGATTCACTGTTGACTCGAACTTGCGGGCGAAGAAAGTGGGTCTGGAGAGTTGCTGGAAGAGCACAGGCATTTCTAGCAGTGTTGGCTTCGCTCGCTCTGCCCTCCCACCCCAGCAGGAAGAAACGCTGGGACCTATCCTGTCCCCTTCGAGGGCACGGGCTAAGGAGCAGCACAGCACAGCCAGCCTGTACGTGGGATCCTCTATGACAGGATCAGTGGGAGCACATCGAACGCTCACTGGTAATGCAGATGGGTTCCCATCTCTCCCACTGCCTCCTCCTTTCTGTGCTCAGAGGCAGCCATGTGTCATCCAGCTCCTTTGCTGCAATCTCTATTCTGATGGGTCCCCACCCCGCAGAGCTGCTGCAGAGCCCTGCACAAGCCCTGGCCATGTGGGACAGCCTGCAGGATCAGGGCTCTGCTCTGGGCTCTGCAAGCCCAAGGCTGCTGGAAAATCCTGCCAACTGCTCTTTTCAGAGCTGGGTCTACCTCCCCAAACCTCCCATATTCAGTCTACATCCTCATGCACTGAGAGCATGAGAGAGAGTTTGTCACAAGGCATTTTGTCCTGCCAAAAGCACCAGCACTCCGAAGGGGTTTTACCAAGAAGGTATTTGCCCCAAGTGATAGGATTGCAGGGAAAGAGCAGGAAAACAGGAGAGAAAGTCTGGGAAGAGGAACAGTGCTGCAAGTAGAAGCCTGGCTGCAGGGCAAGATAATCATCACCCTGCTTCCCGAGTGTTTACAGACATGTCAACATTGAGCCCCACAGCAGCTGGGGTGCCAACTGGTCCTTTGCAGGGCTGGGGTGCAGCTGGTGGGGACATGCACAGCAGCTGGCACTGCAAATCCAGGGTGCCCGAGGGGCAGCTCGGAGAGGAAAGAGACAGGGAGCAGGGGAGAGAGCAGTAGGAGAAAGGAGGATCTTTTTCACCTGTAGCCGGAGGAAGTCCTGGGGTTTGAAGTCATTTGGGGAGCACCCGCACCAGTCGACTATGTGTTTATATTGGCACTTACAGCCCAGCTTCCGGTTCCAGTTGGTCACTCGGAGGTTGTTATCGACCAGCGTCTCGCAGGCGTGGCTGTTCTCCAGGACCGTGTGGAAGAAGGACTGTGCACGGCAGAGAAGGGACAGGACACCCAGTGGGGATGGAGGATGGGTGGTTAATGGAGACCCCCACCCACAGAGGAACAGGACAGGCCTCAACTGCTCCCAAACAGAAGCTTATCCCTGTTTCCAGCACAAGGCAGCACGTAAGGGACCAGGTTGTGCGCCAACACCACTCCTTATCTGGCCCAGAGGGGTGTCTGGACCTAAAGCAAGGCTGGACGTAAACATGACCCTTGGCCTGCCTGATCCTCTCTCATATCTGTCATGTCTGGACAAGGGGAGGCACAAAGCAGAACCAGCAATGCCCTCTGCAGCTACCCAGGGATGAAGTGGGACAGAGATGTTGAGCACAGTGGTAAGCAAAGCCAGCCTGTGCCCCGCAGGCAGCACCCACCTCAGCTGGCAGGAGCGTGTAGGTGTAGAACTGGCGCAGCTGGGACACGAGCTGGTCATCAGCATAGACCACGTACTCCACGAAGCTGCGCGTCAGCGAGAACCAGTCAGAGCCCCCGTCTACCACGATGCCCTCGGGAATGTGGCGCTCGCCCAGCCGCCACATGTGGGAGTCACACTCGTGGAACAAGCGGTCCAGGCCCTGCTTCTTGATAAACCTGCCCATGTGGACATGGATGAGGAGTTAGGATTGTCAACCACTTTGCTAAGTGCAGCTCCATGCAGAACATCCACCTCTGCCCAGCTGTTTCTGAAATCCCTCCTTTATCTGTTCCTTCAGCTCAGCTCTGCCCTGAGCTGGGATTACCTGGCATTGTCTCGCCCGTGAGACTTCAGGAAGTTCTTATCTCGGTATTTGGACAGGAACATCACCAGCTCCTCATTGGTCCTGAGGTGCAAATTAGGAATCATTAATGCCCCTGAGGGGAAGCAGCCAAGTAAACACTCACAATGCAAGAGCCACCAGACACAAGGAGCCTAAAGCTGTTTGCTGGGTGCTGACTCAAACCCTTGTCATGTCACTGGGGAGACACAGACGCGGCCTCTCTGCCGTCTGGCGCCTCATGTGCGTTTCCTGCAACACCCAGACCGCAGGAAAAAACAGCCTCCGAGGTACTGGCTGGGCTCCTCTGCAGAGATGGGACCAGCCTGGCCCTGGAGCATCATCACCAGCACGTGGGTACAATCTCCAACCCCATCTTCCTCAGCTCCCTGCTCCTCCCTGCCCCTCCCAAGGCTGCTGCCTGAACACCACCACCGTCCTCCCCTGCCCCAGCAAGGTCCTCACCTTGTAGGGTAGTCAGTGGCACTCAGGTTGATGAAGAAGTCCCAGGGCCACTCAGATAGTTCCAGCAGGTCCTTCATGCTACGTAGGTACATCTTCAGCAGGCTGGCACCTCCCCAGATGGTCACCATGCGCCAGGGTGTCACACGGATGTTGGGGTAGTGCCGGGCCAGCTCCACGGCCTCGCGATGGAGGTAGTTGGAGCGCTGGAGGGAACACCTCACCCTCAGCAGGAAGCTCATCCTCCTGGAGCCCTGCCCTCCTTGCCACTAGCCCAGGGTCAGCCCTTGCAGGAGCCTCCACGAGGAGGGGAGTGATAAGACTGCTTTGGGCAGGGGGAATAGATCCTGCTTCTGTGGGGTTGCAGAAGTAGAGGCAGGAGGGTCACAGCTCCACAGCAGTGAGGACAAACCCTATCCAACCACTTCCACCCAGCTCTGCTCCCCGTCCCAGGGACTGATACAGCACCGATAGCATCCCCTCCCCTCACGCCAGCACACACCTTGTCGACGTGGATGTAGAAGAAGTGCTGCTGGTGGTACACGGCCTTGATGAGCCGCTTCAGCTGGCGGATGGCCCTGCCGTGCACCACCAGCATGTAGGCGATGCGCACGGGCTGGCTGGGGGGCACCTGCTGCAGCCGGCTCTCGTCCCACTGGATGACAGGGCTCACCTTGCCTGTGCGGGGAGGGAGAGGGCTGTTAACCACCACCAGCCTTGACATCCACCACCCAGACCTCCTGAGTGAGGGCAGGGGACAGCAGAGAAGCACAAAGCCTCAGGCAAACTCCAAAGTGGCTGCAGTGGCAACAATAGTGGCACACCCCCTGCCTTGTCTTACACTGGCAGGGGCACTTTGAGGGAGGGGCTGTCCTTCTCTGCCCCCTCAAAACAGAAGATGCAGCTGGGTGGGGTCTGACTCCTGCAGCGCTGTGGGGTGGGATGAACAGCCCAGCTTAAAGGAGGCTGGCACAGCTTTGATTGGATTACAGAGGCAGCAGTAATCTGGGAATCAGTGACAGATTGAGGCCGCTTGCTGCCAGGTGGGTCAGCGTGGTGACATAAGGAAGGTGGCCCACATGCCTGGGATATTCCCGATGCCCAGAGTGAGCAGGAGAACCCTGCAGGACTCACCCGAGAGCTGGCAGTGGCGAGGCACGGACTGGGGCATGAGGCTGCCGGCCCGGTGCAGACACACCACGTTGGCGATCTCCTGTTGGCACTGCTTGGTGCTGGCCCGGGCCAGCGCCGACAGGGCGTCTTTGCCCGTGATTTCGCACTTGGGGGTGAAGCTGTTCTCGGTGGGCTGGGGAGCGCCCTCCACGCTGCCCGTGTCGCCCTGCTGGAAGACGGCCAGCTGGGCCTCCCCGCGCAGCTCCGTCAGGTTCCTGCGGCTGGAGGAGTCCGGCGCGGCCGGCAGCCTCCACCCTGGCCTGTGTCTGGCGGTGACGGCTCTCACCACCTTGGACACCAGTGCCCCGGGGCTGTCTGGCCGGCCCCGCCACCGCCCGTGCTTCCGGCCGGCGCTGCCCCGGCGCCCGGCAGAGCTGTCCGAGTCCTTGGAGCCATCGCTGCTCTCGGGAAACCCGGCTTTTTTCTGCCGCTCCTGTTGCGGTTCCATGTGAATGCAGAAGAGAGGACAGACAGCGTTAACTCGGGCCTGCTTCCCACTGGCTCTGCCAGCGTGCTCCTCGGAGCATCCCTGTTCCCAGTCCCCACAGAGCTCGGCGCTGCAGCATGGCAAGTGCTCCAGGAGAAACGACTGTGCAGCAAAGGATGTTACACAGCCTCCTAAAACCCCAGGCTAAGACCTCACAGCACCCTCCTGTATGGTCCTATGCCCCTGTAACGGGGACAGGCCCCTATGTGCCAGCAAGGGAGACTTCAATTTGCACACCCCATCATCACAGCACCTGACATACATAGAGGGTTTCGCTCTCTGTGGCTGGGCTTGCTGCAGACTAAAGTGCCATGGTGGGTTCTTCCTGCACCAGCCACCCTCCAGGGTCCTGCCAATGCAGAGGCACCCCCGATAGTGGAGAAAAGAACTGGGCTGCACTGGCAGCCGGTGGTAATTTTACCAGGAGGCAAATGGACCAGCTCTTCCCTGCCATGACCATGCTGTGAGCCCAAGCCCAGCACAGCCAGAGTCCCAGGCAGCCACAGCTGTGCTCTCTGGGATGAAAGCACCAGAGAGGCATCAACCGAGTCCTGCCCACACTCCCTTCCCTGGGCCCCAGCTCCCTGCACCGGGCTGGGGCAGGCGCTGCCATCACCACCTTCCCTAGAAATCCAGTAACAAACCCTCCCGTGGAGCCAAGCGGACGTGTAATTAATTATGCTTCATTACCTCTGCCAGGCTGGCTGGTGAGCCAGCCCTGGGGAGAGCAGGGAGTTGAGAAGTTCGGATGCCATGGGAAAGGACTTTCCCAGCAAGTGGTACCCGTGGGGCTGGGGCTGTGTGTTCCCACTGCAGGCGCTCCCAGATGACAGGCAGGCAGCTGCCTGCTCCAGCCAGGCCTCCCATGGCTCTCTCACAGCACCCCCAAACCCTGACTGCCCAGTCACTGTGCCAGGGGGCTGCAAGGCACACCCAGGGCTATTCCTGGGTAGCAGCATCTCACAAGGATGGGCAGGACTAAACTAGCCCCCAGCACAAGGAATCCTATGGGTGTAGCTCCTGGGAAGGTCACAGCCAGGAGAAAGCAGACAGTGGAAACGCTGGAAAGCACGTGGCGTGATCTGCCTGCTCCACAGTCCCTGAACTACCCTTACTGTGGTGCCACAGCCTGCAAACCATGGCCAAACCACTGCTTAAATCCCGAGGGGTTGGTTCAGCAGGGATGAGCCGAGTCCACTTCCACCCAGACAGGCGTCACGGGCAGCCCAAGACCGGCAGCAAACCCCTCATTGGTCACCATGTAGGACCATCTGTTCCACAGCTATAAACCTGTTTTCCCCACCAAGCACCACAGGAGCAGGCAGTCAGGAGGCCACAAGCGAGGAGCGACTCTATTCCGTGGGCTCAGCCCTGTTCCTGCAGGAAGAGACTCACTGGTCCCACTCGCACCCTCCACTCCCCAGCACACCTGAGTCCAGGGATTCCCCCCATTGGATGCCCACCCCTGGTTACAGTCCTGCTCATCCCCCTCGGAGGAGCCCTGTTCCCAGCTCACAAGCATGCCTGGCTGCCTTTCCCAGTGGGAAGTTGTTAGAAGCATCGCCAGCGTTTCCGGAGCTGGCAGCTAACGAACTTGAGGGTTTCTAATTACTGCACCACAGCAGAAAAATCCCTTCACCCCAGCCTGGCAGGGAACAGCTCTGGCCAGTGCTCTGCTGTATTTAAGACTCTTGTTGGACATTCAGTGAGGCTCCCCATCCCCATCTCTTCCTCCTGACACACACACATGACTCCAGGCACCAGCCAGAGGTCACTCAGAATCACAGAATCATTTAGGTTGAAAAAGCCCTCTAAGATCATTCAACTGTTAAAGCCACCACTAAAACATGTCCCCCAGTGCCACATCTACACATCCTTTAAATACCTCCAGAGACTGACTCTACCACTTCCTCACCTAGCCTGCTCCAGGGCTTGACAACCTTTTTGGTGAAGAAATTTTTCCTAATATTTTCCTAATAACCTAAACCTACCCTGGCACAACTTGGGGCTGTTTCCTCTTGTCCTGTTTGCTTGTTACTTGAGAGATTTACCCTGTCCTGCCTCCCCCAAGCTGACACTGCCACTCCACAGTGCCACAGAGCTGTGGGTCAGGTATCCACCTGCACCCAGTCCCCAGCACAGGTCCAAGCTCTGCCATTGTGAGGAGCAGACTTAACAGCACCTGGTGTCCTGCAGGATTCCCTCTCTGGCTGTCTGACTCCAGTGTCTGCCACATACAAGCACTCATCAGATGAAACCAGCACCAAAACTTTCCAAAGTCACTAGAGAAATCCAGAACTAAAATGGCTGGAGTCAGCCCCCTAAAAACAAGAGAAAAAAATCAAGGAATCTCTTCTCTAGAAGAGAAGACATTTCATAGGAAGCTTCTCTGGCAGCCACAGCACACAGTGAACACCAACACACAGCCCCCAGAAAGATGCCACCTCCTGCCTGGAAGGATGATGGAAACGAGGAGGGGAAGAGATATGACAGGGCTAAAACACTCACCCCAGTGACAGAGCCTCTTCTCTACCCACAAGGACACTTGGTGGTTTGGGTTTTCCTGCTGCCAGCTCTACTGTGGACTAAGTGCTCCAGGAAGTTCATGCACTCGCTCAGGAGCTGTCGGTGTCACCACGACAGAGGAAGGATCGCCCTGGTCCCTCGGGCTCCCACCTCTGTGGGGACAGGCTCATGCTGTCCACAGCAGGAATGGGAATTTCCTCTCCCATCAGTCAGTCTGGACAGGGATTGTGGCGTTTGATCCCAGTGGAACAAGGTAATTTGGTTTCCTGGAGGTAGGAAACTCAGTGTTGACCTGGGAGGATGGAGACATATCCAGCTACTCCTGGTCTGCACACCATAAGGCATCTGCTTGGTGAATACAGAGAGCCTGCAGGACCCCAAAACTAGGCTTGAGAAGAGAAGGGATATATCCAAGCAGCACAGCTGGCTCCACAGTGCTTCCAGGACTCATTTCCCTTTCTCCCTCCACAGCCAGTCACAACCCATTCGTGGTGGGGACGAACTGTGTCCATTAGTGGGAAGGAGCCATTTACTCTGGCAATTAAGAGATCCCAAACTTCCCCAAATCATTCTAGGCCCACAAGGTCAGGCTCTCCTGGGAGTGTTCCTCTGGCTTTACCAGAAATGGCCTTAGGGGAATGATGACTCCTCCGGGCCTGGCCAAAATCAGAAGCTGCAAGAGGGCACAGAAACCTGCCATTTTACAAGAAATAAAGGTTAATTGGACTTTTCTCATCTTGATAATGGGTTTGGGCTCTCTGTAAAATTCAGCATCGTTCTAGTCTTCTCCAAAGAGGCTCGTCAATTCCCAGGCCCTGGAGTCAGGGCTGCTGAGGGTGAACCACCCCTTTCCAGGCATGGGGACCCACAGCCAAACCGGTCAAACCAAAACTGCCCAGCTCAGTTCTGGAACAAGACATGGGGAATTCAGGCAAGGACCAAGGCAGAACAGGACAACCCAGGAGGCTGCACAAGGCAGGAGCAGAGAAAAGCAGTCCAGGATGGTGCAGAGGAAGAGGGAAGACAGGACAGGTCAAGTAATTTAATCAAGGTCACAGAAAAGGGAAAGAAGCAGTTGAGCACTCCTTGGTGCCTGATCTGTCTGCTCTCATGCTTGCAGTGCCTCTGGATCATGGGCAGCTTCATGTCCTCTCTGTTGCCACATTTATTCCCTGGTTCTGTGTCAGGGATGGGTGTATGGCAGCACACAAAGCTGCTCGTGGCCGTTCCCCTTGGCCCAAGAGCTCCTGGGGCTGGGAATTTACCTGCTGAGTGAGTGGTGTCCCCTTAGAGACCTTCCCTATTGCAAGGGGCTTCCCAGTTCACCTTCTCACCTCTTTACTCTCAAGGAAAACTTTCTAGACCTGCTGACCATGGGATCACCCTCCCCACCAGGAGGCTTCAGCCACTGGTCCATCAAGCCATGGGGGCCTGGACACAGTCTAGGTAGTAACCAATAAAAAAATAAACCCAAATAAGCAACCCAGAGGCCAGGAGCTTTGTTCGAAGGTGGCAGCAACATCCTACAGCAGCCTGGGTCCTCCTTGATACCTGCTCTGTGCCTGACCTTGGGCAAACTCCTTCAGCAGCCTGTGCCTCGGTTTCCCCACAGTCACAAGAAAGGAGTGACGCATTTCGCCCCAGCAGAGTGTTCTGGTGCAGAGACAACAGAGACTATAAAAGGTCCTTGTCCCCTGGCACTTCACAGGCACACCCCTGACTGGGCCAGGTACACAGGAGCTGACACAAACTTCCCGAGCTGCTGTGTGTGCCATCCCAGCTCTCTGAATTCCGTGTTTTATGGTTTGGGTGCCCCCAACCTTCTCACAACATCGTCCAGACCACAGAGAAGTGCAAGACCCCCATCGAGCCCCCAAGACTCCCTGTGTCCTGCCAGACCCCAACCGATCCCCCCTGGGCTACAAGCTCCCTTTCTCAGGTGCTGTGACCCTGCACTGCTGCAGATGGAGACCCCTCACAGGTGACATCCCAGTGCCCACCCCAGCGCCCCCGTCCCCATCAGCCTTGGGGCTGTGGGCCCCCCCACTGCCAGCGACCCCATCCTGGGTCCGGGCCTCACCAACCGCACAGAGACACCCTGGGCGTGGGGGGGAAACACCCCTCTGTGCCCCTCTCCCGGTTCCAGAGCAAGGGGTCACTCCAGTCCCCCCAGGGCACTGTCCCTCACTGTGTCCCCCCCTCC